>NW_020539726.1:28704434-28743402 GCF_003426905.1 Ctenocephalides felis
CACATGATTTATTATCTTGGCCCTTAGTGAAAGGGCTCAACTTATCTTTTTATGTATTTTATGTATTTTAAACTGAAGTTACTTTCGAAGAGACTTCTGGTTTGAGCCGTTAGAAGCGTCCAGATCAATTTTCATATAATAAGTTCCGTTTTAGAAGACAATATAATATTTCACTTAAATTGCAAAAGAATGGAGATATTTACTTGCATCTTAAAATATTTACATAAATCGGTACCTGTTTGAGATTATGTGACTGGAGATTTATTATTTACTATCAATCGTTCAATGTTTATTCAGCGTCTTCTTGGAAAATATAAACGTTATTGACTCGACAGTAATTGTCGGCGAGCTGATAAATAAAATTTGTAAAAAAAATAATTGAAACTGGCATTTTGCATTAATGTAAGTTGCATGAACTTCCTTAGAAATGTGTTATAATTGACTTTGGATCAATCGAATATGAGATTTAGATATTTAGATAAAATTTTCAACTGCACGATTATATCATGTACGTAGTTTCTGATATTTAATGATTTAAATTAATGGTAACATTTTTTTTGCACAACTAGAGAAGTTTTTGGACTTATTTTTTTGCTGATTCCAAAAAAATCCATTTTCAATTTGTGGTATTCAAGCTTTTGACTATCACAACACAAAAAAATCTTGGCACAAATTTTACTTCATTTTTTTCAAAACTTTGATAATTTTTCAAAGTTAAACTGGTTTTTACCACCATGATATCTATCACCATGAAAAAATTCATCGAGAACATTTTTACACATTAATCACAAAGAAACGACTTGGCAGATCTTTGTTCAAAGCTAATCAGCACGATTCCCAAATAATAGCTTTCGAATAGTTTCTGAATTTTTAAAATCAAGCCAGAATTTTTAGCTAAAACGTGGACGAAAATTTTTCACTATTCTCGTAATAAACTACGAAACGGCTCGGCCGATCGTCACAAAAATTTGAGAAACGATAGTCCTCATCGAGATACATCGAGTGGCTTTTAAATTTTTAAAATTGGTCAGGCGTTTTGATAAAACGTCGATGAAAGTCTAATTTATGGCAAACACCAAAAAAACGTCACAAAATTTGCAAACATTGACGATTTTTTTAATTTTAACGACTTATCGTAGAGCCGTAATATTTTAGTACGATCTAGAAGACCATGATATCTATAATCAAAAAAAAAATCATAAAAATCCGCGAAATAAATTTTCAACAGTTAATTATAAGAATTTGTGCCATCGTTTTCATTTTTTCAAAAACCTAATCAGGTCGATTCCCAAATAATATCTTTCGAACAGTTTTTGAGTTTTAAAATCGATTTAAGGCAAAATTATAGTGCAGGTAAGAAACATCCCTACATATTTAATACTACAGAGATTATAATTTCTAAACTTTACAATTTAAAATCTTTTTTAAAATTTGGTGTGCGAGTATTTTTAAGATTCTCCTGTTACATCAATAAATCGAACAGTCAAAAAATTTTTTTTTATCATGGCAATCTGTACAATGTATATTAGACTAAAATTTTTGACAATTATGGAAATGGCATGTGAAGGATAACTATCCACTGATAGATCCTTTTTATCACAATATATTAATTTTTTAATTAATTAAAAAAAATAGTTCTAAATTTCCAGAAAACATAAGTACTTGTCTTTGAAATAGAGACTTTTTTGAATGACTATCAATATGACGAAGATGTACTGCAAACGGTGCGACCTGTAAAGCTCTCCAAAAAAACGAAGTCATATTTCACAAAGCTCTTATACAAGCATTAGCCCAGAATGAGCTTGATTTAACAAAGAACTCAAACTTTATTAGAAACTTCATAAATTTCAATTAGAAAAAATCTTTTACCAAAATCGTGTAAATTTTCTTCCGAGCCGTCGGCCAACCCGGGGGTCATCTGACCCGGGTGTCCTAGTCAGCAAAACAGCCAACTAACAAGTGAACTTTTGCTTATTGTATATTTTAAAAGCGTGTGCAGCTTACATATGAACACAGAGGGTCAGTGACATGTCACACCGGCAATTATTATTTGCGTTGCATATAAATACGAATTCGTCGGCATCTTCGTCTCTTCGAGTAGGTATTTTAGCATCTTTCATATGAGTAGAGAGGAAAGGGCTACAAGTGAATATAATAAAAAATTATTAGATTTGAATATTAATTTATATGTTTTATACAGTAAATATATTGAATAATAGGCAGCTAAACATAAATTTACGTTCTCTTCTCTCAACAAAATCAATGTAAATTTTTTTTATCTAAAACCAAAATTTCGCGTTTGTTCTATTTTAACACCGACCTTACCTTTACAGTTACACAAATTATCTTCAAAATTTTACAGTTACGTTCATATCATTGTTATACTAAATTCAATTAATTGATTTAGTAACACCTTTCAAGTTTCCCAATATTTTCCTAAAGTTTTTTTTGTTATTAGACAGCAATCAGAACTATAACATGTTCTATAAGTTGTATTGAGTACCAACTGCCTATTATTAAGAACGACGTTATTGATAGGCAATCTATTGATTGTCTTTACTATCTGAAATATATGGGTCAATTCTGCCGCACAACAGACTAATGTTATGGCAAGGCTATGTTACCCTTCAACTTGCATGCAGTATGCTACTGAACTATAATGAAAACTTTCAAAATGTCATGTATTTTGCTGGGCATTCAGGCGTTTTACTCATAATCTGCAACGTCACTCGTATGTTATGAAGCTGGGTCAGAAAGACCATGTTATCTAACATCTTTTTTTATAATTTCGCGGTTTCTAATTGACTGCAAAGCAACCACATGGCTATTGTCAATATTTAGCACGATTTTGTATGGAAAGTTCTTCATAACGCAGCCCTGCCATAACATTGGTCTGTTATGCAGCAGAATCGGTCCAATAGTTTATTTTTCAATACAGAACGATATTAGAAGACAACCCTATCGTCGCCTGTCTTCTGGCAAAAATGTCTTCTGAGCAGAAATTTTCTGAAGGGCTTATTTCGCTTGGAAACTATTTGATATGTAGATTTTCGAGTAAAAACAGACATCAGTGCTTTTTGAAATTAATCTGTGTGACACGAATATTGAAGCTAGAACTTTTGTTTAAAATCCCACTACCATTCCCCAGGAGAGCCATCTTTTTTTATTATTATTGTTGAATAGATCATATTTCAAGTGCTTCAAAAAATAATAAATTATGGACTGCCCATCATTAAAAAATCGATTTCTAATATTCTATACATTAATTAAAATAACTTAATTCTCAAGTGCGCATTGAATTTTATGTTGAGTATCACATGACCAGAAAAGAAAAATAAATATCAAGCTGTGCAGCCTCCTCTGAATCAATAACACGATATTACCTAAATTAAGACACGGATAGTAAAAAATATCCATATCCAAGTGTCACAGTAATTTTTACACATATATATTGTATAAGTTATTATATAATTATCCATAGTTGTATGGCATTAAATTCTGTTTTACTGCTAATTTATTCATAGCGGAGTTCATAAGAAGACAATAGTCTTAAGGTCGGTCGGTCGATGCATGTGGTATCACATGCGACAAAGTTTATAGATATTATCTATATGTGATCAGAAATTACATCTTCTAATTGAAGTAGCTTTGTTTATTTAAAAATAATAATAATTAGAAAAATAATTTTGTATCTGTTTAGAAAATTTTTCAGACAGGGAAACTAATTTTCTGTACTTGAATTCGAGAATAGTACTTTCACATTTTTAAGTAACGAGGGTAGATGCGTGAATTTTTTGAAAATTAAAAGCCCCTAAAAAACAAACATTATTTTTGCTATCCATTTTTATAAGTCATTATTGTTTTATACGTACACAAATAAATTCAATATTAAGAATTGTCAAAAAATTTAATTCTAGAAGGTGATGAAGAGGAGAGTCTCGTTATAAGAGAATTGGCACGTAATAAAGAAAAAAAAGCTTACTAATTTAGAATAATGTCGCATTTGTATGAACTAAGAACAAGTTTTTTTTTTGCTCAAAATTGCAACTGTCTGAAAAAATAAATTTAACAACTTTTCTGTTATTAACTTCTCGTAGGAAAAATTATAGTAATCGCAAAAAATCGAAAATGGAAATTTGTACATATCTTCACGTTTCAGAGGTTTCTGAATATTTTGGCATACCTTAAAAAAATTGATAATGTGTGTGTGCGGATACTAATTTTCGTCGACGATTTCGGGAACACCGATCAACCGATTTGAATAATTCAAAAAACATTCGATTTGTATTGATAAGGAGACGTGTTGATTAGTTTTTCGAAAAGGCAGGTTTAGCCATCCGATTTTATTAATTCAAAAAACATTTTACTTGTATTGACAAGATGAAGAACTAAGTAAATTTTTGGGAAGCCAGGTCTAGCGGTTTCGGAGATCTAGTAAAAAAAATTAAAATAATGCCATTTGGCAGTCAAAATTTATCATTAGTCATAAGCATTTAAAATTATCAGATATTTTAGGTAGATTAATCCGTAAAATAGTTTTTCGTTAGACGACGACGCGGCGCTTAAGCGCTTCGTTATTTCGTCTCTATGCAGCTGAAGTAGTTAAAATAAGTTCAAAATTTCCAAAATATTTCAAAATAGAGAACTTTGAAAAATCTCAAAAATCTAATTTTTTCAATGTTAGAAATTTTAATCTTTTTTAAAAAAAATAATTTTTGGTACGGAAAGTTCCATCAATTTGCCTTAAGGCACATGGCCATATACTACTAGTTTTCAATATTTTTTAAAATAGTTTATATCATCGTCTTAGGGTGATGGTTCATACTGACAAAAAGTCTATAAAAAAGATTGTGCTAAAATTTCAAGTAAATCGGTACAGTAGAAGTTGAAAAATCGTATCGAAAAAGACAATTTCCAGTTTGGAAGCTTTGCGGTACCACAGGAAAATTGTCGTGGTCAAACAAGCAGTTTTTCCAAATATAATTTAAATTTAGAAAAATTCTTCAGTAGACATACTTTTTGATATTTGGAAATATAAAAGAATCGATTTTTTTAAATTCTAGACCAGAATACCTCTTTTAGGTCAAATGTGAGATCTTTGTACCTGCATATCAAATATTTGGATTAAAAAAATGAGAATAAAACATTAGCAAAAAATGTTACCTTGGGAGATAAAGTGCAATTTAGAGAATGAATCAGCAGAAATAATATTAATTAATATTTTGAAATACTCTATAATAATTTACGTTTTCCTTAAGGTCAACAGTGAGATCTCTCTACCTGTACATTGAATATTCCCGTGAACTCTCAAAGCAAAGCAAAAGCAAGCAGAAATTTCGCGTTATGCTAATTGTTACGGCTGCATTCGTCTCCACGCTCGACATAAATGCATCGCAAAGGTGTCATCATAAATTAAATGTTGTATGAAATGCAAAAGCGAGTGCATTTGCTCATTATCTTTATTATAACCATAATTACATGTGATGTGCGACATGTGTAATCGATACGGTAAGGAAGACCGTGAAGTCGTCGTCTCGGACTATACGGGAACAAGATTTGTCGTCGTATCTTTTGTGCAAGAAGTCAAGTTCGCACGTATTTTTATACCAACGAATGAAACATTGTGTAGAGGTTTGTATTTTGATAATAAATAACATACACTCACAACGAAATAAAATTTCTTGTATTTATCTTTGCTAATTCGTAGTAATGGATTAATCAACTTTTGGGCTTAAGAGCTGTGGAAATTTGCTTATAATTAATACTACTGTTTTATATTAAGACTACAATAACCCCACATTAATTCCCGTATTACAAGCATCACATATTAGAAGATTGAAGAAGAAGCATCCCTTCGATCTAATGCATTAAAATGAAGTAGCCCACTGGGGTGATATCCATCGTGTCATATATATAGAACTTCAGTACTGTTACTGGAGTTCTAATAATCAGCACAAAAGCTTATAGAAAATTATTTTCTGATTGCTATTTAATTATTGTAAAAAAAAAATTAAGGCACCAACTTTCTTTTCGTACATATAGGCCAATTCTAAGATAAAATCTGTCGAATTTTCATATAAATTGGTGGTAAAATGATTAAAAGTGGTATTTTGCCTTCTTATGGCAAGTTGCATAAACTTCTCAAAATGTGTATCTAATAATTGGAGTAATCAACCGAAATTGAGAATTAGATATTTAGATGAAATTTTCAACTTCGCGGTTACGTATATGATGTACGCAATATATCAAATGGCTTTCAATTTTTGAAATTGGTTCAGGTAGTTTTTTTTTGAGAAAACGTCGATGAAAGGTCTAATTTTGACAAACGCTAAAAAAACATCACTAGTTTTTGCAAACTTTGACGAATTTTTAAAACTAAACGACTTGTCGAAGGGCCGTAATATTTCAGTATGATCTATAAGACCAAGATATCTATCGTCAAAAAAAAAAAATCAGAAAAATCGCCGAAAAAAAATCGGATCTTTACCAAAAACTAATCAGGTCGATTCCCAACTAATATCTTTTGAAATTTTATATTTTTCTATAATCAAACCACTTTTCGTAGGCCTATTATATTTTAGGATATTCGTTAAGATCATGAACACTGCTGTCATCATACAAAGTTTCACCGAAATCGTTAATATTAATTTAATTGATGAATGTTATATTAAAAATGTAATGTTTATAATCCGGCTCTATTTAAAATACATTCAATGAATTATCTTTTTGGTACCAGATATTTCATTTTCCCTGTTTGCTTCATTAGATTCTATTAGAACCGAGACCGATGCGATAATGGTCGTAAATCATACTTTACATTTGCATAATTCTTAACTCTAAATGGAGTTATGGATTTCATTGAATTTACATAGTAACGATGTTGTTGATTTCTTAATTTCATAAACTTAATTATGTGCTAAAAATGATACACGTCCTCTGTTGCCATAAGTATAACAGTAAATGGTAAAGACGACATCCAAATAAAAATCTCGAATTTTGGCTTTAGTTTAAAAAATTAAGAAATAGAAATTAATGCTATATATTTGCTTACCAAATTGATTTCGGTCTAATATATGATTGAATGCACTTGAGTTGATTTTTCGCTTAAAAAATGTTTTGCATCGTAATTTTATTTAGCCTTAGGTTAGATAAACTGTGAAACCATTATCTTGAGCTTTCAAAACCAGTTAAATCGATAATTTAGCGTGAAAGATATCAATGTCACCTGAATAGCAATGGATACAATACAATCGATTAATATCGACTTCTGTCTTGTAAGTGGTATTGAAATGACACTCACCTACAAATGCGAAAACCAATTACATGCCCACGACTTGTTGTTGAGACATGTATAGTAATTTATTTATTCATTGTTTTAAACGAATAAAGATTAATGTTTCTATCTATGAATAGAATAGAACTGTTTGTTTTTGTTTAGTTTGTTTATATCTAAATTTGAATTGAAATCTTCTAGCACTGTACGTTGTCCTGAGCTTTCCTCTACCATCAGTAACCTCATATAAGCAAACATGATTTTAACTGTAACTGAAGACTAGTTTAAAAATAAACCTATGAAATGAATAAATAATGTTAATAAGTATGGAATTTTAAATTTTCAACCATGGACCCGGCATTCAGTGTGACTAACAAATGTTATTTTAAATACGAAGAACGTCAAAAATATGCAAAGCTTTCGTTAAACCATTGGTTTCGGTATTCCTTCGAAATGCCTTCGAAAGATAATCCCGACCGCTTTATCTATTGACCAATATGGCAAAGGTAAAAATTCTCTCAGGTAAAAACAAACATTCTTCCAAGCGGCACCCCATGACCGAGAGGCAAGAAAGAATTATATAATAATTTACGGTGAAATTAAAGCCGCGTGCGTTCGCCTCTAAAATAAAATGTCGTATTTTACGAGCGACCAGATGATAAAATCTTACTACAAAGCCATAAAAATTACGATCAGTCCGAGATTGAGAAATAAAAGAAATGCACCTCTTGATGTTTCAATCACCCAAGAGAACTGACCAATGCAGGTTGGCTCTTCTGAATGTAATCAGATAATGGGCAATTCGGTTTTGTATCGTATCGAAATGCTAATGGCATCGACTCATCCGAAATAATTAAGAGGACAATAGTCAAGTAGAAATTGAACATTGGGAACAACGATATTTATATATAGTAATTGAATGTTTATATTACATAGACCTTACACTACATTGACTGCTAGTCGAGAGCAAAATAAGTGTCAAGAGATAGAAGAGGACTGTGACTTCTCTTAGTAAGCGAGCGTTGCCGACAATCGTGGAATACTTCCGATTGATTTAAAATTTATGCTATATTATCATCTCAAATTATAGTATGTACCAAACATATAGTCATTTGTCTTATCCTACACTTTATAGCATATTAATTTCATTGGCCAGATGTGAATATACATAGAAATTTATGCTTTTTTATCAGAAATACATGTTATGTTTCTTGTAAGGTATTAATAAAAATTGTATTACTGTTAAATCTATTTATATACTGATAAATGTAATGAATAAGGTGAGGTTGCTTAAGTTGTACCATCTAAGGTAATTAGTACCACTATATTAAAAAAAATATTTGTCGTTTATTGGAAATTTAATTAGTTGGATCATAATTAGAAATTACTGAATTGTTTTTGATTATTATAATTAGGCTAATTTATAATAGGCATTTGTACGTACTCATTACTAAAAATGATATAAAATTATGTTTGGGTCCTGGGGTTAATATTTCTGCACAGGTTACCAAGTCGAACATTTATTGAAGTAACATATAAAATAAACAATAATTTTAATATGTAACAAAAATACTTGTAAAATTATTAAGTCTAGACGTTAAGAATAGAGATTGAACTGTTACGGAATAACAGCCTTTATTCGTTACTTCCACTTGGTGTTTTCTAATTTGATCAAAAACTTTATAATATCACATTTATCTATTATTTTTTTCGTTTTTTATCAAATAACATAACCTGAACAAATTTTACATGTTGATTGAGCCCAAACGAGATTGTCTAATGAGTGATGTAGATAATTATTAATGAAAAGTATTCAGAATTAATACTACTACAAAAAATTCAATTGAGCTAAAAAAAATAGTAGATAATTTTCGAGAAGCTTACTTTTTAATTTTTTTAAAGCAAGCTTTTTATTTTTAAACGTTTGGTTGTCAACTAAAAATTTATGTTAATCAGTACTAAATGATGTAATTTATAATAATTATACAAAATATTTCTGGGTACTACTAAGACATTGGTACGACTCGAACAACTTTACTCTGCATTTAATGTTAAGTTACTCTACTACAACTTTTTTTAATAAAATTTAAATAATTCTTTGGAAATCAATTGAGTCAATCAGTGTCAAATACTAGGTGCAAATGCAACATATTTTTACTAAATTTTGGAAATTGAATCTACTGTCTCATTTTATCCAAATTAATTAAGATATTCGGGTGTGGCTTTATAGAGAGGTATTTATGAGAGCATAAAAAGGGTCACACTTAAGGTTATCTCCTTTATATTCTAGTGTCTTGATTCGTTTTATGTCGTCCGGTTCAGGTTCAGGTTCAGGTTTGAGTGCGAGGAAGAACAAACTCGAGAAATAAGAAAAACAACAAGGAACATGGTAAATGGTAAATGGACGACGCTAAAGATATGTCACTCGCGGTCACATTTCCCACCGAATGCCTTGTCAAATTAGCTAATGATATTTTAAACAGAACAGTGACGAACTCACAGGAAAAAAATATTTTCATAATTGTTGGTTAAGTTATAGAAACCGCAACTATACTACAAATGTTATATTTGCCTAACCATGGAGATGTCCAAACAATTCATAATAAATTTTGAAAAGTAAGAATATTAGTGCAAAGTAAAAATTCCTATTAATTAAAGTTATTTTGTTAATCCCTTAACAAATTTTAAGATGTCGATCATCTATTATAATTGAGAAACACGATATGTTTCTAAGGTAGTCCACGCGGTGAACGAATAGCCAATAAATTAAGACTATTCCGCGCATAAATTCAAATTACAACAACTCTCGACAATATGGCATTGCATTACGTTATTCGATATTATGTCATGTCATAAAGTCATAACGTATTACATTATTATCGTTGTGACGAACTATTATTACAACTTAACACATTCGCTGCCACGACTAATTGAAAATGAATAAGAAGAGAATAAAAGACATTTGCTCTAGAAAGGAGCGTGCTTAAAAATCATGAATGTGTAGATAAAGACTTCAAAACAAATCTATATATCACTAAAAATTAAATTAAATATCACAACTCTAGTAACATAATTTGTTAATAGAATAATGATATAGGTAGATTTTCATTGAATCAGTAAATCAGAGACTATTATTGGTATTTAAAAAAACAGCATAAAACACCAAATCAATCTCGAAACATTATATATTATTTTTGAAATTTTGAAGCATTATTTATTATCATTGAAATTTTTAATAAATTTTAATGATTCAAAGATCTTTTTTTTATGAAAGCAGTAGCATTTTATTAAGTTTTTATATTATCGTTTATTATATTATATTATATTTTCAATTTTAGTTTCCAAATGTATATATTTTGATATGCATTATTTTATAGGAATATGAGATAAAAAACTTTGATGCATAAAATAAATATTTTTTATAAGCATTATTTTATATAAGGCTCAGAAATATGAGATAAAGTCTTCATTCAGTCCATAAAAATCAATTCAATTTTTTTTCATATAGTTTTACATTTCTTGTAAACATACATAAGTTGTTTGTACATTACGGTCCTCAGTCGCCGCATGGCACTTATATTTTCTCTATAAAATGCGAATGATAAAATTTACAGTATTTAAAATAATTTAAATAATTTAATATTTAAAACATTTGTTATTAATTATTGATCGATTTTTCTTGATAAAAATATCTGATGATGTGATGTGCATATGTCTAATGATCATCTTTAACCCCTAAATCTCATTTTGTTTATATTTTTTTATTGGATCTCCAAAACCGCTAGAATTATCTTCCTAAAAATCAAACAGTTCTTTTTTCCGTCAATACAAATAAAATGTTTTTTAAATCATTCAAATCGGAAGCTCCGTTCTCTTAAAAACTGAATTATAATTTTTGGCACTTTTTGTACCATATTTCGAAACGGCTAAACCTGCCTTTGCCAAAAACGAATCAACATGTCTCCTTATCAACAGGAATCGAATGTTTTCTGAATCAATCAAATCGGTTGTTCCGTGTTCTCGAAATCGTCGACGAAAAATTGTATCGCACGCACGCACACACACACGCACGCACACACACATACATTTTCTCTAAGTTATGCCAAAAATGTTCAGATTTTTGGACGATTGCAATAACTTATCCTACGGCTACGGGAATAAGTAAATTTCGATAGGATAAAATCAGCAGCAAAGATTGCAATTGACTATTATTTGAGGACAATATTTGAAAATCAAAAATACAGCAAATGAAGAGTATTTAAAAAGGAATGAGAAATTAAGGGATTTTGTCAAAAATTACCATAACGTGACTTAACCCTTTCCACTCGGATGCCGCCGAGTAATCAGTTTACTAAACGATGGTAGAACATTTTTGTTGGTTTATGGGTAAAGGACGGTTAAGTATGCGGAAAACTCTATGTATCCTTAAGATGTTAATTACAAAACTATTTCCTAGAGTCTTCCTTTACAAAACTGACTCCACCATAAATCGTTTACCCTTTCTCGGCAATGAACGTGTTTGCCATTAAGACTTTTGTAAGAGATTGCAATGTCAGCTCTGGGCTCCTGTAATATTCTATCTGCACATTATTTTCGTTCCGATGTGGTGTATGTGATAAAGTGTCATCTTGCAGCAGACTCATAGTCAGGACAGAAGCTAAATAATAACTCTGCTGAGAATATAACGTGCTTAATGCACTATTATTTAAACGGGGAAAGGTCAAATGGTGCATGTTACCATGAACAATAATTCGTAGGGAAGCTGGTGGACTAGGAGATAAAAGTCTTATGAACAGATAACCCTTGATTGCAAATTCATACGTACTTCATGGAGACGAGAATAAATAAATCAGTTTCAGTTTCATTTAATACTCAAGCTTTAGTTTTTAAAATAATGCAGCAATGCCTATTATTTGTAACATATAGAGAAGTATTCTCTTTTTGTTTTTATTAACTTTCCGTAGGGTATAAGTTATTGTAATCGGCCAAAAATCAACAATAAATTTTTTTGCATATTTTCACGCTTGAGGAATTTCTGAACATTTTGGCATACTTTAGAAGAAAAAAATGTGCGTGTGTATGTATATATGGAAACAATTTTTCGTCAACGTCTTCGGAAGCACCGGTCAACCAATTTGAATTGTACAAAACCATTCGATTCCTATTGATAAGGAGACGTGCTGATTAGTTTTTGGCAAAGGAGGGTCCAGCCGTTTCGGAGATACGGGGCAAAGAGTGCAGAAAATAGAAATCGAAAGATTTATTATACGTCTAACAAGGAGAACCTCAGGTTTATAATTCTTCGATTTTGATGAAACTTCGCACGATGATAGCGTAGATAATCAAACTAAACACCTTAAAATATTATAGGCTTAGGAGAAGAGTTTTGATTATAAAAATTAATTGAAGTTTTGAAAAATAAGCTGGGCAAATACGTACGCCTACAGTGTTCCATACCTATGTCTTGGTAAGTTTAGGTGATAAGCTCCTAATTTTTGTACTCGGATCTATAGATAAAAAAGTTAAAAATAATAGGGTTCGAATACAAATTCGAAATCACAAAAAATCAAAAATGAAAATGTTTATATATCTTTACGTTTCTGAACATTTTGGCATACCTGAGATAGAATGGATATATGTGTATATGTGCGGACATAAATTTTCGTCGGCGATATCGGGTCGTCGACAAGGATCAACCTATTCGAATTATTCAAAAAACATTCGATATTTGGCGCCATTTGGCGGTCAAAAATAATCATTAGATATATACACGCGGCGCTTGCGCGTTTCCATGTTCCTTACCAGCCACGCCGCACGATTGCTTTAAACGTGCTTTTAAAGTTTAAACGAAATTTCGAATTATAAACAAAGATTTGAATTTTTCAAAAAAGTCAATTTTTTCCAAAAATTTTAAAATTCTCCAAAATCTAATTTTTTCTCAGTTCTCAGAAAATTCAAAAGATTTTTCAAAAATTTTAATTTTTGTTACGGGAAGTTCGAACATCTGGCACGATGTCATGCACCAATAGTTATATTATTTAATTTGTGTAAGATTTTACACATGCAAGATATGTAATTATTATCACTTTATACAATAAAATAATTTTATTATTATAATTTTTTGTCTTTTTCTCTTATTCCACCAGCTCTCTGATTATATTATTCGAGAGATCCGCGCAAAAGAGAGATAAGAATCTAATAATGGCCATTATTATGTAGCCGATTGTATGAAAATATTATAATGATGCTGCTGCATGCGTTTTCGTTCAAATTTGATAATTGAAAGTGATTTTTGCATTGAAACATGATTATTCACAACGATTACAAGAGTATAAATTACATTTTTTAGTGTATTCGGAAAATAAACGAAGAAAATATCTCAATTTTATGTCTGGTATTTTTTCATAAATATTACATTTTCCTAAAAATTTACCTATATTTTTAGAAAATAATCTATTGAAGTATATTGGTAAAATATTTTTGGGAACTATGATCAACATAAAATTATTAACCAATTTTTTTTTATGTTTTTGCTAGAAAATCCTATTCGTTAATTTTGTGTTTTCTCGACGTTACAAGTCGATCTGAGATCTTCTAAAATTGAGAAAAAAAACAAAACATTTTGCAAACGTTTTCGCAAAGAAATAATAATTTCTAATCTATACAGATTTATAAAAAAATCCATACTATGCAAACATGAGTAAGATCTCTAATTTAAAGAATTTTTTTAAACTATTTATAATAATTCAAATAATTCGGTACTAAAATGAGGTATGGTGTTGCTATTTGACCACTTAAATATTTCACTACTTCAAATTTTCAATTGTTTTTGCATTTTTGTCTTTCAGGCTATAGAAATTTGCACAGAGTTAATTTCAATTTTTAGTTAAAGAGATTAAACACCAACATTTTCTACAAAATTTCATATTTCATGTTTAGGTATTAAATTTTTTTTTCTGCTTTATTTTATTCCGTTCCATTTCAGGTATGATTTTCTTAATTAACGGTTAGTTTTAGGTCTTGATTAATTTTACACAAATTTCTAGAGACACTCTTGGTTATTTCATGCTTTTTCACGACATTTTGAAAGCAATATTGAAGTGTTAAAACTTAAAATTTCAATTGCGCATGGAAAGGTTTGCAAAGCTATATGTGCAAAATTCTTTATCATCATAATCTTCAATATATTTCTGCATTTTTTAATTTCAATGATTCTGTGTTTCATCTCGTGTGAACATCTTTAGAGACATTAATAATGTGAAGACCAAGCTTCTGTAACCTGTTTCGAAGTACTTGGACATGGAAGGTTCGATACTTTTATACATTCTTTGAAATCATCATATATTTTAAAATATTAATATACATAGTTCGATTTTTAGATCTTCCTAACATTGATAAAAAAATTTATTTCTTCAAAAATTAATTTCTTCTTTTTCTATAAAAAAGGTACTAGAAGTTCAACCTTAATGATGTAAACAATACTGCATACTTTGACATTATAATACGCTATTTTGCATAAATAAATAATTTTCTATATTTACGTACTTACAAAAATGCCTCCGAAAATTATTTAGATCAATCAAACTGAAGTTAATTTTACGATATTCACAGTAGTAGTCTACATACCTGAAATAGAATGAAAAAAATTAAATAATCAGTGTCAGTCAGTACTACTTATACTTTATGTATTAGGAATAAAATTTACAGCAACTTTGGTCTCAATTTTCTTCAACAAGACTTATTAATATATTATACCCCAATTTTATTTTCCTAAAATACTCTTAGATACAATTCATAGACCTTATACTACATGAACTTCTGGTCCCTGATGTCAAAAGATAGAAATGTACTGTGACGTCATTGTGTGAACGAGCGTTGCCGACAATCATGGAACACTCCCAATTGATTAAATGTCATATGCCATACAACCGCATTTACAAAACTCATAGTTTTAACAAATTTCATTTACTACCAATTTTCATTTTAAACAAACAAAAAAGCTCATTGTCAGATCAAATAAAAAAGACCTCTAAAAAGCGCAGCAGCCATGAATTAAACAGTCGCGGTTCAAATGTCTGGCCGTTAATAATAAATAAAGTATTGAAAAAAAGTAATTTGATTTATGAACGATTTTAATCAAACCTTTTTTTTATTAACTCGATGAACTCTTGGTCTGGCAAGAACCTGAATGCTGCCGGACTTGACTTGCTGGGACGACCTTAATAGATAGAAGGCTGGTGGAAACTAATTATCGGAACATTGGTACACAGTACAAATTTATTATTTTGTGACAACATAGAATAAAGTGCAATTAAACCTCAAAACATCTTTCTGAAAGTGTAATAACGATTTAAATGCAACTACTGCTTAAAAACCTCCAATTTTGCGCAAGACGCTCCCAAATATTCTAGCAATTTTACTGATTTTCTGCAACAACTTTGCTAGCGTAAGCACTGATTTTTCTACTATTTTACATCTGACAAATTATCTAACAATCACATTGTTTTTTTTATTCATTCCATTACCAATTATAATATATTTTCTTTCTTATTTTCGTCCAGCTCTCAACCTACAGACCCCGTCCTGAGATCGAGATTTATAGCATTTTGATAAATTATTGCGGTATGTTAATGTTGAGCATTCTACAAGATTATATTATGAACTCATCGATAGATTAATAATATTACCTGCCGATTTGAAATACACATATAAATTAAATTTCTACTTATATACAAAACAGATCTTATAAACACGTACTATAGTAAACGGTGGAGCTTTTATAATAATGATATATCGTAATGGCGGTAAAGACACTGCAAATTGTTAATAATCTAAGCCTTAGATTAATAACAATTAAAGTGTCTTAGATTCTAAGGTAAACATGAAGTTTTAAGGACTACTACAAGCAGTAATTTAATTTTTGGCTAAAACTGATTATTAGAAGCGTCAATAATCACACGACTTTTGCAATACATTATACCTAATATAAATGTGCACAACCACCAATTTTCAGAAAAATTATTCAGATTTTTTTTCTTTCAAATTTGGAAAAAATAAGATCATGAATTAAGAAATTCGTACTATTTTGCCGAGTTAATAAAATATTCTGATTAACTATGAAAATAAAATATTCTGATTACACTGAAAAAATCGTCTCGTTACTCTTGTAATTTTGTTCCTAAAGTTCACACTATAACACTCGTATAATCATTACATTTATTAATAATTTCCATAAAAATTAAAATTTGATTAACAAAAGTCTAAGCTTTTACTTAGAACTTTAATTCTGTAAACAAGGAATGTTATTTCTTTATCTTCGAACATTAAAATTTTGTTTAAAATAAATTATAAACGTTAACATTTTATATATTGAAAATTTTATGCATTTGTCATCTTCAAATTTTTAATTTTCATGTAGAAGAGAATCTAAAATCTATTTTATTGTTAATGAAAAATAAAATTCTATTTAAATTTGAAAAAATAAGTAATTAATTGTCTTGAAGTATTATATAAAAGAAGTGTATATAAAATGTATTTTTGCTAAAATTTTATTAATTTTTATAACTGTAAATTATTAGACACATTATAGAGTACGAAACCTTGCAAAATGTTTTCTTATATTGGTAAAATCAAGCAAAATACAATAATTATTAAATTTCGCTCATTTTATACAAAGTATATACCACCTGTGAGTACCTAAATAAAATCTCTAATAAAATTTTCAAGTTGTAACCCTATACTTGTTGTCATACTAAAATAAGACGTTTCTGTGAATCACACGATAAAAAAATATATTTGAAATTACCCATATAGGTATAACGTTTCGGTTATTAGATACTTGATGTCATCATAAAACTCGATAATAAAAATTATAGATCTTCAGAACGTACAGGTAAATGAATATATTTTACTGTTGATAATAAAATAGTAAAGTATAAAATTTGAAAACTTTGAGAAACATGTGCTATAACATCAAGCTTAATTATTTTATGAATAAAATAAATAAATAAAATACTAGTATTTTTTAGAATAATCTATTAAAAATAGAACAAATATTAAGTGTTGCCTAGATTTTGATTTGTATTATGTTGTTAGAAGTATTTTAGTTTCTGTATTTAATTTGTAGCATATTTATACTATTGTTTTAATTTGTTTCCCTATATCACGAATTTACTGTTAAATTATTGTCATATCACAAATTACTTTTCCAACAAATATGTAAATTGTATCTCTTACGGTATGTAGAACTAAAATATACTAAATTAGTCTATTCGTCTCGTATAAACATAAATTTATGAATAAATTACACACTTGTACTTAAAGTACTAGCAATATAATAAAATTTTCCATGATATCCAACTCTTAACGTTAAATAATAAAATAAAATAAAAATTAGATATGAATCACTCTGCGTAACTAATATACACAAAGTTTATTAAGAACAATTATTGTATAAAGTGCTTTCAAGTCATATAAAGAGATATTTGCATGATAACAATAAAAATAAATCAATCGAAATATAATGACTATTAAACTGCAGCTACAAAATTTGGAATTTGAAATCTTCTTATTGAGAATTAAAGCTAGAAAGCTGAATTTATGTGACGAAAATGTCTAACATTTTACTAATTTTCAAGAGCTACATATTTTTTGTAATTTTGTAGACATTAGTCTTACACAAGGTTTTTACTTATTCTACCTTTTTTATGTATATTTTTTCTCATTAAATTTTATACTCTTAATCACAAATTAAATTTAATTTCTACAACATAGTAACCAAAATTTGTATATTTTCTTAAGTATCATTATATTTGCACGGTTATGATTATTTTTTACGGTAATTTATTATTGTTTGAAAAAAAAGTATGTTAGTTTTAAAAAATGCTCTTAATAGTTTGTTGGGGATTGACAAATTATTTTGTTCTTTATCAAATTGAATATTACAGATTTATGTAAACTGATATTTGCTTGAATTGTTTATACTTCAGTTTAGCTATTAACTTTCATATAAATTCCACAATTAAAATATCATCTAGTCCATTAATCCCTTATATCAGCTGGAGGTCTTACATGGATGTGAATGAAGCCTTCAAAACCGTTTCCCGAAGCGTAAAATTCTGAACAAATATAGAGCTATAAAATTCTAAGATCGTATATTACACAGGATGCGATCGTAAAAGTTTAATATGATATATGTGTCATATCTTTTATGTGTTATGATAAAATATAGCGTTATTCTGTATCCACGGTTTGAAGGAAATTATTCTATCACGCACGGTTATATTATTGACAGAGACATAAAATCAGATTGCTATGAGAAATTTAAAGATTCGTTGTAAGTACCTCGTAATCAGATTAATATTTTATTACCTAGAAAATTATAATTTTAATTTTAATAGTTTCAATCGGCATCTTATTTGGAATTAAAGAATTGATGTGAGAAATCAATAATCGAGGAGCCTAAGTTTCAAATTATGATTTGAAATTGTGACTCTCTGAACCAATTTATTATTTTGTTGGATATATAACTAAGGATAAGTGTAGTACTAAAAACGGACCGTAACATTGCGTTGCCATAGCAACGCTTTGTTGCTGTCTATTATATCAAGCATATTGTTGGTGGTACTTGAGTTAAATAAACAATTTGTTTTTAAAGAAATGAAATTTTTTTTCAAATTTTTTTAATCAGTTTGCATTAAAAAATTGTACTGTTTCCAAGTTTTTTTTTTTGTAAGGAAATGATCGTGATCGTTTCATGTACGTGCATCGTTTTACAAATTACGCGCCTTCGAAACAGACATCAATGTTCTCGATCTCTTACTTATTCAAATGATTTAAATTTAAAACATTGTATTTGTAGCAACAGTGAACTTGACAATCAATCAATCATAGAGGAAGAGCTGGTGAAAATATTTTTCGGAATAAAAAAAAATTATAGTTTTACAAAAACTAGAGACCATAGTAACTGTAGTTTACTAAATTTGTTTTAGTTATATATTGCCTTTTTCTCAAACTTTTAAAGTATAGAGAAAAACATGTACATATTTGTATATGTATTCATGAAAATTTATTAAAAAATGTGTTTAAGCAAATTATAAAAACAATTTGAAAAATAAAAGTTAAATTTTACTTTGATATGAATTCATATCATTAACGCCTGTTTATAAGTTGGCCATTTATAGGATACACAAAAATGTCTATTTAAATTTTGCAAATAGTTAAAAAAAATAATATATAATTATATAAGGATCGATTTCAATAAAAAACATTATTTTTGTTTTAGGTGGGTTATCTGCATAAATATGATATTAGAACGAAAATTTAGTTTACAACATCAAATTCAACTCAACTTTTTAGAAATCTCTTTCTCAGATTTTTTCACTTTGCTCAAATACGACACTTGTCGATTTCCATTAATACAAATTATGTTTTTCAAGTATAATTCACCCTTATCACTTTCGTTACGAATGTCGTCCATGGACGACATCCACTCGACTGCCTATGTATACAAGTGTCATCAATGGACGACATTACATGCTAAATTATCATTATGTAGGAGTTAAGCTATTAGAAACTCTATTTTTTTAAGTATTTTTTAGTTTATTAGAAGCGCAATTTTTAATTTGCAAGGAAGATTTCATGAAAAGCAGGTTAACACTTTCCACTCGCCAATTCCGAGATTTATATGAATTTTGCCGGCGGCATCCGAGTGGAAAGAGTTAATATCATTTTTCATAAGTTGTTTATATAAAATATTATATTGAAGTAAAGAGGAACATTATTTAAAAATGATATGTATGTTGAATTTTATTTATTGTTAGAAAACATAATTTTTTGTTCTTAAACGTCTGTACAAGTTGCTATGTAAAATAATGTGTTTATGCAAAGTGTAAACACGAAAAAATGATATCTTGCAGACCGTATTTTATTTAAAGAAATCTTTATTTGAATTCTTAAAAATATGTACCTATAAGTTATCAGTATGAAAATATTATGCCTAAGCAAAGTGGTTCAATTGGGTTTGAAAAATTATGCCTTGCGGAACCACCCTTTTTCCATTTAATAAAACCTCAAATTACATAAACCAAATTATGTTATTATTATAAATAATTACAAATAAGTGAAATGTTTTGTAATTAAAAACTTGGGAAGAAGCCGCCTGAAGCGGAAGGTCGTAAACGACTGGTAAAAGTGGTATCCTAAAGGTCGTATTTTTTTTTTATTTTTTTTTATTAATTCTTGTATCTCCTTAGCGCCAAGTCTAATTAAAAATAAATCTGCAATTCAGTCAACCTAAGTGTCTGGCTTTATATTATCTTGTATGCGAATCTCGTAACATCATCCGAAACAAGAGTCGCATGCAAACTACGAACAGCAGACCGTAAACGACTCGGAAAACGTAATTCATTCATTTACGACTTTAAATGAGCAAAAAAAAATCAAGAAAAAACAAAGATTGTTATATTACAACTGTTAAATGAGAAAAAAATACAATTGTTGTATGTTAAATACCACTTATCGACTACTTATTTGTTTTCATACATGCACTACTTTGCATTGCATAAATAATTATCTCTTCATAGATGACGCATTTAAGTAGGTAGGTCTTGTTAAGAGAAAGCTATTTGCAATGGTAAGGAATCGAGTGAATCATTTGAAAACCCGGAAAATAAGTTATATGAAATATTGTGTAAAAGTCTAGTAAAAGCTTCAGCATTTGAAGCCAGATTTTGAAGTGATCATTTTAGGTGGAAACTAAGTAAGTGCAATTTTTAGGGTAGATGACTGTCTTTGTATTTTAAGGTTTACTGATGTAGTCCAAATGTGAAATACCAATTTAGATGTCCATCCGTAAACAACAGGTTTTTGTATCTATATCCTAGTTATCGTTTGGCGTTCGTTGAGAGATGTAAAATGAAATTGAATTTTTTTGTTTAATTTATGTAAAGCTGAAAAGGTATCTTAAGCTCACAAGAAGTTGTAAGCTGTCTATAGTGACCTTAAAATAACAGGCAGTGTCAAAATTAGTTTGTCCAATTTCGTTCTGGCGAAATTTTACTCGATGATAAAAAACGCTCTGATCGTCCAGTTGAAGTTGATTGCAAAGGATTTGTTTATGAACTCTTACCACCAAACCGAACGATCAATTCTGATCTCAACATTAAACAACTAACGAAATTAAACAATGCAGTTGAAGAAAAACGACCTCAATTGACAAATAGAAAAAGTGATTTATTGCTTTATTGACACCACATATTTTTGGCCTCTCAGAAAAATATGGGAGCTTGGTTGGGATGTTTTGCCATATCGACCATACAGTTCTGACCTAGCCTTTTTGTTTGGATCTTTACCTTGATTTTGAAAAAAAAATCAATAATTATGAGTGTCAAATTGTACCTAATTCTTTTTTTTTTGCTAATAAAAACCAGAAGTTTTATCAGGGTGAGATAATTATGTTGCTTCAAAGATGATAAATAGTCTTTGATCAATATAGACAATACATTACGGAAGAAAAAATTAATTTTATAGAAAATGCCTTTGAATTTCTAACACAAATCAGTACTTACTTAGTTGCCAACCTAATATTCAACCACGTAATTTTTAAAATGAACAGAATTATTTCTTACTTTGTATAAATAATGGGGCTTCATGTATGTGTTTACTATCTTACGACAGTTATCAGCAAACAGAAAATTTTCTATATACCAAACAAAAGAAAATATTTCGCATGTCTCATTTTATCTACTTAGCATGATGTCTTTTGCGGTAAATAATGATCGGTTCGTAAATAGTAAGGTCAAGGAGTTTTGTTGCAAACATTGTACCGTTAACCTGGTATTAATTTATGCTAAACAATTGCAAGAATAGAAAGAACTTCGAGGATAAGAAAATATTTTGCTGAGAAATGTAATAAATTGAAAGAACACATCAAGTTTTGGATAAAATAGTATGGTATTTGTGACAGTACTATTTTGAAATAGAGGGCAAAAATGTGTAACCAGCCATCGCCTAAAATCGGGCGATATCACTATCTCTAGATAAACGTCCACCATGTCAATTTTGTACATGTTGTTAGTTTTCTTCATTTTGAGCAGTATTATTCAGTTACTCCAATAACCAACATCATTGGTTAAAGAATAATTAAACGAGATACAGTATTTCATTAAATTTTATCTCCTATGAAAGTAAAATGGTTTTTATTCCGGTATCGAATGATTCATCTTGTTTTAATATAGACAGTAAAGATAGATGTCCATACACAGTTAATCATTAGAGTTGTAGACTTGCACGAAACACTCATAAATCACTCGGAAGAGAAGTAGCCGAAGAGAAGTTACTCATTTACAATTGTCCATCCGGGCTGACGTCTTAATTACTACAAACTGCAGAATGTGCATTATGGCATCATAATCAGGAAAGAACTTTCTTGAAAATATTAATAGAAATAAAATGTACTGTACACCCTCTACTGATCCAAAACACCGAGACCTTTCTAGCTGGAATAATGCCTTCCTAATTAGCTTAACAAAAAATCCACATCTCTTTTATGCTGCGACAAAAACTACCCGAAAAGATAAGGTGTCCTCAGAATCGCTTCAATAAATTACGATCCAAACCGGCAACGACTTCATTTCAACATTTCAATCGATAAACTTTGAACGAACTGGCGGCTCTCACGCGGCGCGGCGGCGGCGGCGGTGTCATGTCTTCGGAGGTCAGAACGGGTTCGTGGAGGACACAGGCATACAAATTAAAAAAAGAAACAGACCGAAAAATCTACAATACATATTGGACTCTAAATAAAAACTAACAGAGGTGTGGGCGAGGAGCTGGGGACATAAATTGTTAATTAAGTTGGAAGTCAACAGATTAATATCATATCAATAGGCAGTAATACACTATATTATTTATCATTTTCATATTTTTTCTGTCACTTCTCGTAGGGTACGTTATAGCAATCGCAAAAAATTTAAACGAAATTTTTTATTTTTCTTCACGTTTCAGAGGTTTCTGAACATTTTGGCAAACCATAGAAAAAATTGATGTGTGTGCATGTGTCGATACAAATTTTTGTCGACGTTTTCGAAAGGACAACTCAGCCGATTAGAATTATTTCTTTTTATTATTTGAATTATTTATTGAATGATTCCTATTGATATGGAGATGTGCAGATTAGTTTTTGGCAAAAACCGATCCAGTCGTTTTGGAGATACGAAGCAAAGATTGCAGAAAATGGAAATTAAGTTTTTGAGAGAACGGAGTATCCGATTTGAATGATTCAAAAAACATTTCACTTATATTGACGTAATGAAAAATTGATTGAATTTTTGCAAAGGCAGGTCCAGCAGTTTCAGAGATTTAAAAAACAAAATTAAAAAAAAATATCTGGTTGTGGAAAATCAACCTGGATCAACCAACATGAATTTATCAAGAAATTTCAGAATTTCGAAGAAAAAAAAATCAAAAGATTTTAGTTTTCAAAACGACTCATTATTTACAAGAAAGACAAATATTTCAATAGTCAAATTTTTCAAATGTTTTTCAAATTTTCAAAAATGTTCAAACAAAATCTATTTTTTTATTTCTTTAAGAATTTTTAAAAGCAATTAAGCTTTCTTTAAGTTTTTAAATTAAAGTTTTTTAAGAACTTTTTAAGAGCTTTTAAGCAATTTGCCTTAAGGCACGATGCCTTCCACCACTAATTCGATTTCCAATTATTTTATTAAATGTTTTGGAGATAAGAGACATTTCAAAAACTATTGATAACAATTTAAAAAACATACAAACAAAACAAAAATTAAAACACATACAAACATTACATTAAATTAAAACATATTAACATTAAAAAAGAAATACATTGTTTCATTACGTAATAAAATATTAAGATTTTTATTTCATACATTTGTCAAGCCAAATTAACTTTTATTTTGACATAGGATTACAGGTAACAAACAGACATAAAACTAAAACGAAGAATCGATTGAGAAAATAAATTGGAAATTTTAGTATTGAAAACCACTCATTATGGTGATTTTAATTTGTGATCAATAGTTACTGAAGAAGTGGACATTCCATATTCCGGTAACTTCCAATAAAATAATTGAAAATTTAAATAAATCATGTTTTGAAGAAAGTGAGGTCTTTTGTTCATAAAGCAATGAAGCATCACCCAATAATAAGAAAAAGATGCATACAATAGCTTATAGGGTGCTGTTTGTATTGATTCATGAAAATTACTTTTACTTTTTTTACTTTACTACTTAATTTTTCAAGTTCATGATTTTTCAAAATTTCCATTAGCTCTTTTACAAAACATTGTATTGAATAGCGGGGACATATACACTTTTCGGGATAAGAAATACCGAAGCGTATTCTCGTCCGTTGGCCAGACCACGAAAAAACAGGAGAATTTGTATGTGTGTGTGTGTGTGTGTGAATGTGTGCGTGTGAAGCCAAATCAAGAAGCAAAGACAGGTATATTAATTGATGACGCGTCGCATACACCGGTCGACACGGTCGAACGGGTCGAACAGTCGACCAGATCGGAATACACTTTGCTCCGCCCAGGTAATTTTTTCGCAACTTGTAGTTTTTGTAGATAGATTATTTCAACAATGTTGTTTGCTGGAAGTAGATAGTGATTTTTTCAGGGATAATATAAGACTAGTCCATGAAAATCAGAAAAACTTCCGTCACTGTAAGATAATAGATTAGTTACCAACTTTTTGTGAAATTATTTAGATGAAAGCTCCAAAAAGGATTCTCTTATAAAATTATAATTTACGTTAATATACGACTTTATTACATTTTTACAAAATTATTTAAATAATTTGTTCGGACGTATTTTCGTTTTATTATATTGGCCATGAAAGTGACTACCTTCATGGCATTGAGCTTTACACGGGTTGGTTGCTAGTAGAGGGGGTAGCGGAGAGTTTGACAGGACTAATTGTTCACTTCTGAAAAAGTAAAGTCCGTATAATAAATAACCAATAAATATATCTTCTTCACTTATATCTTAGTAACAAATCAGTGATTTTAATAAGAACTGCAACAAATAAATTGTAACCCAACAACCTGAGTTTATCGAAAGAGAGTTTTAATAAATTTCATAACTGTGAAACATAAATACATAATTATAATAATAAATATAATACAACCTCCCAAACTATTGCAAATTAAGTAAATTTATCTTGTCTTGTTTTTCATTTATCAAATTATCTAGCGTAAAAGATTTCAGTAAAAATTTCACAAATAGTAAATAATGAGTATTTTCAATTTATGGTAATTAAATAAAATGAAGTGCTTTGTGTGAGTGTATTTTGTGTCAATGATAATTAGTCATTGCATGTCAGTGACAGATTAAACAATCCCAATTTGCGTATCTTATCTCAGCAAAATTGGAAAAAAACAGTGTTTCAACCAAAAGTTTTAAAGTTTGCCTTAAAACGATGTTTTTTTCAAGTCACTTTTATCGTAATCCGATCTTTAGACCTTAGTGGCTCCATACTTAACATGAAACAAAATAAATTATTGGAGCATTTTAAAGTTTTTTTTGTTAGGACAACTCAATTGAAATTATTTACAATTACTCTAAAGCAGTAAACGAGAAGAATTGATGTAAATTTAAAATCCGCATTATAGATCACCCAAACTCACTTGCCAGGAAACTCCTCCAGAAACTATAAAGACAAGTTTAAAAATGAAAGTTTATTAGATAAAACCATCAGCTAGTCACTAGTAATTGTCGGATAAATTTTTATTTTTAAAGCATTTTTTTTTTATTCCTAAAGATTTACTCTTTGTTCTTTTAGGATAGTTGCAAAAATTATTCTCTAATAAAAAAATCCATACCAATTAATTTTGTGGATATCATTTTGGAAGTGGAAATAAAATAAATCGTGATTTGACCTCAAAACATCAAAATATTCCGAAAATTTTTAATGCGATTTGAAAATTAGTATAAAATGAATTAAACTCATATAACTCATTTATTAACGTAACATTGATTGTTCGTCAAATTGCGAAGCGGCGCTTACGCGCTTTCATAATTTGTCTCTATGCAGCTAAAGCAGCGCAATTGTTTTGAATAAAGTTTAAAATTTCCAAAATAATAAAAGAAAATATTTATAATAATTCCAAATAATTCCAAATTTCTCAAAAATCAAATATCAAAGTAAAAATAAATTTAATCTTGTCTAAAAATGGACTTTTGGTACAGGAAGTTCCAGCAATTTGCCTCAAAGCACAATGCCATACACCACTAGTTAACTTCCCGTAGGGCAAGGATTCGTACCAATGTTTATAGGTTAAACGGCGACGCGGCGCTTACGCGCTTTATATTTTGTCTCTATGTAGTTAAAGCAGTACGATTGCTTTGAAAAAAGTTCAGAATTTCCAAAATATGTCAAAATTAAGAAAACAAAAAAATGTTCAAAAAAAGTAATTTTTTGTCAAATTTATAGTTTCTCAAGAATCTAATTTTTTCGAAGTAAATTTTTTTCAAAAATGTTAATCGTTTTTAAAAATATTATAATTTTTGATACGGGAAGCCCCAGCAATTTGCCTTAAGGCACGATGCCATACACTTCTAGTTTTGTCCAAATCTACCTCATAACGAGTATATTCGTCAATCACAGTTGACTGGTTAAATAATTTAAATCCTTAAGAGAAAAGATATAATTTTGAACAAAAGTTAATATATATTAGGAAAATAAAATTCTTGGTAAATTTTCGTCCCTTGACACCTGCTTTATTACAACTTTCATGGTGACATCAACCTGTACCTGTCGACTCTATTACCACTACCTGCACTATATATTCCGCTTGACCGGACGCGAACTATTTTAGAATTCTGTCGACGGAACCGTCAGGTAGAATAAAGATGATGTAAAAAACTAAAAAAAATAAAACAAGAAGAAGAGATAGTGTCATGTAGAGTCATTGTATGTCATTTTCCCATGGCGACTAGATCAGTCACGTCGAGATCTAAAAAAATCTTATTCCATCGATGGATCTATCGACGCAAAACAGATACATGAGACGGAACTAATGGATGGATGAATGCAAACTGGATAGACGTTAAATTTTAATGATTACAGTTTATGGGCTTTGAGGGTGTTTTTTTGTTAAACGACAAGCTGAATGTGCCTTTTCATTTATTTCTCATTGCTTGTAATTGTATCAGTGCATTTATGAAGCGAAGGGCTAAAGAGCTTTGCACAATATGATACAACTCAATGTCCTCAATGTAACATAAGTGACTAAATATATGCAAAAATAGTTTATGACACCTCATTTAGAACTCTTAGCAGTTCAATTTACAATTAATGTTGAAGTTTTCCCATAGGTTAGGGCAGGGCACAAAGATCCAATTTGACTTTGTGAAAAGTAAACCAATTATATAACAACAAATAACACATATCAAAGACACAACATTTTGACTATATTGAGTAAAACTCACAGCTAATTTATCATTGTAGATTTTTTGCTGTTTTTCAAAAATTTGTCACCTGGTTTCTTTTACCCCATAGGGGTGATATAAGACAGCCAGAGGGCAACCAGGTACAGGGTTTATTTTCAACAATTTCATGGATAATTTAACTCTGTAAATAACCTTGATGTGGTATTTTGTCAAAAACATTGATCAGCAGAGTTTGAATAACTGTTTTATTTCTTGTAAAAATGATTATTTTAATTTAACTTAATTACTGTTTTTTTCTGTTTGCACCTTTGTCAGAGTGAAGATTTATGAATCTAAATAGCAGTTGGTCTTTTTTAAATCAACTACATGTAAGCTATAATACATAAAAACTGTTAAAAATGACGTAAAATTAACAATTCAATAATTTGTACTTTTGAATAAATTATAATTATATAATTATAACTTATACCTTATAAAACAATTGAATTACTTATATATTCAGGTATCGTAAACTAAATAACAGTGCTCAAAACCAAATCATGACGAAATCTGATGACAAAAAAATGTTTGTCTTGTTATATCCATGTTCATCGATTTAAAGCTTAAAAATCGATTTAAAAAGTTGCACATTTTTTGTCCTTTACTTTAAAATAGGAACCATAGAAAATACAACCTTTATCGCTGGACTACCATACATAATTTAAAAATTTTGAGAAATAGACAAATATTTAAATTTAAAACGACATAGTTGTCTCATTAGTTGATGCAGTAGTTGCAACTCCATTGACTTTGCAAGAAAGCAGGAATATAGTACAAATCATATTAAATTTTTATTAATAGGTATATAAGATACATTATATTCATACACGTATAGATATAAAGTTTTCAAGAAAGTTTTACTATCGATCGCCATTTAATAGGTTTAGTTGCAGATTAATGAGTAATGAGTAAGAGCTCGATAAGTGTTATTAAGTCTATTAATCCAAAAACCGATTAATAGACTTGCGGTCGATAAAGTGTTAAAATAAGAATCAAAGCTTTACTCAAGAATTAACGTCTATCATTAAATAAAAATATCAACGTGTCTTTGACACGACTGAACGGACAGTTAGACTGACAAGGTAGACAGAAGCTGTTCATCCAGAATCAAACTACTAATATGAACTGGTAGCTCATGGTCTCCTCTACGGCTGAGGTCAATAGTTCAATTAGAAACGCCGTTCTCTCTAGATATTCTGATCTAGGAATGCCAACATGGGTTCAACTGTCGGCGATAAAAATCATGGATGTATTCAGATTTTTCGAATACTTCAATGTAGAAATATATTTTTGTTTAATTTTATCGTCCATTTCCATGCATGGTATAAGAGACAAGTGTTATGGCAAGGCCATGTAACGCTCCAACTTCCATACATAATGCTGCTGGATTATACTGAATACTGTCTAAATGTCGTGTATTTGCTGTGCAATCAGAAGTTATACTCATAAACTGCAACGTCACTTGTATGTTATGAAGCTGAGTCAGAAAGGCCCTGTTATCTAACATCGTTTTTTTGATATTTGTGCGGTTTCTAGGTTATGTTTTCTATCTGACAACCTGAGAAAATCGCCTGACTGCACAGAAACAACATGAATTTTGTCAATATTTACAACAAAGTATGGAAAGTTCTTCTTAACACAGCCTTGCCATAACATTGGTCTGTTATCCGGCAGAATCGGTCTCTCGATATTAGTATGTTGTAGTCTGTGAAAACAATAATTTAACCTTTCCATCCATGTATTGACAATGGCTCGAACGTTCAGCCAAGACGACCGGTCTGTTATGTTTAGAATTATTGGTCGCGCTGCGGTTATTGTTTGCCTAAAGAATTATCATTAAAATTCTGACAACGGTCTTGAGGTGCAACGAAAGAGGAAACATGCCAGAAATAACACAAATGAATTGTTTGTGACACCATTCATTTCTGTAGGCAATGTAACGTAACTTTGTTTCGACGTGTTAAATAACTTCAGACATAACTTAGGGTTTGGTCAATAGAAAAATATAAGTAATTGTCATAAATCTTTCATTTATTTTTGAACTTAGACATCAAACCTGTGATTCTGTCTTGATTCTGTAATCAGTGGAGTACCTTTTTTAATAATTACCCCAAAATCTTTTTGTCTAAGTTGATATTACCCCCAAGGCGGAGTGAGATTACCCTCCATATGGTCAACTACGTAGCAAATACAATAAACAATCAATTAAAATACACACTTTTTTGACCCTGAAAAACTACATTATTACCCCATTTTGGGTTGCCAACCACTACTTTAATGCATTCTATTATTCCAAACTTCAATGTTTTTTTTTAATTTGACCACTCCTCGTTGACCTCTGATATTTTAAGATACAACAGATAAAAAAATTCGTAACTTCTAATGGCTTTTAAAATTTTGAAATAGGTCCAGTCGATTTTAAGAAAACATCGATTTACGGCAAAAAATCTGTTAACATACACACACATACTTTTTCCAAATTTGGTCTCATTCGATTCAGAATGGCTTGCAACGTTGAGAAAACATAAACTTCTCCTTCGTGAAGTTTAAAATAGAGATATCTACAAAACCAAGATTTATATTAATAGTAAGAATTGATGAATATTTTTACTTATTCTTATTCATAATTAAAAATAAAAAAAATATTGGGTTCTTTTGCCTCCCCTGCCTGTCCCTTCACAGGGCAACAAGGCCCAGATTTTAGAAAGATACTACAAAAACATAATTATACAATAATGAACTATCTGAGAATTTCACTCAAAATAGTTAGTTGTTTGTTCGCTATGTATTATTTGTTATGATAAAGTTGGTTTTGTTTTTACAGTATAATTGCCAAAAGTCAAATTGCACCTTAGTGCTCTATTATACAAAAAATGTACGTCGTTTAGACAAAATTTCGATATACATCTTATGGTAATTCAACTTCCAATATTTCATTATCCAGAATATTTGTAATCAGCATCAAGAAACGGCAGCAAAACATTTATGTAATAAACATTAAATGCAATTATTATTAAGAATTTACAAAATAACTATTATCTGTCCATGAGACAAAGAGATAAACCGAAGCTTCTGAACTAAAATATCCGTGAAATGACTATATTGCAATGCTTATTGCATCAGAAGGTACTTCGTCAACAAATGGATTCGTCACATTAGAAATAAGACTTTTTGCGAACATACTTGAGGATGCAGTTTTAGAGTATGAATTGATGAGAACTTACTAATTGTGAAGGCTCAAACTCAAAATTTATAATATTCATAGCGAAACTGCAGTAATCATCTTCAATGCCAGATTTCAATTTATCATATTTATAATATTTATGGCAAAAACGTAAAAATTGTCTATATAGCCTGAATAAAATCAGAATATGCAATGTTTTAATTTTGTTCCTGAATGTATCCACCACACAACAAAATACTAAATTTTTTTCACAAGAAAAGCCATTTTCACAAGAAAATAAAATATCTATATTTTCAAGAAAAAACTGATACAGATTTTCTATTCGTCAATCAAACAAAAAAGCTGATTTTTTAAATATTGTTAACTACAGTTGAAAATGAGCATGAGAATTTCACGAGTCGATAATCAAATTTATTTACCATGGACTGACATCAAATCAATATATATACCAACATTACAGGGTCAATGGAAATGCTGAATAATTTTAACAATTTTCAATGAATTTTGATAAACTTTTTTTTATTATAAAATTTAAAGCCTTGCATTTTTTCCAGCTAGGTTTATAAAAAGTCTTTACTGGACGCAATCGGTTGAAATCTGTCAAAGTTATTCAACGTTTCCATTGACCACAAACTGATACTATCTGTACCATAAAACAATAGGGTCAAGAAAAAATTATGCATCTACTGCTGCCCATAAACCCAATTTGGACGTACGGAATACAGCTTTGGGCTACGGCGCACAAATCCAACATCGCCATAATTCAAAGATTTCGAAACAAGATTTTGAAAGAAATTATAAACGCACCCAAGTATGTCCCAAATTGGTTGGTTCATACAGATTTGAACATAAACACAGTTAAGGAAGAAATTGAAAAATTCAGTCAAAGATACAAGAATAGAATACAGAATCACCCAAACATCATGGCCAAAAACATAGTAAAAAACCATGGCATTGAACGGCTCAGAAGAAAACGGCCCCTTTTTGATATTCTTTAGTAATCCCATAATATGTACAATTACTCATAGGCTTTCTTTAATGTTTTTCACATCAGGACTACATCTATAAGCTAAACATATCCAACATCGAATTGGATCACCACTGGGTAATCATTCGAGCTTTATTCCTTATTTAATAAACCATTAAAATTTCGTAATGTTGTTTATAACGACAGATTGTATTCACAAATGTAAATAAAAACGAAAAAAATCTACTGCTACCCAAAACGAGAGTAGAACCTGGTACTTTGAAGTTGCAGGCCAAAGATCTTACCAAAAAGACAAATAATTTCATATCATGTAATATGTGAACTAACCTAATAGAAATTATGTAATATGTAACATACCTAATAGAAAATTTACAAAACAAATCGCATCTACATCCGATTCATGTATCTTTATTACTTATACCAGCTCTTCACGTGGATGTTAAAAACCTAACCTGCGTTAGTATGGTAAGTTACGTTAAGAAACATCCATTGTTTTGCTACGGTTAATAATGGTGATGTTTAAATTATCTTGCAAGTAGCTCCGGGCTACCTGTGCGCGGTTCAAAAGCCGCTTCTTAAACGTTATTACACACTAACTAATAATAATAATGATTAAGTAATGAGCCTGCAATTTGAAAAATTATTAATACTTCAGTGAAAAATTGCTTTGCAATTATTATTGAAAGGTTTAATAACAATGAATAGCTTAACCGCGTCGAGGTAATTGAATAATTGTAGACTTATGCTGGGAAAATTATAAATAAGATAGAAAATAGATGATGGTGAAGACTTTGGAGTTCTAGGTGAATTGTTCTAAAGGTTTTGATATTTCATTTAATTACTTAATATCAGATGAGCAAGATGAGTCTCGACTTGCAAAAGAGACTAATAAAGTATCTGTACGGATCAGAGATATGAACTCTAAGAAAGTCCGACAAATTCTACCTGGAGAGTTTTGAAATGTGGTGCTGGAGGCAAGTGAAGAAGATAAAGTGGACATATAAGATAACAAATGAAAAAGTCCTGAGAAGAGTGGGCGAAGAAAGAACTCTACTGAGCACGATCACGAAAAGAAAAGGAAACTGGAACGGACCCATTTTCCAAAAAGAGTGCCTCCTACACGATGTCATCGAAAATAAAGTAGAAGGACTAAAATGGTTGAAAAAAAAAGAATGCAGATGATTGACGATTTAAACGAGAAGAAAAAATACAGGGAACTGAAAGCTGAAGATAGCAGCAGAAGTTTGGAAAGGAATATTCATAAGAGTGAACAGAAAGTAATCAATGGTAATAAAATGATAAAATAAGGGAGAAAAGGGGAATCATTGATTTGTGCTGCTTTCATACTATGGACCTGCCTTCGGCCACACCACATCACTTCACCACTTCAAGTTCCCGTAGAGTAAGTTATAGTAATTCCAAAAAAATTGAAAATGAAATTTTTTGCATATCTTTACGTTTTAAAGACTTCTGAACATTTTGGCATACCTTAGAAAAAAATAGATGTATGTGTGTGTGTATGTGCGGATACAAATTTTCGTCCACGATTTTGGGCGCACAAATCAACCGATTTGAATGGTTAAAAAATCATTACATTCGTATTGATGAGAAGACCGGCAGATTAGTTTTTGGCAAAGACAGGTCCAGCCGTTTCGAAGATACGAGACAAAAGATGCCAAAAATAGTAATTCAGTTTTGGAGGTAACAGAGCGCCTGATTTGAATAATTAAAAAAACATTTAACTTGTATTGACAAAATAAAAAATTGATTGAATTTTTGGGAAGACGGGTCTAGCGGTTTCGGCGATACAGAGAAAAATGTAAAGAAAAAATTATATTTGGCGGTCTAAAATAATCATTAGACATATGCACATCAAATTATCAAATATTTTATAGAGATTTTAAACATGAGTACTAATTTTCTTACATTTTTTTTGGGTCTCGTACCAAGATTTTTAATTTTTTAAGTTCAATTATATGGTTAAAACAAATTTCAACATTTTCAGAAAAAAATCCAACTTTTCAAAAATAAACAAATTTTAATACTTTAAATATAATTTTTAAATTTACAATTCGGTTTAAAAATGAATATAATATATTTCATATGCGTTATTGTAATCGTAAAAAATATATCCTAAGATGGATTCATTCGGCATCTCTTCTTAATGTAAACATTTTTAAATGTTTTGAGCAATGACATCGTCACTGTATATTATATGAACGGTAAAACATATAGTAATCATAATTATCTCTTTGAAAAAATTTAAAACAATTGTTATTAATCGCTAATCAAAATTTATTAATTATTAATTTTTTGCTCGAATATTTAATTCTAGTACGCAAAGCTCCAGCAATTTTACTTAATGCATGGCACCATACACCACTAGTTATTATCATCATCATGTTAAAAAGTTTTATGACTAAAATTTCTGTTAGTTTTACAGATTGACAGCCAATGATATCAGTCAGACAGATACACAGGTAAGGCACTCATGCAAAATAGCAAGACGGAAAACGAATACTAATCTATCGGTAATTACTTCAATACTCTTTAGAAGCGACTAAGCTCAACAACAAAAAATAACAGAACAATCCAAGAGTATGATGGAGTGCACAGAACTCAAGAGGCGTTAACCTATAACCTTGTGTAAAATGACGAAAATAATATATTACTGTTGATGTAGATTTTTGAAAATAATTAAACAAATAGTGAAACAAAAACTAAACGACTGAAATCATTTATATAATCCTTAATTGTTATTACTGTATATATTTTTTAACAGCAATAAGAACTTAACGAGTACCAGAATGGCTGATCTGCTAACTTCCTTAAACGGCATGGCTTTGGCAACCCATACGATTGTCCTATCTCTATGTTATAAATTTATAATTAGAATTTTTTGAATCTGATAAATTTTTAATGATGTAACAATGTCGTGAAAGGGCAACATATTGCTATCTCTATTTTTACGTAAAAACCCATGTCACTACTGCTTGACATCAGGCTGTAATTGAAAATATGTTTGTTTTTGAGAAAATTTAATATGCTCTGTCTTAAAATTAAATTTTTAAAATTTTGTTCTTTATCTCATCAAGGTTTGTGATCAACGTTGTGGTATTAATATTGCCTTAAAGAACTTAAAGCATCCCGCTGCCTAAGTTTCATTACTTTTCTCGACAACATGAAGACTTGCTGATGATTTACAGATCCTACTGGAACTCAACAAAGCATTCAATGGATTTTCACCACTGGAAGTAATTTATTATCGATACAGTACGATGTAGTAATTTTCAACGACAATGGAAAAAGTAGAAAGAAAATATTAGCATCTTAAGTCGACTCTAAAGTCTTTTTTGGAACAAAAGGATATTGTCAAAATTGATAATTATTCTAAACTAAAAGCAAAATAAAAAGATATAAAACACGTCTCACTTTTTCCAATCCGTAGTGACTTTATTTAATTATATAACGTAACAAATACGTACTCACTACTCATATCTTCAGTTTTTGGATCATCCAAATGAGTTAGTAAGTCCAGTCCTTAACGTACCAGCTAAAATGTACCTTATATTGAAGTGTAAAATCATCTACTTTTATATTAAAGTTACTTTCTGTTTATAAAAGTTATATTTACAAAAAACAGCAATATGCAAAAAACAAAGTTTCAATAAGAATGGTTTGCTCTGAAATACCTAATGAGCAAAACAAAAATTTTTGCTAGTTATAATTGAAACTACTAATTTGTGTATTCAATATAAAATTTTCCAAACACATTTATTAATCTATACTATTATAAAGTAAATAATTTTTTTTATTCAACAATCTTTTAAAAAATCTTCGTGGTGAGGTTATAGAAATTATTGAAACATTCAAATACAAATCTTCGGTGATGTTAATTCTTGGAATTCAATAGCAAGCTATTGAATTTCAAAATTTATTATAGGATACAACACAAGATGCTTTTCGGCTTTACTTATATACATTTAAATGATTTACAACAGTACTTTTAACTGTCATCGATTGCCGAACAAGTGAAATATATATATATATATATATATATATATATATATATATATTAAGCAGAAAGTTACGCCATTTATCAACTACCTGTAACGTGAACTTCGACACAAACAATAAGGCAAAGTCGTGCATGTCAGCACTAAATCTTAAAGAACGACATTCCAAATCTTAAAAAGGCATATTATATGCACGTGAACATAAAAGAATATATATATATATATATATATATATATATATATATATATATATATATATTGCTTGAACAGCAATCAGAACTTAACAGATCCAAACAATTGTCTCAACTCTATATGATAAATTTTATAATTACAATTTCTGTAATATGGCGAATATTTATTGTTGCAGCAATGCCTCTCGGGTGAAGGCTATTTCTGCTTAGAAACATATTTGCTATCTAAATTTTTAAATGAAAACCAATGTATTGACTCATTATCAGATCCCGTCGCTGTATCCACTTACCTACGAACAAATTCATATACATGTATTTACTTATTTATTTATAATATTTAGATTTTTTTTGTTCGACATTTTCTTGAATGTTGGTTTTTAGCCAATCGCCGAAATAAAAAAAAAAAACAAAAAAAGATAAAATATTTATTTACACGATTCGGCACCATTTTTTGGTTGCTAAATGATGACACACAACCGTGTCGAAACGTATAAATAAATATTTGATTATTTATTTGCTTTCTTTTATTTCGATGATTGGCTGAAAGTCAACATTCAAGAATTATTTATTTGTTTATTTATTTATAATCAAGCTGGTATAGTGATATTATTGTATTGTATGTTTAATATTTTGTTAATTAAACTTGATTAATGTTTATATTATTAATCGACATGTTTGAACATGAAGTTTATTGTGTTCAAAGACTGCATATTATACATATGAATCACCATTTATAAATATAGTGTTAATCTAGTAATAAGTTGTTTGGGTTAAATTACACGAGTTTCTTAATCAGGTCTACTAATTACTAATAACATCAACTGCTTATATTTTCTCTGAATATAAATAATAAAATTAGTTATGATTGTATAAATATATACTATGAATTATTAAGTATTTTTTAAATATAAATCCAGCAAATAACAGTAATTATTTTAATTGACAAATGTCGAGACATTCTACTTGTTTATCTATGTATCAGAAAATTAATAATTACTCTATGTATTTTCAATATATAACATCCATCAACATATATTATTAATTTGAACCAAAAGTAAAACTCAACTTCAAAAAAGCTTTTAGCAAGGTTTTAACTGAACTTTTAGCAAGTGCCTAAGCTTATTGTAACAGGGGTATGTAGTAACAGCCAATTTTAACTAGGGTCTTGAAACGATATTTCAAATGTAAATCGTTGCTGCATAATATTGTCATAGCTACTGTCCCGCAGGGAATAAACAGAAGTGTGCAGGTGCGTTAATTTTGACATGTAATATAAAATTGTACTATCGTAAAATATCGGCTTGCGTTATGATTATCGACTAATTTATAAAAAATTATACCTAGATTTGTGAATGCTGAAATGTTCAAATAGTTATCTTGATTAATGTGAAAAAAAACACACTTGGGATTAGGTGAAATAAATCTTAGGGGCTATAGTCCAGTCATTTGGTGCAAAAAAGGGCTGTTGCCGGTACAGTACTCCGGGAATTCTGAAAATTGGTAATCTTATAGATTTCGAGGTGCTCTTTACGAAAATCAACTTTGCCACCTCAAATTTGAACGGCAAGTTGCCGTCATATTGGAAAAATGACGTCAAAAAACAGCTTTTTTAAAATATCTCCTTTCTGGCTCATTCTACGATAAAAGTATCTATGTACGAATTAAACTAGATAAAATTTCCTACAATTCTTTAGAAAACCGTTTTTTTGTAAAATTGATGGTTTGAGAGTACGGCCGCCTCAAAGTCTTTGCTGCTCTCGCCGCAGAATCAAATCTCTCCATATATGACAGCACTTTGAACTTGACCACATTCTCTCTAATAAATAAATATTTTCAATGTAAAATTAAGAGAATAAGATCAGAAAATAAAATAATTCAAATATTTTTGTTTTTTGCTGATTTTTTAACATAGCTTCAATAGCAAAGTAGCTATAAACAAAATTAAACTAGAGAAAGCTTTCTATAATTTATTCAATATTTTTAATTTTGTTAAACCAATTATTTTGTTTCTAGATCTTATTCACTTAATTTAACATTGAAAATATTTATTTATTAGAGAGAATGTGGTCAAGTTCAAAGTGCTGTCATATATGGAGAGATTTGATACTGCGGCGAGAGCAGCAAAGACTTAGAGGCGGCCGTACTCTCAAACCATCAATTTTACAAAAAAACGGTTTTCTAAAGAATTGTAGGAAATTTTATCTAGTTTAATTCGTACATAGATACTTTTATCGTAGAATGAGCCAGAAAGGAGATATTTTAAAAAAGCTGTTTTTTGACGTCATTTTTCCAATATGGCGGCAACTTGCCGTTCAAATTTGAGGTGGCAAAGTTGATTTTCGTAAAGAGCACCTCGAAATCTATAAGATTACCAATTTTCAGAATTCCCGGAGTACTGTACCGGCAAAACGACCAAATGACTGGACTAAGTTGTGACATCAAAACATTATATACCGAATCAAGTGAAGACGATTTATGTATCTCCAAAACGGCTGGTCCTACTTTTGGCAAAAACTCATCATCACTTTTCCCAATCAATACGAATTGGATGTTTTTTAAATCTTTCATTAGATGCTCAGTTCTCTCAAAAACTCAATTTCTATTTTCTGCACTCTTTGCTCTGTATCTCCCAAGCGTCTATACCTGCTTTTATCAAAAACTAATCAGCACAACTCTTTATCTATAGGAATGCAAGGTTTTTTGAACAATTCAAATCGGTTGATCTGTGTACGCCCGAAAACGTGGACTAAAAATTGTATCCATGCATACGCTGTACGCGCACACATACACACACATACATATTTACATTTTTCTAAGGTATGCTAAAATGTTCAGAAACCTTTGAAACGTAA
>NW_020539726.1:28744402-28777295 GCF_003426905.1 Ctenocephalides felis
AGATCTTATAAACACGTACGATGGTAATCGGAGAAGCTTTTATAATAATGATATATCGTAATGTCGGTAAAGACACTGTAAATTGTTATTAATATAAGCCTTAAATTAATAATAATTTTCAGAGTTTTATATTCTAAGGTAAACAAGAAGTGTATGAGATTACTACAAACAGTAATTTAATTTACGATTAAAATTGATCCTTAAAATCGTCAATGATCAGACGACTTCTGCAATACGTCTTACATACTTATCATAATACATTACTATTTTACTCATTTTTTTACAATGCTAAGGTGAGTTTCTAAATAAAATCTCTAATAAAATTTTCAAGTTGTAACCCTATACCTATTGTCATATTAAAATAAGACGTTCAGTGAATCACACTATAAAACTAGTTGAAGGTGCATTTAGCCTGAAGGCAAGTTGCATGAACTTCCCGAAATGTGTAAGTAGTATACTTAATCGATCCAATTTTAGAATAAGCAACTTGATCTGCCTTTAACAATATTTTTTTATTTTATAATTATTAAGAAATTTATATTTATCACTATCATTGATTATAAAAAAAAATATTTTTTATTCTTTTTTATTATTTTTAATATAATAATCTGAATACATAAGTGGTTCTCATTGTGACAAAATTGTATCGACGCATACGATTATTTTTCCAAATTGTAGAAAACGATGATAATTATTATAACTTGATTAAAGTAAAGAATTTCTTGGTCATTTCACGACCTCGGAGACGAAGTATATTTTCTAGGCAGAGGCTTCATATGTTTTTGATTTTCAAAATCGGTTGGGTAGGATGAGCTTAAATGTGGACGAAAATTTAACACTTTTTTTCAACAGTTAATTACAGAAAATGGCTCGGTAGATTTTCACCTAAAATTAATCAGCATCATTCCCAACTAATATCTTTCGAACAGTTTTTGATTTTTCAAAATCGGTTCGGTAGGATGAGCTTAAATGTGGACGAAAATTTAACACTTTTTTTCAACAGTTAATTACAAGAAAACGGCTCGGTAGATTTTCACCTAAAATTAATCAGCATCATTCCCAACTAATATCTTTCGAACAGTTTTTGATTTTTCAAAATCGGTTGGTAGGATGAGCTTAAATGTGGACGAAAATTTAACACTTTTTTTCAACAGTTAATTACAAGAAAACGGCTCGGTAGATTTTCACCTAAAATTAATCAGCATCATTCCCAACTAATATCTTTCGAACAGTTTTTGATTTTTCAAAATCGGTTCGGTAGGATGAGCTTAAATGTGGACGAAAATTTAACACTTTTTTTCAACAGTTAATTACAAGAAAACGGCTCGGTAGATTTTCACCTAAAATTAATCAGCATCATTCCCAAATGATATCTTTCGAACAGTTTTGATTTTCCAAAATCGGTTCGGTAGGATGAGCTTAAATGTGGACGAAAATTTAACACTTTTTTTCAACAGTTAATTACAAGAAAAACGGCTCGGTAGATTTTCACCTAAAATAATCAGCATCATTCCCAACTAATATCTTTCGAACAGTTTTTGATTTTCAAAATCGGTTCGGTAGGATGAGCTTAAATGTGGGCGAAAATTTAACACTTTTTTTCAACAGTTAATTACAAGAAAACGGCTCGGTAGATTTTCACCTAAAATAATCAGCATCATTCCCAAATGATATCTTTCGAACAGTTTTGATTTTCAAAATCGGTTCGGTAGGATGAGCTTGAATGTGGACGAAAAATTAACACTTTTTTTCAACAGTTAATTACAAGAAAACGGCTCGGTAGATTTTCACCTAAAATAATCAGCACCATTCCCAACTAATATCTTTCGAACAGTTTTTGATTTTTTAAAATCGTTCGGTAGGATGAGCTTAAATGTGGACGAAAAGTTTTTTTCAAATTACAAAGAAACGGCTTGGCAGATCGTTGACACAAACTGACAAACGATAGTCCTCACCGAAATACATCAAATGGCTTTTAAATTTCTAAAATCGGTTCAGGCGTTTTTGAGAAAACGTCGATCAAAAGTCTAATTTTGACAAATGCCAAAAAAGACCATACTGATTTTTGCAAACTTTGACGAATTTTTAAAGCTAAACCAGTTGTCGTAGGGCCGTAAATTTAGTATGACCTAGAAAACTATGGTATCTATCGTCAAAAAAAATCATAAAAATCGTCGAAATTTTTTTTTTTAAAACTTTATTACAAGAAAACGGCCCGGCCGATCTTTACCAAAAACTAATCAGCACGATTCCCAACCAATATCTATCGAAGGTTTTTGAATTTCAGAATCGATTCAGAGTTGCGGGCTAAAACGTGGACGAAAATTTTTCACTTTTCTGCAATTTACAAAGAAACGGCCCGGCCGTTCGCCGCACAAAACTCAGAGACGATAGTCCTCATCGAGATACATCAAATGGCTTTTAAATTTTTGAAATCGGTCCAGCCGTTTTGGAGAAAACGTCGATTTACGGCAAAAAAATCTGTTCACACACACACACACACACACACATACACACACACACACACACACACACACACACACACACATACTTTTCCAAATTTGGTCTCATTCGATTCAGAATGGCTTGAAACGTCCAGAAAACATAAAATTAGCGATTCGGATTTTTTGATGAAAACCAAACTTCTCCTTCGGGAAGTTAAAAATATATGAAATTATCCATATAGGTATAACGTTTCGGTTATTAGATACTTGATGTCTCATAAAATTCTATAATAAAAATTATAGATCTTCAGAACGCACAGGTAATGAATGTATTTTTAGTGTTGATAATAAAATCTATAATGTGTTCATAGTAAAGTAGAAATTATTTGGAAACTTTGGGAAACATTTACTTTTACATCAAGCTTCATTATTTATGAATGAAATAAATACATAAATCTTAATATCTTATTTCAGGATAATCTATTAACAAACCGGTGAAGATTAAGTTTTGTCTTCATTTTATGGTTTGTATTATTTAGTTAGAAACTTTTCCAACAAATATGTAAACTATAACTGTAAGATATGTAGAAAATAAACTGAATTATATTCATCTCGCATAAACATAAAATTAAAGTACCAGTAATATAATAAAAAAAATTTACATGACATACAACTCCGTTATAAAATGAAATGAAAATTTGATATGAATCACTCTGCGTAACTAATATACACAATGTTTATTTATATTTTTTTTTTTTTTTTTTATTTTTTTTTTACTAATTATTTTTTTCTTTTTTTTTATCTTACATACTACATTTATTTTACTTTTTCTTTACATATTTTTACTGTTTATTACATTTTCTTTACGAATATTTCTTCCAGGGCAGGCGGGTGGTTGAGTTAAAATGCACTCAATCGGGTTGCACGATGTCAGAGCCTTTACATTTTTCTGTTGTATAGGGATACAAAATTCGACTTCCTTTTTTGTATTTCAAAGCGATAACATCTTAGTACTCTTTACTTCCAAGTGGCGTGTTGCCACTACAGCTTTGCCCACGAAAGGCCATTTTCACTTGAAATCATATTTGAATCTATGATTTCAAGTGAAAAATTTGGTATCAAGCTGTTTTGATACGAACCGACCGACCGAGGTTGGATTCGAACCCGGGACTAGGATTTGCTAGCCCACGTTCTTACCACGGGACCACGGCCGGTCCATATTAAGAACAATTATTGTATGAAGTGCTTTCAAGTCATATAAAGAGATATTTGCACGGTAATAATGAAAATAAATCAATCAAAATGTAATGACTACAATGTATTAAACTGTAGTAACAAAATTTGGCATTTGAAATCTTCTTGATGAGAATTAAAGCTAGAAAGCTAGATTATTGATGTTAAGAATTATGTAAAATCTTTAATATTTTATAAATCTAAAAGAACTACATATTATTTGCAATCTTAATAAAGTTTTTCCCCAGATTTTTGCATATACTCCCTTTTTTAATTTTTTTCCTATATTTTGTTTCGATTTTCATTGTCAATAATAAAATGTTATAAAAAACTGTTAAACAGAACTAAATTTTGTATATTTTTGTAAGTTAAGGATTATTAAAACGGAAAAAATAAATTGATTTTATCCAGAAGTTGAATTAAATTTTTATCACATTATGTCAAGGTTTGAATAAATTTTGTAGAGTATCATTTACTTAGTAAATATTTTAGTTAGTTGATTATAATTTTTCTGTTACAATTTTAGAGAATATATTATGATTAATTTTACAATTAATATAGTTTGTTTTGGTCCATAAGTTGTAATAAAAAACCTCTTTGATTGTAGAGATTGTCTAAATTTAGTTTTTTTATGAAATTAAATATTACAGACTCATTTAAACTGATATTTGCTCGAATTGTCCATACAATAGTTTAAATATTAAATTTTATATTAATAATATTATATCTAGACTAGTTGGTTTTGGAAAAATGGATAATATATATTGCTTATGACGGTTTCCTGATTACTAACAGATTTTTATCCAACATCAAAAAAACATGATTTGTCAAAATAAAATAGGTTCACCGAGAATACCAAATTTGCTGTATACTCTGATAACATAACATATTATGTGAGAATATACTCATAAATATGAATTCAAGTCATTATTCAGGTTTTAGACAGTATTTGTAATTTCAAAAGTGGGGGACTTGCAATATTGATTTTTCTAGACTTTTAGTTAAGATTTCATATAACTGATTTTCCGGGTTTTCAAATGATTCACTCGATTCCTTACGATTGCGAATAGCTTTCTCTTAACAAGACCTACCTACTTCAAATGCGTCATCTATGAAGAGATAATTATTTATGCAATGCAAAGTAGTGCATGTATGAAAACAAATAAGTACAAGTCGATAAGTGGGATTTAACAGTAATAACATACAACAATTGTATTTTTATTTTTTTCTCATTTAACAGTAGTAATATAACAATCTTTGTTTTTTCTTGATTTTTTTTTTGCTCATTTAAAGTCGTAAATGAATGAATTACGTTTTCCGAGTCGTTTACGGTCTGCTGTTCGTAGTTTGCATGCGACTCTTGTTTCGGATGATGTTACGAGATTCGCATACAAGATAATATAAAGCCAGACACTTAGGTTGACTGAATTGCAGATTTATTTTTAATTAGACTTGGCGCTAAGGAGATACAAGAAGTAATAAAAAAAATTAAAAATAAAATACGACCTTTGGAAATCTTCTAACACGCCATATTTGATCCTCCCTATAAAATGGGGATCGTAATTATGGCTTATAGAATATATTGGCGTGCCTTAAGGCAAATTGCTGGAACTTCCCGTATCGTAACAAAATATTCGAGGAACATTAATAAAAGTCAAAAATATTTATTTAAAGTATTTAAGTGACCTTTAAAACTTTAGCCAATATTAAATTTGAAATCTGAATTATTTTTGATATACAAAAAAAAATTAAAATTTTTTTACCAAAAGCAATTGTTTTGTCAACACAAGCAGAAAGTTTTTTGAATCATTCAATTCGGATGCTTATTTCTCTTAAAAACTGCCATTTAAGTTATGGCAATCATCCAAAAATCCAAAATGGAAATTTTTGCGAATCTTCACATTTTAGAACTTTCTGAACATTTTGGCATACCTTGAAAATTTAGATGTGTGTATATATAAGTTAGGATACAATTTTTCGCCCACGATTTTCTGCGCATGGACCAACCGATTTGAATGATTCAAAAAGCATTCGATTCCTATTGATAGAGAGACGCGCTGATTAGTTTTTGTGTAAAGACAGGTCCAGCCGTTTGGAGATAAGGAGCAAAAAGTGCAAAAAATGAAAATTGAGTTTTTGTGAGCACGCGGTATCCGATTAGAATGATTCAAAAAAATGTTCGATTGCTATTGATAGAGAGACTTGCTAATTATTTTTTTGTAAAGGCAAGTCCAACCATTTTAGAGATATGAAAAGTGCAAAGATTAATAGTTTTCGAGAACTAAGCATCTGATAAAAATTATTAGAAAAAGTTTGTGCTTTTGTGGACAATGTAAAGAAAATATCAGTTTTTTGAGAAGAGATTATAAATAACTTGCTTATATTTTTGGCAATAAAAATTAAAATTTCTGAATACAATTGTAAAAATAAACACATATATTACTGTCATATATACATCGTTTTAGCTTTTGATCAATAATATTATATGGGAGTTTTCATTTCATAAAAAAATCCTCTTTTTCTGAGCATATAATAAATCTCAATAAAAACGATTCATAGTAACATTTCTGCAATTTTTTTTAAAACTATTACTAATGATAGCTATTTTTTTTGAGAAATATCATCACCAGCTCTTCCTCTATGATTGATTGATTGTCAAGTTCACTGTTGCTACAAATACAATGTTTTAAATTTAAATCATTTGAATAAGTAAGAGATCGAGAACATTGATGTCTGTTTCGAAGGTGCGTAATTTGTAAAACGATGCACGTACATGAAACGATCACGAAGTCATTTCCTTATAGAAAAAAAACTTAGAAACTGTAAAAAAATTTAATTTAAACTGATTAACAGATTCGAAAGAAATTACTCCGAAACTTTAGAAAACTTATATAACAAAAATTGTTCATTAAACATATGCACCACCTAGAATATGTACGTTCTATGTAATGAAAAAAATGTATTAAACCTAAAAACTTAAAATTTGTACCTGTTCCTTAGGTGTACAAAAATTTTGATTATTACTTCAGTTATATCTTAATAAATATTTTCTTAGCAACAGATAATCTTTGAAAAAATATTAATAAATCTTATTAATCTTGGTAATATATCTACCGATATAATAGTTCATGCTGGAATTCAAAGCTTCGATCGAATTTAAAAGTAGGTACCTCGATTATTGATTTTTCACATCCATTCTAGAATTCGAAATAAGATGCCGATTATAACTATGAAAATAAAAATTAAAATTTTCTAGGTAATAAAATATTAATCTGATTACAAGATACATCGAATCTCTAAATTTCTCATAGCAATCTGATTTTATGTCTCTGTCAATAACATAACCGTGCGTGATAGAATAATTTCCTTCAAACCGTGGATACAGAATAACGCTATATTTTATCATAACACATAAAAGATATGACACATATATCATATTAAACTTTTACGATCGCATCCTGTGTAATATACGATCTTAGAATTTTATAGCTCTATATTTGTTCAGAATTTTACGCTTCGGGAAACGGTTTTGAAGGCTTCATTCACATCCAAGTAAGACCTCCAGCTGATATAAAGGATTAATAGACCAGATGATATTTTAATTGTAATCAGATAGAAAATCTAGAAACCGAAACAATGGTCCAATATTTTAAATCTCAAATTTTATACCTAGGTCATACAATTATACTTATTTCAAATTTCGTTTCGTTGTACGGGGTCACCAATGTTGAAATAAATTTATAAAAATATAGAAACGAAATAAGTGTGACCATTTATACTGAACAAGTGAGGCCCATTAATCAAGTAATTTTTTTAAATAGGTGGAATTATATCTTACAATGACATTTCATGTACATATTCACTATCTTACGACAGTTATCAGCAAACAGAAGATTTTCTCTATATCAAACAAAAGAAAATATTTCGCATGTCTCATTTTATCTACTTAGCATGATGTCTTTTGCGGTAAATAATGATCGGTTTGTAAATAGTAAGGTCAAGGAGTTTTGTTGCAATCATTGTACCGTTAATCTGATATTAATTTATGCTAAACAATTGCAAGAATAGAAAAAATCTACGAACACAGAGAAATTTTTTGCAGAGGAAGGTAATAGATTGTGGTTATTATGGAAGATCAAACACCACGTGCAGATGAAAGAAGACATCAAATTTTGGATGAAGATGTGCGGTATTTTTAACGGTACTATTTTGAAGTAGAGGGCGAAAGATGTGTAACCAGGCATTGCCACATTTTAAGTTTTTCAACAACAGTATTTCTTACTTAATAGTTTCCATCATTTTGAGCAGTGTTATTCAGTTACTCCAATAACCAAGCATAATTAAACGAGATACAGTATTTCATTAAATTTTATCTTCTATGAAAGTAAAATGGTTTTTATTCCGGCATTGAATGATTCATCTCGTTTTAATATAGACAGTAAAGATAGATGTCCATACACAGTTAATCATTAGAGTTGTAGACTTGCACGAAACACTCATAAATCACTCGGAAGAGAAGTAGCCGAAGAGAAGTTACTCATTTACAATTGTCCATCCGGGCTGACGTCTTAATTACTACAAACTGCACAATGTGCATTATGGCATCATAATCCAAAAGAAAAAAAAACAATATTAAAAAAACATTAAGTATGAAGTATTTACAATACTATGTTTTTTAACTTCCTGTAAGGCGAGTTTCAGAAATAAAAAAAAACGAAAATGAACTTTTTTACATATCCTTGCGTTTTTAAGGATTCTCAATATTTTAGCATACCTTAGAAATAATTGGATTTCTAGGGCACAGATCAACTGATTTGAATGATTCAAAATAACATTCGATTCTTATCGATAGGGAGATGTGCTGATTAATTTTTGGATAAGGCAGTTTCAATAGTTTTAAAGATACAAATTACAAAGTGCAAATAAAGGAGCATCCAATTCGAATAACTCAAACAACATTTTATTTGTATTGACGGAGTTAATAATTGATAACATTTTTGTAAAGGCAGGTCCAGGGATTTCGGAGTTGCAGCCAGAAATTAAAAAAAGACATCCGGTGATCTGAAATGATCATTACAAATCATTACTATTGTTTCATACACAAGTAGAAATATTGATACCCAGATGACAGATAGACGAGTAGAAAGGTAGATCAGTGAACAGGCAGGTGAACTGATAGATAGGTAATCAGATAGGTAAGTAGACAAGTAGGAAAATAGACAAATTGGCAAGTATCGAGGTCGACTGGTAGGTAGACAGGTAAACGAGCTGGCGGTAGGCAAGTACAAAAGTAGATAAGTTAGGCATTTAGACAGTTATTCACTTGAATAGGTAGACATTAGGACAGGTAAACAAGTAGACTGTTAGAGGGGCAGATCAAATGTTCATTGACTAAATAACTTATTTACACATATGAAGTCCATGCAACTTGCCTTAAGGCGGAATAGCACTTGCACCTAGTTATTTAAATCACTTTATGAAAATTTAGTGAAGCTTTCTGTCAATAATTGAAGTAGAGTTTTTACCTAAATAATTTAGCAAAAGTTGGAATTTAATCTATTATCCACTTTTGCTTGTATTATCTCTGAAAATATCACTAACTACTTCTAGCAAGCAACATTGTTGAAATAATCTATCTACAAAAACTACAAGTTGCGAAAAAAATTACCTGGGCGGAGCAAAGTGTATTCCGATCTGGTCGACTGTTCGACCCGTTCGACCGTGTCGACCGGTGTATGCGACGCGTCATCAATTAATATACCTGTCTTTGCTTCTTGATTTGGCTTCACACGCACACATTCACACACACATACACACACACACACACATACACACAGGTTCTCCTGTTTTTTCGTGGTCTGGCCAACGGACGAGAATACGCTTCGGTATTTCTTATCCCGAAAAGTGTATCTGTCCCCGCTATTCAATACAATGTTTTGTAAAAGAGCTAATGGAAACTTTTAATATTTATTTATAATTTTTGTAGATTTGTCTACATGATTATACGCAAACTTGCAAAAATATTTGAAATATTGAAAAGATTAAAACTAAGGTAACAATTCGTCCCGGTTTGGCCGGGACAGTCCTGGATTTGCACCTTGTGTTCTGGGGTGTTCTAAAAGCAATATTTGTTCCGGATTTAGACCTTTTGTGCTGGTTTTTCAAGAACTCAAAGTAAAACTAGTGGGGCGCATGGCATCGTGCCTTAAGGCAAATTGCTGGAACTTCCCGTACCAAAAATTATTTTTTTTTTGAAAAGATTAACATTTTTTAAAAAATTACTCTAAAAAAAATAGATTTTTGAGGAACTATATAAATTTTTGACAAAAACTTACTTTTTGTTGAAAAATTTATTTTGAAATATTTTGGAAATTCTGAACTTTTTTTCAAAGCAATCGTACTGCTTTAATGCATAGAGACTAAATATCGAAGCGCGTAAGCGCCGCGTCGCTGTCTAACGCATAAGCATTGGTACGGAACCCATAGGAATGTTAACAAAATGTATACTCATTGTTAAAATCTCTATAAAATATCTGATAATTTGATGTGCATATGTCTAATGTCTAATGATTATTGTTGACCGCCAAATGTTATTTTTTTTTACTTTTTTTACTAGATCTCCGAAACCGCTAGACCTAATTTCATAAAAATTTCATCAAATCTTCATCTTGATAATGCAAGTAAAATGTTTTTGAATTATTCAAATTGCTTCATCCCGATTCCCGAAATCGTCGACGAAAATTGTATCTGAACACACACAAATGCACGCACACACACACATACACACACATACATCAATTTTCTCTAAGGTATGCCAATATATTCAGAAACCTTTGAAACGTAAAGATATATAAAAATTTTCATTTTCGATTTTTGTGCGATTACTATAACTTACCTACGGAAAGTTAATTATAAATAAATCAATTTATCACCTCCAGAACATTAACAATCGTCATTTCATTTCGAATCAAATTCCAAAAAAAAATAAATAGTTGCCAAATTTCCACAAAATTGAAAAAGTGCTCCCGCATAGTCACAGTCTAAACGCATTTGCAAATAATTCTGTGCGATATTTTCACTTATACTGTGCTCAGCTTGGCGGCATTTTCACATTTTCAATAATTTTCACAAAATTGGAAAAGTGCTCCAGTACACAAACAGTCTAAACGCACTTGGGTAAACATTTGTACCAGAGTGGCGCTTAGACTGTGCTTAGCTTGGTGATTTTTTAACTTCCCGTAGGGTAAGTTATAGTAATCGTCCAAAATCGGAATCAAAAATTTTTACATTTCTCGACGTTTTGAAGGTTTCTGAACATTTTGGCATACCTCAGAAAAAATGGATGTGTGTGTGTGTGTGTGTTGTGTGTGTGTGTGTGTGTGTGTGTTTTGTATGTCCGCGTTTTTTCGTCACGTTTTCGGGCGCACGGATCAACCGATTTGAATGGTTTAAAAAACATTCGATTCTATTGATAGGGAGATGTGCTGATTAGTTTTTGGCAAAGGCAGGTCCAGCCGTTACGGAGATATGGAGCAAAGAGTGCAAAAAATAGAAGCGAGTTTTGAGGAGAGAACGGATCAACCGATTGAATGGTTTAAAAAACATTCGATTCCTATTGATAGGGAGATGTGCTGATTAGTTTTTGGCAAAAGGTAGGCCCAGAGGTTCGGAGATACAGAGCTAAATTAAAAAAAAAATGGCTGTTTTTGAGAGAACTAAGCGTCCGATTTAAATGATTCAAAGAACTTTCTGCTTTTTCAACAAAATAATTAATTTTGGAAAAAAAAAATTTTTGTTTCTAATTTTTTTTTCAAAAATTTTTTTTTGTAATTTTGGATTAAAATTCAAAAAATCACCCAAGCTAAGCACAGTCTAAGCGCCACTCTGGTACAAATGTTTACCCAAGTGCGTTTAGACTGTTTGTGTACTGGAGCACTTTTCCAATTTTGTGAAAATTATTGAAAAATGTGAAAATGCCGCCAAGATGAGCACAGTATAAGTGAAAATGTCGCACAGAATTATTTGCAAATGCGTTTAGACTGTGACTATGCGGGAGCACTTTTTCAATTTTGTGTAAATTGGCAACTATTTTTTTTTTGAATTTGATTCGAAATGAAATGACGATTGTTAATGTTCTGGAGATGATAAATTGATTTATTATAATTAACTTTCCATAGGGTAAGTAATCGCAAAAAAATCGAAAATGAAAATTTTTATATATCTTTACGTTTCAGAGGTTTCTGAATATGTTGGCATACCTTGGAGAAAATGATGTATGTGTGTGTGTGTGTGCGTGCATGTGTGTGTGTTCGGATACAAATTTTCGTCGGGAACACAGATTTCGGGAACACGGATGAAGCAATTTGAATAATTCAAAAAATATTCTAGCCGTTCCGAAGATATGGGGCAAAAAGGGCCAAAAACGGTAACTCAGTTTTTAAGAGATTTGTATAGTTCAAAAAACATTTTACTTGTATTAACAAGATGAAGATTTGATCAAATTTTCATGAAGATAGGTCTAGCGGTTTCAGAGATCTAGTAAAAAAACTAAAAAAAAATAACATTTGGCGGTCACAATAATCATTAGACATTAGACATATGCATATCAAATTATCAGATATTTTATTGAGATTTTAACAATAAGTATAAGTTTTGTTTACATTCCTATAGGTTCCGTACCAATGTTTTTCCGTTAGACAGCGACGCGGCGCTTACGCGCTTTATATTTTGTCTCTATGCTGTTAAAGCAGTACGATTGCTTTGAAAAAAGTTCAGATCTTCCAAAATATATCAAAATGAAGATAACATTTTTTCCAAAAAAAATTTTTATAAAAAAAATTGTTTAAAATTTTTTTTTTAAAAAAAAATTTTTTTCAAAAAAAAGTTATTTTTTGTCCAATTTAAAATTTCTAAAAAATCTTATTTTTTTAAAATTTTTTGCAAAAATGTTAATCGTTTTAAAAAAATAATAATTTTTGGCACGGGAAGTTCCAGCAATTGCCTTAAGGCACGATGCCTTAATTGCCTTAAGACAGAATTCCACTTACAGCTAGTTTAATTTTTAGTCCAAAATTACAAAAAAATTTTTTGAAAAAAAATTAGAAACAAAAAATTTTTTTTTCCAAAATCAATTGTTTTGTTGAAAAAGCAGAAAGTTCTTTGAATCATTTAAATCGGACGATTAGTTCTCTCAAAAACAGCCATTTTTTTTAAAGTTAGCTCTGTAACTCCGAAACCTCTGGGCCTACCTTTGCCAAAAACTAATCAGCACATCTCCCTATCAATAGCAATCGAATGTTTTTTAAACCATTCAAATCGGTTGATCCGTTCTCTCAAAAATTCGCTTTCTATTTTTTGCACTCTTTGCTCCATATCTCCGTAACGGCTGGACCTGCCTTTGCCAAAAACTAATCAGCACATCTCCTTATCAATAGGAATCGAATGTTTTTTAAACCATTCAAATCGGTTGATCCGTGCGCCCGAAAACGTGGACGAAAAAAGCGGACATACAAAAACACACACACACAACACACATCCATTTTTTCTGAAGTATGCCAAAATGTTCAGAAACCTTCAAAACGTCGAGAAATGTAAAAATTTTTGATTTCGATTTTTGGACGATTACTATAACTTACCCTACGGGAAGTTAATAACAAATATTATAAAAACAAAGGAACAAGTACAATTTTTTTCAAATTAATTATGAAGAAAATTGAATAGAACTTTATTCAAGGCTCAAAAGCAAAAAAAAACATACTCGAACAGAAACAAAGGATCGCAATTTTGATTAATAAAAAATGATTTATATAACAAACTATTTTTATTGTATTCTTAAATAGCATTTGTTATTTTAAATACACCTCCTGGCATAACAAAAAATTGCCGTCTCGATTTTGACTTAAAAAAATATGGTCACCTTATTAAATCTATTCGCTCCATTTGCTGAAATAGTAAGTTATTGGCGACGGGAAGGTTATCATCGATAAAACTAGAAACTGAGAAATTTGTATAAATATTTACCTATGTGTTCATATAGTACATAGTTGAATTAATGACTTGCAGCAAAAAATGTATATATTGAATATTAAAATTTAAAGATTCAACAGTTCTTCAGATGGAACTAGAATCACAAAAATAGATGGCACAGAATTTTGGGAAGCCAACACTGTTTGCTAGACAAGTCGCAGCATAATTTAAAATTTAGTGTTCGGATTATACTTCGTAATTCAATAATTATTTAATTAATGAATAGAGTAATAATAATATGTCCAAAACTTGAAACCTCAAATATGCTAGTTCAATTTGTATGGAGGCTGGCAGAATTTTAGAATCTGACTCAGTTTACTAAACATGCCAAACCATAATTCAGAAATCAGTGTTTGCAATTTGATTTGTAATTTAGAAATTACTGAATTAGTGAACAACGCGCAAATAATATGTCAAAAGCTTCAATCTTCAAATGAGAAAATTCAGTTTCAATGTAGGCAGTTTTAGATAAGGTTGGCACTTAGATAAGACAAAAATCTACGGCGCAGAATTTTTGGAATCTGTCTCAGTTTTTTTGGGCATGCCACAGCATAATTCAGGAATGAGTGTTCGCATTTTGTTTTGTAATTCAATTAGTGGGGTGCATGGCATCGTGCCTTAAGGCAAATTGTTGGAACTTCCCATACCGTAATTGAAAATTACACAAAATGTATGCTTATTATTAAAATCTCTATAAAATATCTGATAATTTGATGTACATATGTCCAATAAACATTTTTGACCGCCAAATGACATTTTTTTTTTAACTTATTTTTATTGAGAGTCCATAACCGCTGGACCTGCCTTCCCAAAAATTTAATCAGTTCTTCATCTTGTCAATAGAAGTAAAATGTTTTTTGAACTATTAAAATTGAACGCCGTTCTCTTAAAAATTTAGTTACCGTTTTTGGCTCTTTTTGCCCGTATCTTAGGAACGACCAGTCCTGCTTCGCCAAAAAGCACGTCTCCTTATCAATATGAATCAAATGTTTTTTGAATTATTCAAATTGGTTGTCGGTGTTCGCAAAATCGTCGACGAAAATTTGTATCCGCACACACACATACACATACATTCATTTTTTCTAAGATATGTTAAAATGTTCAGAAACCTTGAATTAACGAACAATGTAAAATAATACGTCAAAAGCTTATATCTTGAATGAAGGCAGTTTTAGATAATTTCATCTACCATAAACATGGCAGTAATATTGTTCCCAAAATGAAGGATTCTGAAGAAATTATTTCATTTCTCTTAAATGCAAAAAGAGAGTATACGAATAATGAAGAAGATGAAACTTGGCTTGGAAAATATATATTGCTTGTGAGAATTATCAAGTTTCAATAGTGGCAAAACATGGAGAAAATTATAGAATTTTTGGTGGCTATCTAAATCTACCAACTCAATTAACAAAATATGTCCCCAGCTCCTCGCCCACACCTCTGTTAGTATTTATTTAGAGTCCAATATGTATTGTAGATTTTTCGGCCTGTGTCTTTTTTTTAAATTTGTATGCCTGTGTCCTCCACGAACCCGTTTTGACCTCCGAAGACATGACACCGCCGCCGCCGCGCCGCGTGAGAGCCGCCAGTTCGTTCAAAGTTTATCGATTGAAATGTTGAAATGAAGTCGTTGCCGGTTTGTATCGTAATTTATTGAAGCGATTCTGAGGACACCTTATCTTTTCGGGTAGTTTTTGTCACAGCATAAAAAGAGATGGATTTTTTGTTAAACTAATTAGGAACGCATTATTCGAGCTAGAAAGGTCTTGGCGTTTTGTATCAGTCGTTTTTCAAGTTGAACCTTCAGTTTTACTTTTAATTATGAGATATGTATGTTTTTCGTTTAAAACCTGCTTTAGTGAAAAATAGGTAATATAAAGTGTAATTTCGCTAGGTGATACACAAAAGTGTAGTAAGAAGTTTAAAAACAAAAATATTTAATTTTATCTTAAAGCGAGGTCCTTTGCAGGTTTATTTTATCGTAATCTGATCTTTAGACCTCTAGTGGCTCTATACAAAACATGAAACGAAACTAGTGGTGTATGGTTAAGACAAATTAGAACTTCCCGCACCAAAGATTTTTTTTTAATTTAAAAAAAAATTAAACTGAAAAAACAGGATTTTTGGAAAAATTCAAATTTTTGAACAAAATGACTAAAAAAAGACTATTTTTTATTTTGAATTTTTTTTGGAAATTTTGAACTTATTTTTATAGCAATCGCGTTGCTTTAGCTGCATAGACGAAATATCAAAGCGCGTAAGCCTTTTTCTAACGTTCGCCAAAATGTTCAAAAAACTCTGAAACGTAAAGATAAATAAAAATTTTCATTTTAGATTTTTTTGCGATTACTATAACTTACTCTACGGGAAGTTAATAATTTACTGGGGCATTTTGGAGAACTTTTTATTAAGACAACTTAATTAAAAGGAATTATAATTACTCTAAAATAGTAAACAAGAAGAATCATTTTAGTACAAAATCCGCATCATAGATCATCCAAACTCACTTGCCAAAAAGAAACTACAAAAATTGAACTTTATTAGATAAATCGCCGCCTAGTCACTAGTAATAGTCGGATAAATCTTTATTTTTAAAGCTTTTACATTTATTCCCAAAGTTTAACACGTTGTTCTTTTAGAATAGTTGCAAAAATTATAGTCTAATAAAAAAAAAAACATTCTAATTTATTTTTGTGCATATAATTTAGGAATTGGAAATCAAATAAATCGTATTTGACCTCAAAATATTAAAACATTCCGAAAATTTTTAATGAGATTTGATAAATAGTATAAAATTAATTCAACTCATATAACTCATTTATTAACGTAATATTGATTGTTCGTCAGACTGCGACGCGGCGCTTATGCGCTTCCATAATTTGTCTCTATGCAACTAAAGTAGCGCAATTGTTTTGAATAACATTCAAAATTTCCAAAAAATTTTAAAATAAAAAAAAAAATCTTATAAAAATGACTTTTTTCAAAAAAGTAAATTTTTTTCAAAAATTCCAAACTTCTCAAAAATCAAATATCAAAGTAAAAAAATTTAATCTTCTCTAAAAAAAAATAATTTTTGGTATGGGAAGTTCCAGCAATTTGCCTTAAAGCACGATGCCATACACCACTAGTTTTGTCCAAATCTACCTCATGACGAGTATATTCGTCAATTACAGTTGACTTAGTTAAATAATTTAAATCGTAGTTATGAGTAAGTATATAATTTTGAACAAAAATACTAAATAATGATGTATTGTATATTTTCTAAAATTTTTTCCAGAAATTTTTGTTTCCGGAAGTTTTTTTTCCAAAATTGTTTTTTTCCGAAAGTTTTTTTTTTCCAAAATTGTTTTTTTCCGAAAGTTTTTTTTTCAAAATTGTTTTTTTTTGAAAGTTTTTTTTCCAAAATTGTTTTTTTTCGAAAGTTTTTTTTCCAAAATTGATTTTTCCAAAATTGTTTCTTTCAAAATTGTTTCTTTCAAAATTGTTTTTTTCAAAATTGTTTTTTTTGAAAATTGTTTGTTCCAGTATTGTTTTTTCCAAAAAAAATGTTTTATAAATGATTCTTTCCAAAAAGAATCTCAGTAAAACTTTGTCTCTTGACACCTGCTCTATTACAACTTTCCTGGTGACATCAACCTGTACCTGTCGACTCTATTACCACTACCTGCACTATATATTCCGCTTGACCGGACGCGAACTATTTTAGAATTCTGTCGACGGAACCGTCAGGTAGAATAAAGATGAAGTAAAAAAACTAAAAAAAATGAAACAAGAAGAAGAGATAGTGTCATGTAGAGTCATTGTATGTCATTTTCCCATGGCGACTAGATCAGTCACGTCGAGATCTAAAAAATCTTATTCCATCGATGGATCTATCGACGCAAAACAGATACATGAGACGGAACTAATGGATGGATGAATGCAAACTGGATAGACGTTAAATTTTAATGATTACAGTTTATGGGCTTTGAGGGTGTTTTTTTGTTAAACGACAAGCTGAATGTGCCTTTTCATTTATTTCTCATTGCTTGTAATTGTATCAGTTTATTTATGAAGCACAGGGCAAAAGTGCTTTGTACAATATGATACAACTCAATGTCCTCAATGTAACAGAAGTGACTGAATATATGCACAAAAATCGTTTATGATACCTCATTTAAAACTCAAAGCAGTTTAATTTACAATGAATGTCGAAGTTTTCCCATAGGGTAAGGCTAGCACAAAGGTCCAATTTGACTTCGAGTAATTATATTGTGAAAACCAAACCAATTATATCACAACAAATAACACCTCTGGAATAAACAACTATCTGACTATGTTCAGGTGATAGTTGAAAACTATCACCTAATTCTTCATTGTAGTAACGTTTTTTTGGCTGTTTTGAAAAAAAATTGTAACCTGGTCCTATTTATCCCTTAGGCTTGGAAAAAGTGGTACGGCCAGAGGGAACACAAACAACTGTTTTAATTATTACCTCAAAATCTTTCTGTCTAAGTTGATATTACAGGCAAGGGGAAGTGAGATTATCCTCCATATGGAGCACTACGTAGCTAATACAGTAAACATCAATTAAAATACACACTTTTGACCCCCAATTTAGGGGAAATTTACTCCGGTTCCCCGATCACTACTTTAATGCTTTTCAAGTCCAACGTCTTCATTATAATTTTAAATAATTTTTATGAAATAATGGTTGAATTATTCAACCAATGCAAAACATAAATTTTATGGTTACATTCTTTTACAGAGATAACACTGTATATAACCTTGACTTAGTATTTCGTCAAAAATATTCATCAGCATTGTAAAAACTATTTAATTTATTTCTTGTAGAAATGCTTATTTTAACTTAATATACTGTTTTCTTGTCAGAGTAAAGTTTCATGAATCTAAACTGCTGTTGGCCTTTTTTTACCCCATCCATGTGTAAGCTTTCATAGAGTTTTCATAAAAAAAACTGTTGGATCTAACTTAAAATTAACAATTTATCTTATAAAACAATTAAATAGCGTATACTTGAAAATTATGGTCTCGTAAAATAAACAACAGTGCTCACAACCAAAAAAACTAACAACGAAAAAAATTCTTTTGTTATGATTTTCACAGTTTATTTCATAGTTTTCATTGCAGTTTATCTCCCCAGAACAATAGTTTCCAACCTTTTCCGCACCCCCTGCTCTAATAAAAAAAATTGTTGCACCTCCCTTAATTTTTTTTAATAGTTTAATTTTACAAATATTCAACTGATATTAATAGACTACAAATTAATATGCCATATTATGTAGAAATATGCATAAAAAATATTTTTTTGTTTATTTTTCAATATAGTTCCAAAAATATTAGGTAATTATCGATAATAGAATTCTGGAAATAGATATTGCTGCCTTAGAGCAATATCATAAGAATCGAGGTGATGACTGGTTATAGATCTTTTCCCCTACTTTCAAATATATTGTTGTTACAAAAATTCTTAACTTTACATGTTTTTGAGAAATCGGTGTTAGACCTTTTTACCCGCGGATCTTTCAGTTATTCCATACTCTATATTATATACTTTTTTAACTTATTTCTTTTATTATCATTTTTAACTAACCAAAGGAAAAGTTTTTGCCAGAAAGTCCCACTTGCTAAGTCTACGTTTTCTGAACGTTTCAAATCATTCCAAATCGTTCAAGACCAAAATTAGGTAAATAATGTGTATGGACCAACTTTGTTTGAAAAATATCACTTGGGAATCATAAATTTGTTTTATGTTTATTCAATAAAACTTAACATGGCCATAGAGTTCATGATTTACACAAACATCTTAAAATATAAGAGGTCAAAGAAAAATGCTTGAATTGAAAAAAAAATTACTAAAGTTTGGAATAATGGATTGCATTAAAGTAGTGGTTGGCAACCCAAAATGGGGTAAAAATGTGATTTTTGGGGGACAAAAGTGTGTATTTTAATTGATGTTCACTGTATTTGCTACGTAGTTGTACATATGGAGGGTAATCTCACTTCGCCTTGGGGAGTAATATCAACTTAGATAAAAAAGAATTGGAATAAAGATTAAAAAAGTTCTAAAAAAAAGAATCAAGACAGGATCAAAGGTTTGATGTCTAAGTTCAAAAAAGATTTATGACAATTACTTATATTTTACTATTGACCAAACCCTAAGTTACGTCTGAAGTTATATAACACGTCGAAACAAAGTTACGTTACATTGCCTACAGAAATGAATGGTGTCACAAACAATTCATTTGTGTTATTTCTGGCATGTTTCCTCTTTCGTTGCACCTCAAGACCGTTGTCAGAATGTTAATGATAATTCTTTAGGCAAACAATAACCGCAGCGCGACCAATAATTCTAAACATAACAGACCGGTCGTCTTGGCTGAACGTTCGAACCATTGTCAATACATGGATGGAAAGGTTAAATTATTGTTTTCACAGACTACAACATATTAATACCGAGGGACTGATTGTGCCGGATAACAGACCAATGTTATGGCAAGGCTGTGTTATGAAGAACTTTCCATACTTTGTTCTAAATATTAACAAAAGTCATGTGGTTTCTGTGCAAATAGACGATTTTCTCAGGTCGTCAGATAGGAAGCATAACCTAAAAACCGCAAAAATATCAAAAAAACGATGTTAGGTAACAGGGTCTTTCTGACTCAGGTTCATAACATACGAGTGACGTTGCAGTTTATGTGTAAAACTGCCGGAATGAACAGCAAATACATGACATTTTGACAGTATTCAGTATGATTTAGTAGCGCTCATTATATGGAAGTTAGAGCGTAACATGTCCTTGCCATAACATATGTCTGTTACACCATGCAGGGAAATGGACATTGAAATTAAACAAAACTATCTCTGCATTGAAGTATTCGAAAAATCTGAATACATCCATGATTTTTATCGTCGACAGTTGAACCCGTGTTGGCATGCCTAGATCAGAATATCTAGAGAGAACGGTGTTTCTAATTGAACTATTGACCTCAGTCGTAGAGGAGACCATGAGCTACCGGTTCATATTAGTAGTTCGATTCTGGATGAACAGCTTCTGTCTACCTTGTCAGTCTAACTGTCCGTTAAGTCGTGTCAAAGACACGTTGATATTTTTATTTAATGATAGACGATAATTCTTGAGTAAAAGGTTTTATATCGTCTATAATAAAATCTTTAAGTTTAAATTTTGATTCTTATTTTAACACTTAATCGAGCGCTTACTCATTCATCTGCAAGTGAACCGGTACTTATTAAATAAATGGTGATCGATACTAATACTTTCTTAGAAATAAAACTTCCCATATGCATATTTATACAGGTGCAATTATGTATTAGCTTATGTATTAAATACTGAAATTTTATTCTAATTATACTATATTCCTGCATACTTTGTAAAACAAAGTTGAGATACGATGTCCATCCAAGTCCATTGATTCCAAGTCAAGAAACAATACGACTAGAACTATATCTATATTTCCTTATCTATGACTAAAGCATTTTATTTGCATACGAATATTTCTATACTATTATAGATTGATTAAATGTCATGTCATATGTTACGTGTTAATCTAAAAGTAAATATTCTATGCTCAATAGTGATATTACATATTATATTATATATTATACATCATAATATGACATTTAATCAGTCAGGAGTGTTCCACGATTGTCGGCAACGCTCATTCACCAAATGACGTCACAGCCCACTTTTATCTTTTGACACTTTATAAAATGGAATATGTATAATGATGGCAATTCATGTAGTGTAAGGTCTACGTATAATATACATTATACATATTTGCAAAAGCTATATTACTTTAGTTATAAAAATCTATATAGAGCGTAGGAAAAGGCATAAAATTCGTTTTTTTTAAAGGTCCACCACCATTATTGCAAAAAATGTAAATAATACAGTTTTCAATGTCACTATTTTAAAATAGAGTCACATCGCTATCACGAGTTAAATGGTGTCAATTTTTTTTATAAAAGTATTTGTTTTCGTTGTTAGTTTTTTGTTGGTTTTGAGCACTGTTGTTTAGTTTATGATACCTGAACATGATTTTTATGTATGTATCTTATTTGTAATAATTATATTTCAAAAACTGATAAAGTCTGATTATCGTAAATTAAATAGAAATATATACAAAAAACAAAGTTCATGATAGTAATAAGAGTTGATAAATATTTTTTTATACCTGTTCAAAATTAAAAATAAAATTTTGTATTTTTTGCTACCTCTGTCTATCCCTTCTGCGACGCCTACAAGTGTAACAAGAACCAGGTGACAATTTTATTAAAAATAGCAAAAAATACTTCTAAAATGATGAATTAGTTAAGAACTTTTAAACATAGATAGATTAATGTGTATTTGTTGTATATCATTTGTTGTTACGTAATTGGTGTGGCTTTCACAGTATTATTGCTAAAAGTCAAATTGCACCTTAGCGCTCTATTATACAAAAAATGTATATCTTTTAGACAAAATCTCGATATACATCTTATGGTAATTCAACTTCCAACATTTCATTATCCATAATATTTGTAATCAGCATCGAGAAACGGCAGCAAAACATTTATGTAATAAACATTAAATGCAATTATTATTAAGAATTTACAAAATAACTATTATCTGTCCATGAGACAAAGAGATAAACCGAAGCTTCTGAACTAAAATATCCGTGAAATGACTATATTGCAATGCTTATTGCATCAGAAGGTACTTCGTCAACAAATGGATTCGTCACATTAGAAATAAGACTTTTTGTGAACATACTTGAGGATGCAGTTTTAGAGTATGGATTGATGAGAACTTATTAAATGTGAAAGCTTAAACTCAAAATTTATAATATTTATAGCAAAACTGTAGAAAATTATCTGCATTGTCTGAATAAAATCAGAATATGCAATTTTGTAATTTTACTACTATATTCCTGAATGTATCCACCACAAAACAAAATACTATTTTTTTTTTCAATTGTTCATTCATTATATTTTACAAAATGATTTTAGAGTTAGTATTTCACAGCAATTGACTAACTTTCAATTTAACCAGTTATCTGTTATTAATGAATATACTCGTCTTGACGAAAATTTTGTATTGCTGTTTAAAATGATTTTTATAAAAAAAACTAAACATATTCTGAAATGTGTAGAATTTTTAGGGCCATGACTGTATAACTGAAATAGCAGAAATGTGGCATTTCACCTTAAGGCAAGTTGCATAATCTTCCAGAAATTTGGTAATAGTATACTTCATCAAGAAGAGCTAAGATTAGTCTAATTAAGTAAAAATAGCCCTTCCAGGCATTGATGCAATAATATAAAATATAATTAGTAATAGTCGATAAATAAATAAGCTGCCTTCTAACATCAAATATCACATAGTCAGGACCAATGGGTTGCCTTATAAAAAGCTACATAGATAAAAAGAAGTATTAGAACAATAACTCATGGAACTCTAGTTTTGATTGATATTCAAAAACACGTAAATTTTTTTTTGTAATTATAATAACCGGACTTAAATGACAATTCCAAATATATATTTCCTATTGTAAAAATAGTAAATTAATTCTATGTATGTTTCAACTTCCAATTATTTATAAAATAGAACAATCGCGCCTTTTTTGAACGAACAAAAATGCTAATATTATTTTTTTATATTGCTTAAAATGACTATTGTAATTTCATGAGTCAACTATCCAGTTTATTTATTATGAGTAGTAATCAGAAATTAGTTTACCATAAGCTGCTGTAATGTCACTCCTTAATCTTGTGCAATTAGAAAGCAACCCTCTCGTTGTCCAATTTGAATTAGTGGTGAGATTATTATTAGATTTAGGGTGAGGTGCTACAGGTTGTAACAATACCCAGAAAAGCCATTTTCACAAGAAAACAAAATGTTACCTATATTTTCAAGAAAAATACTGATACAGATTTTCTATTTGTCATACGAACAATAAAGCTATTTTTTTTCAAATATTGTCAACTACAGTTGAAATAAGCATGGGAATTCCATGAGTCAATAATCAAATTTATTTACAATGGACTAACATCAAATTAATATTTATACCAATATTTACACCAGCTAGAGATTACAGAAGAAAATTACACTGGCTATTGAGTAGAAAGTCCAAATTTTCAACATATAACAAAATGTTATACAAAACAGTCCTGAAACTAGTGTGGACTTACGGGATCCAACTCTGGGGATCGCCTAGAAAAAGTAATATTAACATACTGCAAAGATTTCAGAACAAACTTATAAGACAACTAGTAGATTCACCTAGATATGACCCAACTTGGTTACTGCACCAGGATACTATTCTGCCTACAATAGATGAAGAGATTAAAAGAATTTTACAGAAATACAAAGATACAACTGACAACAAACTTTCAATTCAGACTCAAGAAAAAGAAACTCATCGACCTAACATATTTAAGTATTTGAGTAATTTTGATTTGAGCAAGCAGTGACAACTAGTTTTGTTTTTTTTTCCTATATACTGGATCTACTACTGGGTGGACCCGTACTTGCCAATCCATTTTTAGATAGTATAATTATTACACCCAATGCATGACAGTTGTAATTTTGTGAAATGTAACATAATAGAAAATTTACAAAACAAATCGCATCTACATTCGATTCATGTATCTTTATTACTCATACCAGCTCTTCACGTGGATGTTAAAAACCTAACCTGCGTTAGTATGGTAAGTTACGTTAAGAAACATCCATTGTTTTGCTACGGTTAATAATGGTGATGTTTAAATTATCTTGCAAGTAGCTCCGGGCTACCTGTGCGCGGTTCAAAAGCCGCTTCTTAAACGTTATTACATACTAACTAATAATAATAATGATTAAGTAATGAGCCTGCAATTTCAAAAATTATTAATACTTCAGTGAAAAATTGCTTTGCAATTATTATTGAAAGGTTTAATAACAATGAATGGCTTAACCGCGTCGAGGTAATTGAATAATTGTAGACTTATGCTGGGAAAATTATAAATAAGATAAAAAATTGATGGAGGTATAGACTTTGGAGTTGTAGGTAAATTGTTCCAAAGGTTTTAATGTTTTATTTAATTACTCAATATCAGATGAGTCTCGACTTACAAAAGAGACTAATGAAGTGTCTGTAAGAATCAGAGATATGGGCTCTAAAAAAGCCTGACAAGAACTACCTAGAGAGATTTGAAATGTGGTGCTGGAGATGAATAGAGAAGATAAATAGATTTCTTATTTAAGCTTTGCAATAATTCTATAGACTGTCCTCTTATTCTCAATCAACTATCCTTTAATGTTCCAAGGCTATCTTCGCGTTCACAATTATTTTTCAATTATCCTACCCCTAAATCTAATTCTCTCTTAAATTCGCCAATTTTACTAATGTCCTCTAACTTTAACTTAATTAATAATGAAATAGACATTCACAACACTTCACCTAATCAAATAATCTCCAACTGCACAAGTTAATCTTTTTATTTTCTTTCAAATATCTCATTATTTTCTGTTTATAAATATTATTGTTACATTCTGCATTATATGATATTGTAATTTTGTATATATTTTAATTGTTATTCATTATGTCAAATAATTGTATTTTTGAGTCCTCTTGGAGAAATCTGTGGGCTATATATTTAAATAAATAAATAAAATAAATAAATAAATAAAGTGGGCAAGCAAGTTAAAAAATGAAGAAGTCCCAAGAATAGTGGGCAAAGAAAGGACTCTACTGAGGGCAATTCTGAAAAAAAAGGAAACTGGATCGGACCCATTCTGCAAAAGCAGTGCCTTCTACAGGACGTCGTCGAAGGTAAAATGCAAGGACTAAAATGATTTGCAAGAAGAAAAATGGTGATGATTGACGATTTAGGAGAAAAAACAAAATAGAAGAAACTAAAACACACAGGACCAGAGAGCATGGAATCAGAAATTTGGTAGAGAAAATTCATAAAAAGTGATTGATGATAATAAAATGAGAGAACAAGGGAGAAAAGGGAAATCATTGATTTGTGCTGCTCTCATACTATGAACCTGCCTTCGGCCAGATCACTATTTATTATTATTATTAACTTCCCGTAGTGTAAGTAATAGTAATAATCGCAAAAAAACGAAAATGAAAATTTTTGCATATCTTCACGTTTCAAATGTTTCTGAGCATTTTGGCATACCTTAGAAAAAATTGATGTATGTGTGTGGGTATATATGTTTAGATACAAATTTTTGTCCACGATTTCGGGCGCATGGATGATCCGATTTGAATGACTCAAAAAACATTTGATTCCTACTGATGGGGAGACGTGCAGATTAGCTTTTGGCAAAGACAGGTCCAGCCGTTTCGAATATTCGGGACAAAAGATGCCAAAAATAGTTTTTGAGGTAACGGAGCTCCGATTTGAATGATTATAAAAGCATTTAACTTGTATTGACGAAGTAAGAATTGATTAAATTTTTGGGAAGGCAAGTCCAGCGGTTTCGGAGATACAGAAGTAAATTTAAAAAAAATATATTTAAGATTATAACATGATCATAAGATATATGCACATCAAATTATCAGATATTTTATAGATATTTTAATAATAAGAACAAATTTGTTAGAATTATTTTGGTTCCATACCAAGATTTTAAATTTTTAGAGTTCAAATATACGGTTCAAACTAATTTCAAAATTTTGAGAAAAAAAACAAATTTTTTAAAGTCATACTTTAAATATAAATTTTGTATTCACAATTGAGATGAAAACTGTATGTATTTCATATGCGTTATTGTAATTGTAAGAAATATATCCTCAGTTTTTTTTTGTCAATCAAAACTTTATTCAAGTATGTCCTCAGATGGATTCATTCGGCATCTCTTCTTAATGTATTTTTAAGTGCGATAAGATCGTCACTGTATAATATGTGATCAAATAAATATATAGTAAGCATAATTATCTCTTTGAAAAAAATTCAAACAATTATTAATCATTGATCAAAATTTATTGATTATTAATTTTTTTGCTCGAATATTTAATTCTAGTACGCACAGTTCCAGCAATTTGCCTTAAGGCACGATGCCAAACACCACTAGTTTATTATTATCATCATGTTAAATAATTTAATGAATAAAATTTCTGTTACTTTTACAGATTGACAGCCAATGATATCAGTCAGACAGATACACAGGTAAGGCACTCATGCAAAATAGCAAGACGGAAAACGAATACTAATCTATCGGTAATTACTTCAATACTCTTTAGAAGCGACTAAGCTCAACAACAAAAAATAACAGAACAATCCATGTGTATGATGGAGTGCACAGAACTCAAGAGACGTTAACCTATAACCTTGTGTAAAATGACGAAAACAATATATTACTGGTGATGTAGATTTTCGAAAATAATTAAACAAATAGTAAAACAAATACTAAATGACTGAAATCATTTATGTAATTCAAATTGTTTTTTGTTTATATATTTTTAACAGCAATTTGAACTTAACGAGTCCAAGGAGCTTTTTTCAAACGCCTTGGCTTTTTTATAGATGGTAATCCAAACGATGACAATTCTTATCATGGCGTATAGAGAGTCTATATATAATCTATATATAGAGTAGGGTGGTCCTTAACAAGGATATTTTCGAATTTCTTTGCTCCCAAGGGTGCCAATGCTTCCAAATGACTAAAAGATGAATCTCTAATAGTATTAGCTCTTAATATAATCATTTAGATAGAGCGCACGCCAATTGAAAGTTTCTTATATTTCTTATTAACATACGTCATTAAGTAAATTCTTGCGCCATCTGTCGTGAACTCAAATATTATGACACATAAGAATATTTATAAACCACTTAACCTCTAATAATACTATATAATTTGATTTTTTTCAGATTTCATTTTCAGAAACAATATATACTGAAATATCAAGTTGTATGAATTGTTTTGAAGCAATAACTGAATAGAAACATACTTATGTTGTAAGTGGCATATTGCCTTAAGGAAAGTTGCATGAATTTCCCAAAATTTCAAAATAATATACTTAATCAATAAAAATCAAGATGTAGCTGTTTAAAAAACATGTCAGTTGTTGTTTGAAAATAGAGTTTGCTTTTCATCCGATATCTTTGAAGCGCAATTACTCTGTGATTGACAAATATAGACGTCATAAGCTCGATTCGGACGACACAAAATTGTTCGCACTATTGCAACATTTTAACTATCGTTTTTCATTATGGCACTTTCTACCGTTGCTTCAAATTTAGAATAATCATCGATTTTCATAATACCCTTTTATTCCAAACAAAAGTTGAGTTACCAATAATTCCTAAGCCTTTCATTGTCGTTGAAAATTACTACATCGTACAGTATCGATAATAAATTACTTCCAGTGGCGAAAATCCATTGAATGCTTTGTTGAGTTCCAGTAGGATCTGTAAATCATCAGCAAGTCTTCATGTTGTCGAGAAAAGTAATGAAACTTAGGCAGCGGGATGCTTAAAGTTCTTTAAGGCAATATTAATAGCACTACATTGATCACAAATTTTAATTTGTATGAGTGAAAACACAGAACTTTGTTAGACAATATTAAATTTTCTGCGTAAAAAAGATATTCTATTATTTGATTGACAAATATACTCGTCAAGAAGTGACAGAATTTTAGAGAAGTAGCTATGGTTGCGACTATGAATTTGTATATTGTATGTAGAGTAAGTCAAACACAATTTTTATCATTTGAAAAAATATTATAAAATGAAGAATATAACAAAAATATTTTATACAAGTATCTCCTGAAAAATCTTCGTGGTGAGGTTATAGGAATTATTAAAACATTCAAATACAAATCTTCGGTGATGTTAATTCTTGGAATTCAATAGCAGGCTATTGAATTTCAAAATTTATTATAGGATACAATACAAGATGCTTTTCGGCTTAAGTTATATACATATAAATGATTTACAACAGTACTTTTAACTGTCATCGATTGCCGAACAAGTAAAAATATATATATATATATATATATATTTATATATATATATATATATATATATATATATATATATATATTAAGCAGAAAGTTACGCCATTTATCAACTATCTGTAACGTGAACTTCGACACAAACAATAAGGCAAAGTCGTGCATGTCAGCACTAAATCTTAAAGAACGACATTCCAAATCTTAAAAAGGCATATTATATGCACGTGAACATAAAAGAACACACACACACATAAATATATTTAAATATATATATATATATATATATATATATATATAAATATATCACTTGAATAGCAATCAGAACTTAACAGATCCAAACAAGTGTTTCATCTCTGTATGATAAATTTCATTTCTGTAATAGGGCGAATATTTATTGTTGCAGCAATGCCTCTCGGGTTAAGGCTATTTTCGCTTGGAAACATATTTGCTATCTAAATTTTTAAATGAAAACCAATGTATTGACTCATTATCAGATCCCGTCGCTGTATCCACTTACCTACGAACAAGCCCATATACATGTATTTACTATTTATTTATAAGATTTAGATTTTTTTTTTGAAACGTTGAGACATTTTCTTGAATGTTGGTTTTTAGCCAATCGCCGAAATAAAAAAAAACAAAAAAATAAAATATTTATTTATACGATTCGACACCATTTTTTTTTTTTTTGATTGCTAAATGATGACACACAACCGTGTCGAAACGTATAAATAAATATTTGATTATTCATTTGTTTTCTTTTATTTCGACGATTGGCTGAAAACCAACATTCAAGAATTATTTATTTTTTATTTTTAATCAAGCCGTCATAGTGATATTACTATATTGTATGTTTAGTATTTTGTTAATTAAACATTATTTATATTTATACAACATTCGAAAGGTTTGAACATGAAGTTTATTGTGTTCAAAAACTGCATATTATACATATGAATCACCATTTATAAATATAGTGTTAATCTAGTAATAAATTGTTTGAGGTAAATTACACGAGTTTCTTAATCAGGTCTACTAATTACTAATAACATCAACTGCTTATATTTTCTCTGAATATAAATAATGAAATTAGTTATGATTGTATAAATATATACTATGAATTATTAAGTATTTTTAACTTCCCGAAGGAGAAGTTTATGTTTTCATCAAAAAATCCGAATCGCTAATTTTATGTTTTCTCGACGTTTCGAGCCATTCTGAATCGAATGAGACCAAATTTGGAAAAAGTATGTGTGTGTGTGTGTGTGTGTGTGTGTGTGTGTATGTGTGTGTGTGTGTGTGTGTGAACAGATTTTTTGCCGTAAATCGACGTTTTCTCCAAAACGGTTGGACCGATTTCAAAAATTTAAAAGCCATTTGATGTATCTCGATGAGGACTATCGTCTCTGAGTTTTGTGCGTCGATCGGCCGGGCCGTTTCTTTGTAAATTGCAGAAAAGTGAAAAATTTTCGTCCACGTTTTAGCCCGCAATTCTGAATCGATTCTGAAAATTCAAAAACCGTTCGATAGATATTGGTTGGGAATCGTGCTGATTAGTTTTTGGTAAAGATCGGCCGGGCCGTTTTCTTGTAATAAAGTTTTTAAAAAAAAAATTTTGACGATTTTTATGATTATTTTTTTGACGATAGATACCATAGTTTTCTAGGTCATACTAAAATATTACGGCCCTACGACAACTGGTTCAGCTTTAAAAATTCGTCAAAGTTTGCAAAAATCAGTATGGTCTTTTTGACATTTGTCAAAATTAGACTTTTGATCGACGTTTTCTCAAAAAGCCTGAACCGATTTTAGAAATTTAAAAGCCATTTGATGTATTTCAGTGAGGACTATCGTTTGTCAGTTTTGTGCAACGATCTGCCAAGCCGTTTCTTTGTAATTTGAAAAAAAGTGTTGAACTTTTCGTCCACATTTAAGCTCATCCTACCGAACCGATTTTAAAAAATCAAAAACTGTTCGAAAGATATTAGTGGGAATGATGCTGATTAATTTTAGGTGAAAATCTACCGAGCCGTTTTCTTGTAATTAACTGTTGAAAAAAAGTGTTAAATTTTCGTCCACATTTAAGCTCATCCTACCGAACCGATTTTAAAAAATCAAAAACTGTTCGAAAGATATCATTTGGGAATGATGCTGATTAATTTTAGGTGAAAATCTACCGAGCCGTTTTCTTGTAATTAAATGTTGAAAAAAAGTGTTAAATTTTCGTCCACATTTAAGCTCATCCTACCGAACCGATTTTGAAAAATCAAAAACTGTTCGAAAGATATCATTGGGAATGATGCTGATTAATTTTAGGTGAAAATCTACCGAGCCGTTTTCTTGTATTAAATGTTAAAAAAAGTGTTAATTTTCGTCCACATTTAAGCTCATCCTACCGAACCGATTTTGAAAAATCAAAAACTGTTCGAAAGATATCATTGGGGAATGATGCTGATTAATTTTAGGTGAAAATCTACCGAGCCGTTTTCTTGTAATTAACTGTTAAAAAAAAAATTAAGCCGTTTTTCATGGAACTTTTTTTGGCGATATACATCATGGTCTTATAGAACTTACTGTAATATTACGGCCTTACAACAAGTGGTTTAATTTTGAAAATTCGTCAAACTTTGCTAAAATTATTATCGTTTTTTTTAACTTCCCGTAGGGCAAGTTATAGTAATCGCAAAAAAATCGAAAATGAAAATTTTTACTTTTCTCGACGTTTCAAAGGTTTCTAAATATTTTGGCATACCTTAGAAAAAATGGATGTATGTGTGTGTGTGTGTGTGGTGTGTGTGTGTGTGTGTGTGTTGTGCGCGTGTGTGTATGTATGTGCGGATACAAATTTTCGTCGACGATTTCGGGAACACCGATCAACCGATTTGAAAAAATTCAAAAAACATTCGATTCGTATTGATAAGGAGACGTGTGATTAGTTTTTGGCGAAGTCAGGTCTAGCCGTTCCGAAGATACGGGGCAAAAAAGTGCCGAAAACGGTAACTCAGTTTTTAAGAGAACGGAGCGTCCGATTTTAATAATTCAAAAAACATTTTACTTGTATTGACAAGGTGAAGAAACGATCAAATTTCATAAAGGCAGGTCTAGCGTTTCGGAGATCTAATGAAAAAAGTAAAAAAAAAAATGCCATTTGGCGGTCAAAAATGATCATTAGACATATGCACATCAATTATCAGATATTTTATAGAGATTTTTAACAATAAGTATAATTTGGTTTAACATTCCTATGGGTTCCGTACCAATATTTACGCGTTAGACGTCGACGGGGCGCTTACGCTGTTTGATATTTCGTCTATTGCAGTTAAAGCAGTACGATTGCTTTGAAAAAAAGTTTATATCTTTCAAAATATGTCAAAATAGAGAAAACATTTTTTTTTCAAAAAAAAAAATTAAAAAAAAAAAAAAATAAAATTTTTTTTTTCCGAAAAAAAGTAATTTTTGTCTATTGTTTGTCAAAAATCTTATTTTTCCGAAGTAAATTTTTTTCAAAATCGTTAATCGTTTTTAAAAAAATAATAATTTTTGGTACGGGAAGTTCCAGCAATTGCCTCAAGGCACGATGCCCTAATTGCCTTAAGACAGAATTCCACTTACAGCTGGTTAAAAGTAGGATTGATGAAGCATATTATTTACACATTTTTTTGATCAAGTCGATTATTTACACATATCGGGAAGTTCATGTAACTTGCCTCAAGGCTAAATACCAAACCAATTGAAAATTCGTCAAACTTTGCTAAAATTATTATTTTAAGCTAAATACCAAACCAACTAGTTTTTTATTAAGTCGATTATTTACACATATCGGGAATTTCATGTAACTTGCCTCAAGGCTAAATACCAAACCAATTGAAAATTCGTCAAACTTTGCTAAAATTATTATCGTTTTTTTTAAAAGTAGGATTGATGAAGCATATTATTTACACATTTTTTTGATCAAGTCGATTATTTACACATATCGGGAAGTTCATGTAATTTGCCTCAAAGCTAAATACCAAACCAACTAGTTTTTTATTAAGTCGATTATTTACACATATCGGGAATTTCATGTAACTTGCCTCAAGGCATACCAAACCAACTAGTTATTGTTTTGAATCACTTTTCTATAAATTTTAGTTTTGAAAGATCAGAATGTTTAACATATTTAACTAATTTAAAAGTTTTAAGAAAAAACGTTTAAAGAAAGTTTAAAAAAAACACGAAAACATTCTGCAATAAAATGGGTTG
>NW_020539726.1:28778295-28802091 GCF_003426905.1 Ctenocephalides felis
ATGACAATTCCAAATATATATTTCCTATTGTAAAAATAGTAAATTAATTCTATGTATGTTTCAACTTCCAATTATTTATAAAATAGAACAATCGCGCCTTTTTTGAACGAACAAAAATGCTAATATATTTTTTTATATTGCTTAAAATGACTATTGTAATTTCATGAGTCAACTATCCAGTTTATTTATTATGAGTAGTAATCGGAAATTAGTTTACCATAAGCTGCTGTAATGTCACTCCTTAATCTTGTGCAATTAGAAAGCAACCCTCTCGTTGTCCAATTTGAATTAGTGGTGAGATTATTATTAGATTTAGGGTGAGGTGCTACAGGTTGTAACAATACCCAGAAAAGCCATTTTCACAAGAAAACAAAATGTTACCTATATTTTCAAGAAAAATACTGATACAGATTTTCTATTTGTCATACGAACAATAAAGCTATTTTTTTTCAAATATTGTCAACTACAGTTGAAATAAGCATGGGAATTCCATGAGTCAATAATCAAATTTATTTACAATGGACTAACATCAAATTAATATTTATACCAATATTTACACCAGCTAGAGATTACAGAAGAAAATTACACTGGCTATTGAGTAGAAAGTCCAAATTTTCAACATATAACAAAATGTTATACAAAACAGTCCTGAAACTAGTGTGGACTTACGGGATCCAACTCTGGGGATCGCCTAGAAAAAGTAATATTAACATACTGCAAAGATTTCAGAACAAACTTATAAGACAACTAGTAGATTCACCTAGATATGACCCAACTTGGTTACTGCACCAGGATACTATTCTGCCTACAATAGATGAAGAGATTAAAAGAATTTTACAGAAATACAAAGATACAACTGACAACAAACTTTCAATTCAGACTCAAGAAAAAGAAACTCATCGACCTAACATATTTAAGTATTTGAGTAATTTTGATTTGAGCAAGCAGTGACAACTAGTTTTGTTTTTTTTTCCTATATACTGGATCTACTACTGGGTGGACCCGTACTTGCCAATCCATTTTTAGATAGTATAATTATTACACCCAATGCATGACAGTTGTAATTTTGTGAAATGTAACATAATAGAAAATTTACAAAACAAATCGCATCTACATTCGATTCATGTATCTTTATTACTCATACCAGCTCTTCACGTGGATGTTAAAAACCTAACCTGCGTTAGTATGGTAAGTTACGTTAAGAAACATCCATTGTTTTGCTACGGTTAATAATGGTGATGTTTAAATTATCTTGCAAGTAGCTCCGGGCTACCTGTGCGCGGTTCAAAAGCCGCTTCTTAAACGTTATTACATACTAACTAATAATAATAATGATTAAGTAATGAGCCTGCAATTTCAAAAATTATTAATACTTCAGTGAAAAATTGCTTTGCAATTATTATTGAAAGGTTTAATAACAATGAATGGCTTAACCGCGTCGAGGTAATTGAATAATTGTAGACTTATGCTGGGAAAATTATAAATAAGATAAAAAATTGATGGAGGTATAGACTTTGGAGTTGTAGGTAAATTGTTCCAAAGGTTTTAATGTTTTATTTAATTACTCAATATCAGATGAGTCTCGACTTACAAAAGAGACTAATGAAGTGTCTGTAAGAATCAGAGATATGGGCTCTAAAAAAGCCTGACAAGAACTACCTAGAGAGATTTGAAATGTGGTGCTGGAGATGAATAGAGAAGATAAATAGATTTCTTATTTAAGCTTTGCAATAATTCTATAGACTGTCCTCTTATTCTCAATCAACTATCCTTTAATGTTCCAAGGCTATCTTCGCGTTCACAATTATTTTTCAATTATCCTACCCCTAAATCTAATTCTCTCTTAAATTCGCCAATTTTACTAATGTCCTCTAACTTTAACTTAATTAATAATGAAATAGACATTCACAACACTTCACCTAATCAAATAATCTCCAACTGCACAAGTTAATCTTTTTATTTTCTTTCAAATATCTCATTATTTTCTGTTTATAAATATTATTGTTACATTCTGCATTATATGATATTGTAATTTTGTATATATTTTAATTGTTATTCATTATGTCAAATAATTGTATTTTTGAGTCCTCTTGGAGAAATCTGTGGGCTATATATTTAAATAAATAAATAAAATAAATAAATAAATAAAGTGGGCAAGCAAGTTAAAAAATGAAGAAGTCCCAAGAATAGTGGGCAAAGAAAGGACTCTACTGAGGGCAATTCTGAAAAAAAAGGAAACTGGATCGGACCCATTCTGCAAAAGCAGTGCCTTCTACAGGACGTCGTCGAAGGTAAAATGCAAGGACTAAAATGATTTGCAAGAAGAAAAATGGTGATGATTGACGATTTAGGAGAAAAAACAAAATAGAAGAAACTAAAACACACAGGACCAGAGAGCATGGAATCAGAAATTTGGTAGAGAAAATTCATAAAAAGTGATTGATGATAATAAAATGAGAGAACAAGGGAGAAAAGGGAAATCATTGATTTGTGCTGCTCTCATACTATGAACCTGCCTTCGGCCAGATCACTATTTATTATTATTATTAACTTCCCGTAGTGTAAGTAATAGTAATAATCGCAAAAAAACGAAAATGAAAATTTTTGCATATCTTCACGTTTCAAATGTTTCTGAGCATTTTGGCATACCTTAGAAAAAATTGATGTATGTGTGTGTGGGTATATATGTTTAGATACAAATTTTTGTCCACGATTTCGGGCGCATGGATGATCCGATTTGAATGACTCAAAAAACATTTGATTCCTACTGATGGGGAGACGTGCAGATTAGCTTTTGGCAAAGACAGGTCCAGCCGTTTCGAATATTCGGGACAAAAGATGCCAAAAATAGTTTTTGAGGTAACGGAGCTCCGATTTGAATGATTATAAAAGCATTTAACTTGTATTGACGAAGTAAGAATTGATTAAATTTTTGGGAAGGCAAGTCCAGCGGTTTCGGAGATACAGAAGTAAATTTAAAAAAAATATATTTAAGATTATAACATGATCATAAGATATATGCACATCAAATTATCAGATATTTTATAGATATTTTAATAATAAGAACAAATTTGTTAGAATTATTTTGGTTCCATACCAAGATTTTAAATTTTTAGAGTTCAAATATACGGTTCAAACTAATTTCAAAATTTTGAGAAAAAAAACAAATTTTTTAAAGTCATACTTTAAATATAAATTTTGTATTCACAATTGAGATGAAAACTGTATGTATTTCATATGCGTTATTGTAATTGTAAGAAATATATCCTCAGTTTTTTTTTTGTCAATCAAAACTTTATTCAAGTATGTCCTCAGATGGATTCATTCGGCATCTCTTCTTAATGTATTTTTAAGTGCGATAAGATCGTCACTGTATAATATGTGATCAAATAAATATATAGTAAGCATAATTATCTCTTTGAAAAAAATTCAAACAATTATTAATCATTGATCAAAATTTATTGATTATTAATTTTTTTGCTCGAATATTTAATTCTAGTACGCACAGTTCCAGCAATTTGCCTTAAGGCACGATGCCAAACACCACTAGTTTATTATTATCATCATGTTAAATAATTTAATGAATAAAATTTCTGTTACTTTTACAGATTGACAGCCAATGATATCAGTCAGACAGATACACAGGTAAGGCACTCATGCAAAATAGCAAGACGGAAAACGAATACTAATCTATCGGTAATTACTTCAATACTCTTTAGAAGCGACTAAGCTCAACAACAAAAAATAACAGAACAATCCATGTGTATGATGGAGTGCACAGAACTCAAGAGACGTTAACCTATAACCTTGTGTAAAATGACGAAAACAATATATTACTGGTGATGTAGATTTTCGAAAATAATTAAACAAATAGTAAAACAAATACTAAATGACTGAAATCATTTATGTAATTCAAATTGTTTTTTGTTTATATATTTTTAACAGCAATTTGAACTTAACGAGTCCAAGGAGCTTTTTTCAAACGCCTTGGCTTTTTTATAGATGGTAATCCAAACGATGACAATTCTTATCATGGCGTATAGAGAGTCTATATATAATCTATATATAGAGTAGGGTGGTCCTTAACAAGGATATTTTCGAATTTCTTTGCTCCCAAGGGTGCCAATGCTTCCAAATGACTAAAAGATGAATCTCTAATAGTATTAGCTCTTAATATAATCATTTAGATAGAGCGCACGCCAATTGAAAGTTTCTTATATTTCTTATTAACATACGTCATTAAGTAAATTCTTGCGCCATCTGTCGTGAACTCAAATATTATGACACATAAGAATATTTATAAACCACTTAACCTCTAATAATACTATATAATTTGATTTTTTTCAGATTTCATTTTCAGAAACAATATATACTGAAATATCAAGTTGTATGAATTGTTTTGAAGCAATAACTGAATAGAAACATACTTATGTTGTAAGTGGCATATTGCCTTAAGGAAAGTTGCATGAATTTCCCAAAATTTCAAAATAATATACTTAATCAATAAAAATCAAGATGTAGCTGTTTAAAAAACATGTCAGTTGTTGTTTGAAAATAGAGTTTGCTTTTCATCCGATATCTTTGAAGCGCAATTACTCTGTGATTGACAAATATAGACGTCATAAGCTCGATTCGGACGACACAAAATTGTTCGCACTATTGCAACATTTTAACTATCGTTTTTCATTATGGCACTTTCTACCGTTGCTTCAAATTTAGAATAATCATCGATTTTCATAATACCCTTTTATTCCAAACAAAAGTTGAGTTACCAATAATTCCTAAGCCTTTCATTGTCGTTGAAAATTACTACATCGTACAGTATCGATAATAAATTACTTCCAGTGGCGAAAATCCATTGAATGCTTTGTTGAGTTCCAGTAGGATCTGTAAATCATCAGCAAGTCTTCATGTTGTCGAGAAAAGTAATGAAACTTAGGCAGCGGGATGCTTAAAGTTCTTTAAGGCAATATTAATAGCACTACATTGATCACAAATTTTAATTTGTATGAGTGAAAACACAGAACTTTGTTAGACAATATTAAATTTTCTGCGTAAAAAAGATATTCTATTATTTGATTGACAAATATACTCGTCAAGAAGTGACAGAATTTTAGAGAAGTAGCTATGGTTGCGACTATGAATTTGTATATTGTATGTAGAGTAAGTCAAACACAATTTTTATCATTTGAAAAAATATTATAAAATGAAGAATATAACAAAAATATTTTATACAAGTATCTCCTGAAAAATCTTCGTGGTGAGGTTATAGGAATTATTAAAACATTCAAATACAAATCTTCGGTGATGTTAATTCTTGGAATTCAATAGCAGGCTATTGAATTTCAAAATTTATTATAGGATACAATACAAGATGCTTTTCGGCTTAAGTTATATACATATAAATGATTTACAACAGTACTTTTAACTGTCATCGATTGCCGAACAAGTAAAATATATATATATATATATATATATTTATATATATATATATATATATATATATATATATATATATAAGCAGAAAGTTACGCCATTTATCAACTATCTGTAACGTGAACTTCGACACAAACAATAAGGCAAAGTCGTGCATGTCAGCACTAAATCTTAAAGAACGACATTCCAAATCTTAAAAAGGCATATTATATGCACGTGAACATAAAAGAACACACACACACATAAATATATTTAAATATATATATATATATATATATATATATATAAATATATCACTTGAATAGCAATCAGAACTTAACAGATCCAAACAAGTGTTTCATCTCTGTATGATAAATTTCATTTCTGTAATAGGGCGAATATTTATTGTTGCAGCAATGCCTCTCGGGTTAAGGCTATTTTCGCTTGGAAACATATTTGCTATCTAAATTTTTAAATGAAAACCAATGTATTGACTCATTATCAGATCCCGTCGCTGTATCCACTTACCTACGAACAAGCCCATATACATGTATTTACTATTTATTTATAAGATTTAGATTTTTTTTTTGAAACGTTGAGACATTTTCTTGAATGTTGGTTTTTAGCCAATCGCCGAAATAAAAAAAAACAAAAAAAATAAAATATTTATTTATACGATTCGACACCATTTTTTTTTTTTTTGATTGCTAAATGATGACACACAACCGTGTCGAAACGTATAAATAAATATTTGATTATTCATTTGTTTTCTTTTATTTCGACGATTGGCTGAAAACCAACATTCAAGAATTATTTATTTTTTATTTTTAATCAAGCCGTCATAGTGATATTACTATATTGTATGTTTAGTATTTTGTTAATTAAACATTATTTATATTTATACAACATTCGAAAGGTTTGAACATGAAGTTTATTGTGTTCAAAAACTGCATATTATACATATGAATCACCATTTATAAATATAGTGTTAATCTAGTAATAAATTGTTTGAGGTAAATTACACGAGTTTCTTAATCAGGTCTACTAATTACTAATAACATCAACTGCTTATATTTTCTCTGAATATAAATAATGAAATTAGTTATGATTGTATAAATATATACTATGAATTATTAAGTATTTTTAACTTCCCGAAGGAGAAGTTTATGTTTTCATCAAAAAATCCGAATCGCTAATTTTATGTTTTCTCGACGTTTCGAGCCATTCTGAATCGAATGAGACCAAATTTGGAAAAAGTATGTGTGTGTGTGTGTGTGTGTGTGTGTGTGTGTGTGTGTGTGTGTGTGTGTGTGTGTGAACAGATTTTTTGCCGTAAATCGACGTTTTCTCCAAAACGGTTGGACCGATTTCAAAAATTTAAAAGCCATTTGATGTATCTCGATGAGGACTATCGTCTCTGAGTTTTGTGCGTCGATCGGCCGGGCCGTTTCTTTGTAAATTGCAGAAAAGTGAAAAATTTTTCGTCCACGTTTTAGCCCGCAATTCTGAATCGATTCTGAAAATTCAAAAACCGTTCGATAGATATTGGTTGGGAATCGTGCTGATTAGTTTTTGGTAAAGATCGGCCGGGCCGTTTTCTTGTAATAAAGTTTTAAAAAAAAAATTTTGACGATTTTTATGATTATTTTTTTGACGATAGATACCATAGTTTTCTAGGTCATACTAAAATATTACGGCCCTACGACAACTGGTTCAGCTTTAAAAATTCGTCAAAGTTTGCAAAAATCAGTATGGTCTTTTTGACATTTGTCAAAATTAGACTTTTGATCGACGTTTTCTCAAAAAAGCCTGAACCGATTTTAGAAATTTAAAAGCCATTTGATGTATTTCAGTGAGGACTATCGTTTGTCAGTTTTGTGCAACGATCTGCCAAGCCGTTTCTTTGTAATTTGAAAAAAAGTGTTGAACTTTTCGTCCACATTTAAGCTCATCCTACCGAACCGATTTTAAAAAATCAAAAACTGTTCGAAAGATATTAGTTGGGAATGATGCTGATTAATTTTAGGTGAAAATCTACCGAGCCGTTTTCTTGTAATTAACTGTTGAAAAAAAGTGTTAAATTTTCGTCCACATTTAAGCTCATCCTACCGAACCGATTTTAAAAAATCAAAAACTGTTCGAAAGATATCATTTGGGAATGATGCTGATTAATTTTAGGTGAAAATCTATCGAGCCGTTTTCTTGTAATTAAATGTTGAAAAAAAGTGTTAAATTTTCGTCCACATTTAAGCTCATCCTACCGAACCGATTTTGAAAAATCAAAAACTGTTCGAAAGATATCATTTGGGAATGATGCTGATTAATTTTAGGTGAAAATCTACCGAGCCGTTTTCTTGTAATTAAATGTTGAAAAAAAGTGTTAAATTTTCGTCCACATTTAAGCTCATCCTACCGAACCGATTTTGAAAAATCAAAAACTGTTCGAAAGATATCATTTGGGAATGATGCTGATTAATTTTAGGTGAAAATCTACCGAGCCGTTTTCTTGTAATTAAATGTTGAAAAAAAGTGTTAAATTTTCGTCCACATTTAAGCTTATCCTACCGAACCGATTTTGAAAAATCAAAAACTGTTCGAAAGATATCATTTGGGAATGATGCTGATTAATTTTAGGTGAAAATCTACCGAGCCGTTTTCTTGTAATTAAATGTTGAAAAAAAGTGTTAAATTTTCGTCCACATTTAAGCTCATCCTACCGAACCGATTTTGAAAAATCAAAAACTGTTCGAAAGATATCATTTGGGAATGATGCTGATTAATTTTAGGTGAAAATCTACCGAACCGTTTTCTTGTAATTAACTGTTAAAAAAAAATTTAAGCCGTTTTTCATGGAACTTTTTTTGGCGATATACATCATGGTCTTATAGAACTTACTGTAATATTACGGCCTTACAACAAGTAGTTTAATTTTAAAAATTCGTCAAACTTTGCTAAAATTATTATCGTTTTTTTTAAAGTAGGATTGATGAAGTACATTATTTACACATTTTTTTGATCAAGTCGATTATTTACACATATCGGGAAGTTCATGTAATTTGCCTCAAGGCTAAATACCAAACCAACTAGTTTAAATATAAATCCAGCAAATAACAGTAATTATTTTAATTGACGAATGTCGAGACATTCTACTTGTTTATCTATGTACCAGAAAATTAATAATTACTCTATGTATTTTCAATATATAACATCCATCAACATATATTATTAATTTGAACCAAAAGTAAAACTCAACTTCAAAAAAGCTTTTAGCAAGGTTTTAACTGAACTTTTAGCAAGTGCCTAAGCTTATTGTAACAGGGGTATGTAGTAACAGCCAATTTTAAATAGGGTCTTGAAACGATATTTCAAATGTAAATCGTTGCTGCATAATATTGTCATAATAGCTACTGTCCCGCAGGGAATAAACAGAAGTGTGCAGGTGCGTTAATTTTGACATGTAATATACAATTGTACTATCGTAAAATATCGGCTTGCGTTATGATTATCGACTAATTTAAAAAAAATTATACCTAGATTTGTGAATGCTGAAATGTTCAAATAGTTATCTTGATTAATGTGAAAAAATCACACTTGGGATTAGGTGAAATAAATCTTCGGGGCTAGTTGTAACATACAAGAATTATATACAAAATCAATTGAAGACGATTTATATATTTCCGAAACGGTTGGGCCTACCTTTGCCAAAAACTAATCACCACTTTTCCCAATCAATACGAATTGAATGTTTTTTAGATCTTTCATTAGATGCTCAGTTATCTCAAAAACTCGATTTCTATTTTCTGCACTCTTTGCTCTTTATCTCCGTAACGGCTGGGCCTGCCTTTACCAAAAACTAATCAGCACATCTCTCTATCAATAGGAATGAAACGTTTTTTGAACCATTCAAATCGGTTGATCCGTACGTCCGAAAAAGTGTATGAAAAATTGTATCCATACATACGCACGCACGCACGCACGCGCGCACACACACACACACTTACATACATACATTATTTCTAAAGTATGCTAAAATGTTCAGCAACCTTTGAAACGTAAAGATATGCCAAAAATTCGATTTTTGGACGAATACAATAACTTACCCTACGGGAAGTTAAAAATGAGTAAATATTATTTTAATAAATAAACCTAATACCTTCATCCATAATGATTATCTACGAAATTTGTACTGGATCTAAAAAAAATAAGCGTATTTGTAATTTCATATCGAACAATGAACAAGCAATCAACTGAGTAGATAAGTCTTGTTCCGCGTTTCTGGCCTAATCTACACCTAAAAGGTTACTTCCTCCTGGTTTTAAATGTATCGAACGAATGCACAGAATACTAATAGCCATGACTGTTATTGTTTCCGATAAATCTTGTAGATTTAATTAGCGATTAGTCCCGATATGAAATACCGGTTCACGCGTCTGACGCGCGGCCGATGCAATCAGTGCGAAACGGAGATATGGAAAGATGCGCTCTACGGATTCCATTCCATCCAGCGAATAAAAAAATAAAACCAATTATTTAGTAGATTAGAATGCACTAAATCGGTAGCCACGATCAAGTCTTAAATTAGACTGCAAGCTGTGCCATTTTTGCTAACTAGTAACTAAATTGGTACAAGACACTCCAGTACTCCCGAGCTGATGACTGACTCTATATCATACCTTGGTGATCAATTCGTGCGTCCAACATATTATGGAAAATTAAAATGATATAGAGATCGCACAATAAGTGACCTATATGCATATCATTGAATTAATTACATATATGATAATTATTGAAATCTTGATAAAAATCATTTTAATGATACTAAATTAATTCAAAGTTCTATATTAAGCATATAGTTTTGTTTTCTACTTTTACACATACGGTAGGATAGGGAACAAAAGTCTTAGTCGACTTTCAGCAATACTGTAAAAACTAATCCACAATAACGTAAAGCAAACATAAAATTCTAAGTAGGATTTTCTGGCGAAAACGTGAACTTCACCTTCAGGGAGTTGATAAATTTAAAAGTCATCATACTTTAGCTTATTTGATTGGTATATTGGCTTTAATCTTTATTGGTTTTAGCGCTTGTTCTTTGACATTGCCAAATAATTAATTCGGACTAATCAAAGTATACTGGGTGTCTCAGAACTTAATGTCAGGCCAAAATTTGGTATGATAATTTTTATCATAGCATTCATAACTATCATGATAATAAATATACAATTATGTAATTTATTCCACATAGTTTTAAAATTAGGAGCTTTCAAGTGCATCCTAGAGCTTTAGTGAAAATACGGCAATTTTTTGGTTAATGTAGTTATTTTTTTATTAATTTTGTTTATTTGAGCTTTGAATCTGTAATCGTAAATAACATTTATAGAACCGAAGTAAAAAATAATGACACAACTGCCTCAAATTTTCGTGATTCAAGACTTAGTTGAACTATCATTCAGAATTTTCAGAATTGGCCGAGTTTGAGTGGCGCACTTATCACCTAATCATAATTAGTAAAGTTAAATGGAAAATACTTGATAGTTTTATGATAAACAAAATTGAGTAACAATTTTTCGTACATTTCGCTCACATTCTGAGACATTCTTGGGAAAGTCTGTACATAGAGATCCCTGAAAAATATCAATAATCAGGAAATATTTTCATTATTAATTATTTCAGCTTGAAGGTTGTTTGTGGATATAGCTACAGCATTGGATGAAAATTCTTTCCGCGGTGTTGTACAGATTTTACCAATAAAATATAGGTTAAATTAATTATATATGCACTACAATATTTCTACAGTTTTATGTTAAACACATCGTAAACATTATTAGAGTAACAACTTTCAACGATATGACACCTATAGGATTTTTTTTGTTACTATTCATGTTATATAGCACGCGTTTGATTCGAGCATAAATACCGGTTCAATGAGCGCTCAATAAAGCAAATAAACCTGTTAAGATGCAATAAATCATCTTTAATATTACATAAGTGCAATAATTATACTATAGAGCTGTGAGATTTATGATTACAGTTCATTAGATGCATTAGATTTAGATAAACTGGTCATAAATACCTACTACCGTTTACGGTATTTTTTCAGGAAAATTGAATCAAGTAGATGTTGATAAATCATATTGCTCTGAATACCTTACATTTCTGATTATATTCTTAACATATATTTGGTTGTGTACTTTTGAATTAATTAGTAAGGTAGAACGGAGCTTAAATGTCCACTACCATTATCTCAAAAACAAATAAAGTTAGGATTTTTTTTAACTAGTACTATTTTCAAGTAGAGGGCAGAAAATGTATACCCGTTCCCTTAAATCGGATGACGTCGCTATACCAAGGCAAAAGACCACACTGTCAATTTGAAATCATAAAATAAATATATCAAACAGGAGTTGTATTTATTTGTAATAATTATATTTCAAGAAAGAATGAGTTTTGAATGCCCTCTTATAGGTAGTTTTGCAAAAATTACCTACAATTTAATTAAAGTTTATAAAACGATAATAAAACTATCATTTACCAACAGAGTAGTTTACATACAGAAATGTCCATCTCTATCCAGTAAAATTTATCCACGTCCAAAATTCATTACCTGTCATATAGTGTGAAATAGTAATTCTAAATTAAACTATAACATTAATAGTGGCAATTATTCGCCAGAACCGTTAAGTCAACCTGAAAATGTGCACAATTTACCGCCGTTGAAGAAATTCGTCCGCCAAGGTGGAATAAACTGACTAACTCACTCTCTCATAACCTGAGAGAATGAGAATGTGCGTAAAGCCATAACGATTTTTAAGAGAAGCTGTAAATACGAACACAATTTGCCAAGTTTATTGCAATTTTATTGCACTAAACCACCCAATGCGCGATACAAAACAGCCGTTTTGATAGACAGGAAGGCTTATCAAATATCAAACAAAGATTTATTAACAGAACTATTCGATTTAATAATTAAGATTGATGATTGAATCGTTTTTGCAGAATTATTATTAAGGATGATCATAAATAAATATACGTGCCTTTAACTGGTAGGGGAAAGTCCCGTAACGCCGGACGGCACCTAAAGCCGGATACTCTATTTAACACGTATTATTTAAGCGAGTATAAATCTTTTTATTTCAAAATACAACCGAAAGGGGCGCGGGGGGGGGAGGGCACACAGGTCCAGGATTACGCGCCAAGACTCACCTGTAACGCACACGGCCACGGCGGGAGCAATACTTTATTGTTTTAGGCGCAAAAACACGGCGCTTCACCTAAATATCAATAAAAGTAATTTTAGTGTATTTATGCATTCAAAAAGTGGCATTCAAAAATAAAAGTAGTACTTGATTGTTATTCGTAAAATGGTAGAATATTATTAGATATTTTGCACAATTTTAGTAGGTACCACCAAATGAACAAAATTGTCTGTCCCTTGGCACCGGACACTAAGTCATCCCTTAGCGCCGGAAGAAAACATATTGATATTTCTTGTGAGAATTGACGTAATTAATTCTAATTATTTAATTTTGTTCTGTATGAGAGCTAACGGTTGCTACATACCCCCGTTTTTCGTATTTTCTAGTCAAAGAATCAAAATCTTATTATGAATGCTCCAGCTGAGAGCATCGGTGTGACCTAGCCAAAAGGGTGGCTAATTAGGTATTTTTTTGCTATATCTAAGAATATTCGTCAAACAAAAATGTGCAGACATTGCAGAGTATGGAGATGGCTACATATGTGTTCAATGCTGGTTATTTTAAAATGTCCGGTACTAGGTGCCACTTTGTAAAATCATATTTTTTGTTGCCAAAGTTTTATTAATTATTGTTTAGCAAAGATTGCTTTTTCATTAATTTAGTTTGATTTCTAACTTTGTTATCTAACGTAAGTTATAATTTAATAAACATTTCGTAAAATATTTTTTGATTTATTTATAAATAACCTCAGGTGTCCGTCACTCGGGGACTTCCCCCTATATTATAGAATACAGTTATTTAGTTGCATGAGAAATTGTCTTCGATTTTCTAACAAAAATCTACAATCACTTAGTTGACAACCTAAAATGTATCAACAGTATTACAGAAATTCTAATAAAAATATTTATAATAAATGAAGATATGTCAATGGTTGCGTTGCCTTCTAAAAAGCAACGTTTTTAGGAAGACCTAATTGTTGTTCACAAATAAACAATATTGTACATTAGCAGAAATAGAATATTTCTACTGTAGGTCGAATGACCACCGTATCCTATTCTTCGACCAAACAAGAAAACCATTAACACAGTCCGATAAGATTTAACGATAATTTTAACATTGAAGTCTCCCACACAGTTTAAGTACAAAACAGAGGTTAGACATAAAGTTGGTTTAATTAGCGAACCATTTGTTATTTGTTGATACGCTAAATAGGCCACATATGTTTTGCAATCGGCGTAGGTTAAGTGCTCTCAGAAGGTATGCAGTTTGCGGTAATAATAAAACCGATAACATTGTTGCAATTGCAATTCAAACATTGACAATAAGTGCAACGACGAAGTAAATATTTGTCTCAATCGACACACAATAAGAGTAAACTGATACAAATAGGTAATTGAGTGAAATATTGGTAAAGGAATTAAAATAAATGACTACCACGTGGCAAATGACTAAGTGTGAGTAATTTGTTGACCAAACGGAATTGTTGATCTTTTGGGAAATTTTTGATTTTTTTTGACAAAACGTTGTTGTTGCTCAAATGTTTCATTTTTAACTTCCCGTAGGGTAAGTTATTGTAATCGTCAGAAAATCGAAATTGAAAATTGTTACATTTCTGCACGTTTTGAAGGTTGCTGAACATTTTGACATACCTCAGAAAAAATGGATGTGTGTGTATGTATGTATAAATACAATTTTTCGTCCACGTTTTCGGGCGCACAAGAGTGCAGAAAATAGAAATCGAGTTTTTGAGAGAACGTAGCATCCGATTTGATTGACCTAAAAAGCATTAAATTCGTAATGGTGGAGAGAAGTAGTGATTACTTTTTGCCAAAGGCAGGTCTAATCGTTTCGGAGAGATGGAGCTAAATGTGCAAAAAATGGCAGATTTTGAGAGAACTAAGCATCCGATTTGAATTATTCAAAAAACTCTCTGCCTGTGTTGACAAAACGATTGTTTTTGATACTTTTTTTTAATTAAAAAAAAAAAAAATTAATAATCAAAAAAGGTTGAAAGCTACTGCCTTAAGGCAATTTGCATGAACTTCATCTTATATGATGAATCAATAAGATTTAAAATTTAGCTATTTATAACATTTTCTACAGAATATTGGGACATAATTTTAGCTTTTTATCACTATTTTTATTTTCTTACATTTTTGTAGCTGTATAATATATAATTAAATTTAATCAAAATTAATTTTCATTTAATTTAATCAAGTTTGATACATATGTAATATACTTGTGTTAATAAAATAGAAAAAATGCAGTAATGATTTTTTTTTTTCAATTTTATAAATTATATCCATCATCTTCATCTGATTCTTAGCGTTTTATGCAAGCACCTCAATTAATTGGTTATTAAGTGGTTAATAAATATGGGTCTTTAAATTTTTTTTTGTTAATGAATATGGAAATAGAAATTTTTTAAAAATGATCAATTGAATTTAGGCAGTGATCTTTAACAACCAAACCTTAATTATTTTTATCCTTGATTTTTAGGAATATGTATAAAAGAAAAAAAATCTATAAAGATGTTATAAAAATGGAACATTATTTATAGTTTATTATGTATTAAATATCCTAGTAATAAAATTTTCCACTTTTGTTACATATTTTTAAAATATTTCTAAGACAAAACAGATCAATTGAAGAGTTCTTTATAATTCGTAAAATCATTTGCATAATGGGCGAGTTCATCTAGGTCCTTTCGGTCACTAGATTTTTTGATTCTTAATTTTTGCTAAAATACACATTTACTATTAACTATTTGAAACGCAATATTATTTTATTTAGGTGAATTGATCAATTGTTAGGATTAAACTTCAGAGCAAAGTACTTGTGACAAATCTTTACTTATCGTTATCGCACTTTTGTTTAAAGTTATCGAACTCCCATTAATTTAATGATACAGGTAAATATTATATATATATATATATATATATATATATATATATATCTTCGACTTTGTATAATATTTCCAGAATGAAATATTACGAAATATGTGTCTAGACACCTCTAAATCTCTTGTATTTACTTTCCAAATAAATTGACAATATTGACACACGTATACGTTTAGAAAACTCTATACCGAAATTAATTTCGTGTATAAATCAGATAAAAATATAATTATCGTCAGATAAATCTTTTCACTGAATATTAAGGTATATTAAAAGCATGATATCATATCAACAATAAGAACATTGAACTTTTTGTTAGTGAAACTGAAAAATATTTTTTTTATTATGTGATAATAATATTATTTAATCTAAATAATTTTCTATAATTATGAATCAGTCATATATGTTTCAATAGTACTGATTCAAGTAATTATTATTAATGAATGGAAACAACCAATACAACTAATACCTTTATATATATTTGACCAATTTGACTTTATATATAGTTGACAAATGCCAAGTATAGTTATTCCAAAAATTTAAATAAACTATTCAAAATTGCTAATCATGAAGTCATTTTTAAATATTACTATTTCACAATTAACATTTTTCTAATACATATATGGAATATTACACAAAATCGTCGACTCATTTACATTAACGAAATTCACAAGTCGTTACTAATTTTATATGTACACAAAATGATTCATTTAGAATTCGGGACCGATACATTTTTCGGATTAAATGTAACAAAATTAATAAGTGACAAACATCTAATTTTTAACTTGCCATGAAGCAAATTATAGAAAACCTCCAAAAAATCAAAAATGAAAATACAATTTACAGATACAATTTTTTGACCAATTGATTAACAGACATGAATGAGTCCCAAAAACTTTCCAAGAAATTTCAAAATTTTCAAAAAAAAAAACAGTTATCAAAAAATTTCATAATATTTAAAAAAAAAAAAACAATTTTTGGCATTTTTTCAATTAATTCAGTTTTCTAATTTTTTCAAGGTTTTCAAAATTCTCAAAAAAGATCTATTTTTTCTTTAGTGAGCTTTCAAAAATTTGAAAAAAAAAACGGTACGGGAAGTTCCAGCAATTTGCTTGAAGCACAATGCCACAATTAGTTTTTTAGAGGTTACAGGTTTAGAGGTTACATTCAGGCATACCTTAGAAAAAATGAATTCTGTGTGTGTGTGTGTGTGGATACAATTTTTCGACAACGTTCGAAAAAAATGCTATTTGCCATTCAAAAATCAATACTATCGCATATTGATCAATCGATATAAATAGGTACCAAAAACTTACAAGAATTTCAAAATTTTCAAAACAAAACAGTTATCCAAAAACTTCATAATATTCAAACAAGACAATTTTTTCAATCATTTCAATCATTTCATTTTTCTATTTTTCTATAGGTTTTCAAAATTTTCAAAAATGTTCAAAAAATTTCAAAATTCTCAAAAAATATCTATTTTTTCTTTAGTAAGCTTTTAAAAATTTCAAAAAACAGTACGGAGAGTTTGTGCAATTTGCCTTAAAGCACAATGCCATGCACCACTAGTTTTTCAGAGGGTTTTTTACCTTAGCATGTTTACTTTAGCATACCTTAGAAAAAATGTATTCCGTGTGTGTGTGTGTGTATGTGTACCATTTTCCAAAAATATTTGGAGGTCAAAAATTAGTTTTTTTTCAGATCAGTTTTCTTTAATTTTGTACAACATTTATCTCCAGCAGAAAGTATTGAGTACTAGGATTATTTCCTTCTTTTTCAATTTAAAAAGTGTTTTCTGAACGCATTTATTAAATTACTTGTAAATTGAGTTTATTTTATAAATTTTTTGACAAAATTTGCTAGTATATTTTGATTATTTCATGCATCCAGAAAATCCAATTATATGTTTATATTGTCAAAATATGTCATCAAGCCAAATGTATCAAAATATCCGATTCGAAACTACAACATATCTTTTAATTATAATTTTGATTTAAAAATAAAATTCAATTATAGAGATAAAATTCATATAGGAATGCAATCAATTATTTACGAGCAATATAAAAAATAATAATATTTAGACATATTTAAGATAAAATATCACGATCCATATTTAGTTTTTGGAGTTATTTATTCAAGATTGAAGGTATAACGTGTGTTATATCAGTCATATTGAAAAGTGTTTGCTAAAGATAAGCCAAGTAAGATTACAAATAGTGAAATAGGTCGATGAAATATGAGCCATTATATAATTGAAACGTGCCTTTTTAGAAAAATATCGATATTATATAATAATCCAGAAACAATAGACCATACCTTTTGGCAATTCGTACCCGGTCGTCCAACAACAGGATTGGCATTCGATTTAGACATTCAAAGTACATATTATCAAAAATTTGCTGATAATCATAATGGAAAATGGTTTAAAAAATGGTAATAAAAACCAAAAGAAAATATTGTTTTCCAAGAGCTACATAATAAAGGCAAAGTTGTTTCAATAATCTTAAAAAATTTAATACTTCTTTGGTTTCTTTGATATATTAAGTTTCCCACAAACCACCAACATTTTTAACAAAAATATCTAATAAAGTTACTTTATCCCATGTGAAAAAAAATTCTGATATTATGGAGATTAACATGTGAATAAGATTAATTTTATGAATGCCTATGTAACTATATGTAACTTACTCAATATTGAAAAGCTCACTGGCTACAAAAAAAAAATTAAATCCTTTAAGGGGGTTGTTCTTTTTTATTTTTACAAAAAATGCAAGGTATTTGTTTTTGTTTTTCTCGAAATGTATTTATCATAGAGATATGCGTTTTTTTAAAACAAACATTACATAATCATAGAATATTACGAAATTTTCTTTCCATGGTGTTCAAAGATGCTGACACATAAAAAAGCTCATGTGCATGAGGTATTATAATGAAAAAGAGAGCAGCTGGCATACAATAGCTCGCGGAGCGATGAAAGAAACGGTTTCAGAGGATCATACATGTAAAGATATATATATCTATAACTTCGTCAAAAAACAGATATTGAGTTGATTTTTTTTTTAAATAATTCTAAGGTTTTTAGCTTTCATAATATCAAAAAATCTTAAAATCGAAAAAAAAAATAAAAACCGAACAACCCCCTTAACAGAGTTTTTTTTAGATAATTGCAAATGAGCTTTAGGTTGTTGTTGGATTTGATCAAAACAACTTGCTAATATTTTAGAATTATTTTTAATGATTAGAAGAAAACTTTATAGACTTAAGATTTATGTCCAACTAAATCTATTACCTATAATGTGCATTACCTCCTCTTATAAAGTATGTTTTACTAAGAAGTTCTTTTGAACAGTAGTATCTCGATTGGAAAGAGCACAATGAGAACCGAGACGTCGTCACGTCCACGTCCACGTCATGGCACAAAGTGACAAAAGGCTACAAACACCTGTGATAATATTGGCCGTGTCAGCAATCAACTCAAACGCGTATTGGTTTTTACGTGAACTCTCCAAATGATTGTGGTCAAAGTGAGGGTCTTAGGTAAAAACGTAACACTGAGAAATTTCTTCTAATCAAACTCATACATTTGGATTTAAACATTTTTTATTGTTATTATCATCATTATTTTAACTCATAACCAATTTTATAATTTGTGTTCAAATACATATAGTCAATTTATTAATTTCGATAATAATGAAATAAATTATTATAAATTAACTTCCCGTAGGGTAAGTTATAGTAATGGGTCAAAAAACCGAAAAAAATTTTTTTTGCATACCTTTACGTTTCAGAAGTTTCTGAACATTTTAGCATATCTCAGAAAATGTGCATGTGTGTGTGTATGTGTGGAGAAAATTTTTCAGCGACGATTTCTAGCGTATGGATGAACCGATTTGAACAATTCAAAAAGCAATCGATTAAAAAGCTGATTAGTTTTTGGCAAAGGCAGGTCCAATCGTTTCGGAGATACAGAGCTAAATGTGCAAAAAATTGCAGTTTTTGAGAGAACTAAGCATCCGATTTGAATGATTCAAAAAGAGTTTTGCTTGTGTTGACGAAAAGTCTACTTTTGGGGTAACAAATGTTTTAATTATTTTTTTTTAATATTAAAAAAATGTTGATAAATTGTACATATAAAAGCAAAAAAAATCTTAATAAACATAATATTTAATAGAAAATAGTCACTGTTTTATACGCATGATGAATATACCCATCAGTACATAAAATTCTACCAGTTCTTTTTGACGAGTATATTCGTCAATCCAGTCAACTGATTAATAGCATGCAAATTATATAAAAAATAGTAGATCATTGTTCTCTAACTTTGTGTAGGGTAAGTTATAGTATATGCAAAAAACTAAAATGATCTTTTTTGCATATTTTTACGTTTCAAAGGTTTACGATCATTTTGGCATACCTTAGAAAAAATAGATGTATATTGTGTACAAATTTTCGTCGACGATTTTATGAACAGTTTAAACAATTCAAAAAGTGATAGATTTGTACTAACAGGGTGACGTGCTGATTAGATTTTGGCAAAGACAGGTCCAGCCGTTTTAAAGATGCTGAGCAAAAATTGCCAATAATGGTAATTCAGTTTTTAAGAGAACGGAGCATCCGATTTCAATAATTTAAAAAACATTTTACTTGTATTGATGATAAAATTTTGGGAAAGGCAGGTCTAGCGGTTTTGCAGATCCAACAAAAAATAGTATAATAACTACCATTTGGCGGTCAAAAATAATCATACTATTTTCACTATAAAATACTAAACGTTAAAACATTTTAACTGTATTATATTCAATAAAATATTATACACGCAAATATAATAAAGTAAATGTAAAAACTATTTTCAAAACAGCATAAATTATTATTTTAATGAGTAAATCGTTTTTATTAATTAAGTATATTATATCCACATTTATGGAAGTTCGTGCAACTTGTCTTAAGACAAAATGCCATTTAAAACTTTTGTACAGTCATAGCCCCGAAATATTCTGAACAACTTGAAGTTTCAAAATTCTCAAAAAAAAAAAATCAAAACATAAAAAAATGAATTTTTTAAAAAATTATTCCTAAAAATTTTAAAATTCTCAAAGATCTTAGTTTGAAAAAAAATATTTGAAACTATTTTTAAAAAAATAATTTTTCGGTACGGGAAGTTCCAGCAATTTGCCTTAAGGCACGATGCCATGCACCACAAGTTATAGTAACAAAAAGTTCAAAATTTTCAAAAAAAATAAGATATAAAAGAATAAAACATTTCAAACAATTTTATATTTAAAAAAAATCATTTTTTTAAAGATTTCAATAAATTTTAACCCTTCCCATTCGGATGCCGCCACTCCGGCGAAATACGTAGTAAATCTACATTTCGCCAGTGGAAAGGATTAAAGCTTTTTTAAACATGTTAATTCTCGGTACAGAAAGTTCCAGCAACTTGCCTTAAGGCCCGATACCATGCACCACTACAGTAAATTGCCAATACCACATCGAACAATTTTCCAACTCAGCATTTCGCAAATTGGCTTCGCACGTCTCGCCACACAATCGCACATGTGCACATACATACACATGTGCCATTATTGATAATTTGCACGGACGTTCAATATAAACATTGTCACCGATATTAACAATACAAATATCGATAAATATTAAATACTAACACACATGTCGATCGACCTCCTCGAATGCACGTTTGACCTCGGCGGTTTCACACAACGCATAATTCTTAACGTCGAGCTCGGTACTTGTCGTTGTCGACACATTGGAAATAATCATTTTTAGCAGTGGTAAACTTATCGTTTTATCTTGATATTATTTTGAAATTCACAAGAATGTAAATTTCCCGTAGTGTAAATTATTGTAATTGTCCAAAAATCAAAATTAAATTTTTTTGCATTTTGAGAGCTTCTCCTCATAGATCATTTTATTTTTAAGTTTACTCTATATAATCACAATATTTCAATTTAATATATCAAAATTGAAAAGGCTTACTACTGGGTAACCTTTTAGATCTAAGGTTTAATATTTCATATATCATCAAAATTACTGAATGTCTTCCTTTTTGTAAAGACAGATTGTAATTCAATAAAGAAAAAAAAATAAATAAATAAAAAATTTTGAGAGCTTCTTCACATTTTGGCATATCTTAGAAAAAATTGATGTGTGTGGGTGTATGGATACAATTAGACCGATTCTGCGCATAACAGAGAATTGTTACGCTCCGACTCCCCATACATTATGCGAATGAATCATACTGAATGCTGTCAAAATATCATGTATTTGCTGTTCATTCCGGCGTTTTAAACATAAACTGCAACGTCACTCGTATCTTACCTAAGAGGAATCAGAAACACACACTTATCTAACATCGTTTTTTTGACATTTGTGCGGCTTTTAAGTTAAGTTTTGTATGAGAAAACCTGAGAAATTCGTCTGACTGAACACCAACCGCATAACTTTTGTCTATATTACTATGAAAAATTCTTCATAACATGAACTTATCATAACATTGCGGCAGAATCGGTCGGAATTTTATATAAAAATATAATAATAGAATATAAAATTAAAAATTATAAAATGAAAGTTACAGCATTTAAAATAATACATTGGAAAACATTCAATATTCCTCGAATATTACATTGCGGTACGGAAAGTTCCAGCAATTTGTCTTAAGGCACGATGCCATGTACCTCACTAGCTTATAGTAGTAATTAATTTTCATGAAAATCGCGTGGTTTGAACCCAATAAACGTCTCGAATCGATGTATTGCTTCAAACTGTTCTATTTCAGTAGTACATACAGATACTGGAGATGAGATAATCACTTTAGTCTTAGTTTTCGTAGTAAAAGTACTATTTTTAGTATTTGGTACTATAACTAGTGATGCATGGCATCGCGCCTTAAGGCAAATTGCTGGTACTTTCCGTACCAAAAAAATATTTGTTTGGAAAAAGTTTCATATTTTGTTTAACTTTGAAAAAATTAGATCTTTGAATTTTAAATTTTCTAATATTTCGATTGTTTGAACTTTGTTTACATACAGTCACTGAAGATGAATAATCACTTTAGTTTTAGTTTTCGTAGTAAAAGTACTATTTTTAGTATTTGTTACTATAAATAGTGATGCATGGCATCGAGCCTTAAGGCAAATTGCTGGTACTTCTCGTACCAAAAAATATTTTTTTGTAAAAGGTTTCAAATATTTTGTACCTTTGAAACCATCGGATATGAGAATCATTATGATCTCAGTGTAAAAATAATATTTTTACTATGAAATACTAAACGTTAAAATATTGTAACTGAATTATATTCAATGAAATATTATACATGCAAATGTAATAAAGTAAACAAAAAAACTATTTTCAAAACAAGTAGTGCAAAATATTATTTGAATGAGTAAAAACTTTTTATTAGTCAAGTATTTTATTTCCACCTTTGGGCTCGCCCGTAGGTAAGCGGTTAAGAGCGACGGGACTTGTTTCAGAGGTCCCGGGTTCGATACCCACTTCGAGCAGCCTGTTGTCAGGCAACATTGACAACAATTTTCACTTGGAAATATAGAAAGCAATATGTTTCCAAGTGAAAATAGCCCTCACTCGGCATTGTTGCACCATACTTGCCCTATTACAGAGATTGTAATAAAAATTATTCATACAGAGATGTGACAACTGTTTGGGTTGTCATCTGTAATAAAACAAACGTAGTTTGTAAGATATTAACCACAACAGCTCATAGAACCCATAAGTTCTGATCGCTGTTCAAATAAAATAAAAAATAAAAAAAAATCCACATTTATGTGGAAAAAACACCCACATTTTGCCCTAAGGTAACATTTTCCACTTTTTTATGACGAGTATATCCGTTAATCAATTTTATCTGGTTAAAAAATTTCTTTACAGATGATACTTTTTTATAACATATCAAAATCAATTAAAAATAGTAATAGTACACATTAATTTTCAAATTGTTTGATTTTCAAAACATACTTGAGCCTATTGTAAACCCACAAAACGCAAAAAGTTAACTTAAAACGTTAAAAAACTTATCATTTTGTCAGTAAATAACTATTACTTAAAATGTGTTTTTGAAATGTACAAATACTTGTGATAAAATGCGTAAATTATTTACCATTTACTAATGCAATTGACCAAATTTTGTTTTTTATTATACGACAAAAGGTTATATGTAACTTTTTGGTTTAAGAACTTTGGTTTTACACAAAAAATATTATCACTTCATATCAAATTTACGAGATTATGAAATAATACACGTATTAAAAAAA
>NW_020539726.1:28803091-28831900 GCF_003426905.1 Ctenocephalides felis
CAAAAATTTGCTGATGATCATAAGAGAATATGGATTAAAAAATGGCAATTAAAACCAAAGGGAAATATTGCCCAAAAAGCTACAAGTTGTTCCAATAATCTTAACAAATTTAACATTTCTTTGGTTTCTTTGATATATTAAGTTTCGTTGATACATTTTTAACTAAAATATTTAATAAAGTTATCATGGCCCCGTGTGAAAAAAATTCTGATATCATGGAGATTAACATGTTAGTAAGATTAATTTTATGAATTCCTATGTAACTGGCTCTATATTGAAAAGATCCTTGGCCATACAAAAAAATTATATCTTTTATCAGAGTTTTTTTTAGATAATTGAAAATGAGCTTTAAGTTGTTGTTGGATTTGATCAAAACAACTTGCTAATATTTTAGAATTATTTTTAATGATTAGAAGAAAACTTTAGAGACTTTAGATTTATGTCCAAATAAATCTATTACCTATCTATGTGCATTACCTCCTCTTATAAAGTATGTTTTACTGAGAAGTTCTGATTTAAAATATTCTTTTTTTATAATTTTTTCAGTATATTTTGTAGTATCTCGACTGGAAAGAGCACAATGAGAACCGAGACGTCGTCACGTCCACGTCCACGTCATGGCACAAGGTGACAAAAGGCTACAAACACCTGTGATAATATTGGCCGTGTCAGCAACCAACTCAAACGCGTATTGGTTTTTACGTGAACTCTCCAAATGATTGTGGTCAAAGTGAGGATCTTAGGTAAAAACATTACACTCAAAATTTTTATCAAATTAGTCGGATAAAAGTGTTTAGTATAAGAGATCATACAAATAATGTCAATTTATCAAATTCAGAAATAAACTAGTGGTGTATGGCATCGTGCTTTAAGGCAAATTGCTAGAACTATCCGTACCGTAACGAAATGTTCGAAGTATATTAAATGTTTTCAAATAAATTATTATAAGTACTGCAACATTGTCTGAAAAATGAAAAATGAATGAAATCGGTTGATCCGTGCGCCCGAAAATGTATACGAAAAATTGTATCCATACATACATACACACACGCACACATACATCAATTTTTTGTAAGGTATGCCAAAATGTTCGGAAACATTAGAAACATGATATGTAAAAAAATTTCAATTTCGACTTTTGGACGATTACAATAACTTATCCTAGAAGTTAATAATTATTAATTCTAGAGTAAAATTTGATATTGATGTATTGGAAGTTATATAGTGAACATATATATAGAAAGTTATATTGTCGTACTGCCAAAAAATGATATTTCGTTTTATTGAATAATTTCGTTAAAAAATTTATATGTATCATAGGGAAAAAAAATTAATAATATGTATAATATTTAATAGCAAATAGTCACGCATGATGAATTTTCTTTCTTGACGAGTATATTCGTCAATCACAGTAAACTGGTTAATAGCATGCAAATTATATAAAAAGTTGTAGTATATTTTTCGCTAACTTTGTGTAGGGTAAGTTATAGTAATCGCAAAGAAATCGAAACTGAATTTTCATAGATTTTTACGTTCAAAGGTTTCTGAACATTTTGGCACACATTAGAAAAACAAGATGTAAGTGTGTGTATGTGCGGATACAACTTTTCGTCGACGATTTCAAGAATACGCATCAGCCGGTTTGAATGACTCTATGAACGGCAGGTCTAGCCGTTTCGAAGATACTGAGCAAAAAGTGCTAAAAATGATAATTTTGTTTTTGAGATAACGGAGCGTCCGATTTCAATAATTCAAAAAACATGATACTTGTATTGATAAAATGAAGAGATAATAAAATTTTTGTAAAGGCAGGTCTAGCGGTTTCGGAGATCCAACAAAAAAAAGTATAAGAAATACGATTTGGCGGTCAAAAATAATCATTAGACATATGCACATCAAATTACTAGATATTTCATAGAGATTTTAATGGTAAGTATAAACTTTGTTTACATTTCTATGGGTTCCGAACCAATGCTTATTGGTTAGACAGAAACTCGGCGCTTTCGCGCTTCGATTTTTCTTATATAAAACAGTCACGCAACTCGATTACTTTGCAAAAAGTTCAAAATTCTCAAAAAAATCAAAACATAAAAACACGAATTTTTTAAAAAAGTCTAATAATTTTTAAAAATTTCAAATTCTCAAAGATTTATTTTTTTCTAAGTTTTAAAAAAATATTTGAATTTTTTTTAAAAAGATAATTTTTCGGTACGAAAAGTTCCAGCAATTTGCCTCAAGGCGCGATGCCATGCACAACTAGCTTAATTACAAAAAGTTCAAAATTTTCAAAAAAAAAACAAAAAAAAAAAAAAATTAACATTTCAAAAAATTCAATTTTTTCCAAAAATTTCAATATTTTCAAAAATCTCATTTTTTTAAAGTTTCTTATGAATTTTAAAGCTTTTTTAAAAATGCTAATGTGCACGTTGCCATGTACCACTAGTTGTAATTAAAAGTTCAAAATTAAAAAAAAATATATAACAAAATAGAACTTTTGAAAAAACTCAATTCTTTCCAAAAACTTCAAGTTTTCAAAGCATTTTAAAGCTTTTTTAAAAATGTTAATTTTTGGTACAGAAAGTGCCAGCAACTTTCCATAAGGCGCGATACCGTGGTGCATGGTATCGCGCCTTATGGCAAGTTGCTGGAACTTTAACAGTAAATTGCTAATACCACATCGAACAATTTTCCAACTCAGCATTTCGCAAATTGGCTTCGCACGTCTCGCCACACAATCGCACATGTGCACATACATGCACATGTGCCATTATTGATAATTTGCACGGACGTTCAATATAAACATTGTCACCGATATTAACAATACAAATATCGATAAATATTAAATACTAACACACATGTCGATGTCGATCGACCTCCTCGAATGCACGTTTGACCTCGGCGGTTTCACACAACGCATAATTCTTAACGTCGAGCTCGGTACTTGTCGTTGTCGACACATTGGAAATAATCATTTTTAGCAGTGGTAAACGATAAATCTTGATATTAGTGTGAAATTCACAATATTGTAAACCCATAGGGTAAGTCATTGTAATCGTCCAAAAATCGAAATTAAATTTTTTTACATATTTTACATTTTGAAAGGATGTGTGTGGGTGTATGGATACAAATTTTATATAAAATAGAATAATGAAATATAAAATTAAAATAATGAAAGTTACACCATTTAAAATAATATATTGGAAATCATTTATGGAAATAGTTATGTATATACAAATATAAATTCCATTTGTATAAAAATATAAACAATTTATTGATCTTAAAATTTCATGATATGAAAATTACAAGTGATTTTGTTCCTGTCTCGAATTCCAAGCTTGCTTGATTCCCCACATAATATTCGTCGAATATTTCATTGCGATACGGGAAGTTCCAGCAATTTGTCTTAAGGCACAATGCTATACACCACTAGTTTTGTACAAGTTTAGTAATTAATTTTCAAGAAAATCGCGTGGTTTGAACTCAATAAATGTCTCGATTCGATGTATTGCTTCAAACTGTTCTATTTTAGTAGTACATACAGACACTGAAGATGAGATGAGATGAGATAATAATCATTATAGTTTTCATAGTAAAAGAACTATTTTTAGTATTTAATAACTAGTAATGCATGGCATCGTGCCTTAAGACAAATTGCTGGAACTTCTCGCATCAAAAAATATTTTTTTTTAAAAAGTTTCAATTTTTTTTAACTGGAAAAATTAAGATTTTTGAGAATTTTAATTTTTTTAAAAATAATTTGACTTTTTAAAAAAAAATGATTTTTTTACATTATAAAAAATATTTTGAATATTTTTAACTTTTTTTCAAAAAAAAGCACGCGTAGTACTCTAAAGGATACACATTGGTACGGAATCCATCGAAATGTAAACAAAAATTGTATTATTATTAAAATCCTTATAAAATATCTGATAATTAGATGCCCATATGTATAATGATCATTTTTGACTGCCAAATGGCTTTTTTTTATTTTTTTATTGTACCTCAGAAATCGTTAGACCTGCCCTTTCAAAAATTTAACCAGTTCTTCATTTAGTAAAAACAAATACTTATAAAAACAAATAAGAACAGAATAAAATAAAATGTTTCCCGAAATCGTCGACAAAAATTTGTATCCGAACACACGCACACATAAATACATCCATTTTTTAAGGTATGCCAAAACGTTCAGAAACCTTTGAAACGTAAAGATATATAAAATTTTTTATTATCGATTTTTTTTTCAAGATTACTATAACTTACCCCGCGGGTAGTTAAAAAACTTATTAGTTTGTCAATAAATAAATATTACTTATGTGTTTTTGAGATGTACGATGCAAAAATCATTTACCATTTACTAATACAATTTTTCCAATATATATTTTTTATTATACGACATAGACATATATGTAACTTTTTGGTTTAAGAACTTCAAAGTTTTACACAAAAAATATTATCACCTCATATCAAATTTATGAGATTATGAAATAATACACGTATTAAAAAACTAATTAAAATTGTGATTCAAAATTGATAACATTCGTGGCAATTTTGTCAGTTTTTGTAATAAGATTTTTATCAATTCCAGACAATCAAAAAATGATGATACCTACATGTCTTATTGAAACATAAATAAACATTGACTATGCAACAATCAATAGATAAAAAAACTATTGACTAATTGAAAACTATTGGTTGGTGCTTCGGAGGCAAATAAACCATATTATAACATATTGTTAAATCTAAAAATACTGATTCTACAATATAATAATTACATCAATAAACTATTGATAAATTCAATATGAATGTTTTCGCGTTTATTAACTTCGTGTAGGGTAAGTTATAGTCAAGCCGAATACATAAATTTTATATCAATTTTATTTTTTTCATTTAAGTAAGCCCCAAGTAATTTCAAGTCATATGAATTTTTTTGATATTTTACCAAATAATATTGGCTCCTTCGTGAATTGGTGCATAAATTTCAATTTTGTAACATTGTTAACAATTAAAACTAAACAATATCAATATTTTTAACTTTTGCTATGCTTTTCAACCTGAAACAACATTTTTATACACAAAAGTGCAAACATTATTTAGCAAATGGTATAACTCGTTAATACCAACAAATTTGTTTAAAAAAAACTTATTGTTTTTCATTTGCATATATAGGCTTTTAATTGCTAATTTTTATTTTTATGCAAAGGAAGTCTTCATAGACTTGCATTACTTAGAAAGAACGAATTGCACTAACTAGAAGGAGAAAAGAGAGAAAATCATAGTATTCTAGATACTCCCCCCTTAAAATAGTGCCAAACGGCAGTTCCCGTAAAATGGAATAATTCATTATTACCAAAAAAATGTTTAAACAGAATTTGTTGTTTTTGATTATATAGGCTTTTGATTACTGATTTTTATTTTTACGTAAGGGAAGTGCTCGTAGACTTATATAGAAAGAAGCAGAGCGAATTACGAGCAAAAGAAAAAATAAGTATTCTAGATCCTCCCCCTTAAAATACTGCCAAGCGGCAAAAAACATAAAAAAAATTGTTTAAATAGAATTTGTTGTTTTTTATTTGCATATATAGTAAGGTGATCATTTTTTGCATGAAATCCATGACGGATTAGAACATGTGAAAGAGCGGGGGGAGGGGTGTTTAGATGTTGGTGAGCTAAAAACTTATATCCACAATGTTTGGGTTCAAATTTTCTAGTTAAAATATATTTAAAAAAAATATTGGCAATCAAAACATTTTACTGATTTTTATTTTTATGCAAGGGAAGTCCTCATAGACTTACGTTATATGGAAAGAAGCAGAGCTAGTTTGTAGAGGAGTGAAAATCATAGTATTCTAGGTCCTCCCCCCATGAAGTAATGCCAAACGGCGGTTCCCGGAAGCAAAGACAAAGGGCAAGAGAAAAACAAAAATTTAGCCGATGGTGGTAATGAACCAAACATACCGAGGCAAACATCTTGGACTGGTATTTTTTTGCTGTATATAAAAATACTGATTTTTTGTTTTCCTTATATTTTTACATGTAAAACTAAAATGCGTCCCATAAAATAAAAAAATCTCTTACCTGAATAACACCAAGCTGGCCAAACTACAGGAGCCTCTGTATCAATTTCACGCATTTTACGAATGAGGAACACTTCATGAAAATTTCCTTGCGAATAATTTATGTCACTTTTCACAAAACACTTAACATCATTAATTAAAAAATATAATTTGTCACTGCCAAAAATGTAGAAACACTAATCCAACTAAGAATCACACACGTTATAATAAACACAAAGATCCAATTTATAAAATGATAATAGTAACTTATTAAGTCTTCGGGCGGTCAAGAAACTACCTATACTAGTTACCACGTTGTTGTTAAATAACAGGCAAATGCTCCCAAACAAGTCGGGGTGTCTTTGGGGTAAATAAAAATTTTAGTCACGCACTTTTACACTTAAAATTTAATTCAAATTAAATCTTAAATGTTCTGAATCTGCACTGCATCTCATAAGTTCGGGTTTCTTCCTTCGGCGACCTGGCCGAGAATACCGTCTTCTATTCTGGTCTATATATACAACGCACTCGTACACACAAATCCGACGATATAAATAAACGCACTCTTGTTCACGTGAACTTCGACACAGGCACGTGGTAAAAAAAAAATAGGAATTTTAGGAAATTGTTAGAAAATTAGCCGTAGGTCCACACGACACCTGGAAGTCTTTGTTTGCACGTGCTTGTTGATTACACGTGTTTCATATCAGGTATGTGTTTACAAGTTTGACGTCATAGAAATAGTGTAAGGTGACAATGATACTGGAGACACATTTGTGGTGCAAGGATAAGAATGCTCTGGAGGACACTGGTAAATGACGCAAAAGAGGTATCCCATGTAAACACTTTACCAATTAGGTATCACTGCAGAAGAGTCCACAACTCAGGTAAATCTCACACAGTAACAATTTTTTCCAATTTTGATTTATCACCAAATGATACTATTATAGTCCAAAGTTTGTTATTACTACTAAATAAATTTTTCACATAAAATCACACGTAACTAAATCTATTATCTACCGACCGTTCCGTTCGGATTGCGCCGAGCAACTGAGGTGTATTCTACCAAGGTGCGTTTACCGGCGCAAAAGAGTGGGAGAGAGCGAGAGAGAGAGGCGAGAGGGGCGTCTCGTCGTGTCGCGTCGTGCACCCGAATAAGAGCACAGGTAGCTTCGCACGTGCGTTGATTAGCACGTGCACCTGTGTTACGCACCTAAATGTGCGTACATTGGTTTTAGTTCGGATTAATATGTGAAAGGTGAATTGGTGATAATATGGTTTGGGGTAATTAATGCGTTTGGTGAACTTGTTGGAGAAAATAGTTAGTTTTATCAAAATATGTATATAAAGTTGAGATGATAAAGTTGTTGCTCCATTCCGCTTTGAAAACCAATGTTAAACTAGTGGGGCGCATGGCATCGTGCCCTAAGGCAAATCGCAGCAACTTCCCGTACCAAAAATTATTTTTTTTTAAAAAACGATTAACATTTTTGAAAAAAAATTACTTCGAAAAAATTAGATTTTTGAGAAACTAAAAATTTGACAAATATTTACTTATTTTTTGAAAAAAAAAGACTTTTTGAAGAAAAATTTATTTTGAAATATTTTGGAAATTCTGCACTTTTTTTCAAAGCAATCGTACTGCTTTGACTGTATAGAGACGAAATATCGAAGCGCGTAAGCGCCGCGCCGCCTCTAACGAATATCATTGATACGGAACCCATAGGAATGCAAACAAAATTTATACTTATTGTTAAAATCTCTATAAACTATCTGATAATTTGATGTGCATATATCTCATGATCTTTTTTGACCGCTAAATGGCATTTTTTTACTTTTTTCATTAGATCTCCGAAACCGCTAGACCTGCCTTCATGAAAATTTGATCAGTTCTTTATCTTGTCAATACAAGTAAAATGTTTTTTGAATTATTAAAATCGGACGCGCCGTTCTCTTAAAAACTGAGTTACCGTTTTTGGCACTTTTTGCCTCATATCTTCGGAACGACTAGACCTGCCTTCGCCAAGAACTAATCAGCACGTCTCCTTATCAATATGAATCGAATGTTTTTTGAATTATTTAAATCGGTTACCGAAATCGTCGACAAAAATTTGTATCCGCACACACACACGCACACACACGCACACACACACATACACACACATACATCCATTTTTTTTAAGGTATGCCAAAATGTCCAGAAACCTTTGAAACGTAAAGATATATAAAAATTTTCATTTTCGATTTTTTTGCGATTACTAAAACTTACCCTACGGGAACTTAAAAAAGAGTTTAAAATAAAGGATAGCATTTTCATTAAAATGATATCCGTAGTATGATGATTTAATATAAAATAAAAGCAATTAATAATAATGATAAAATTAATAAATTAAATTTCTGAATAATAAAAACAATACTAGAAAAAGAATAAAGTGGAATAAAAACAATAATTTCACAACGTAAATGCAAATATTAGAATCTAGCGAGTAAGGTTCCAATTACTTGTATGTTACGTATAATATATATGTATATATATATATATATATATATATATATATATATATATACATTATTCGATATCAAATGTTTTAATTATCAATTTCAATGCAACATGTCAATTCAAAATGTCATTTCATAATTATAGTGTCGCCAGAGTTTATTTGTTCATATATTTAGCAAGACAGATATGTCAATATTACGAAAATAAGTTAACGTACAAATATTTATTACTATTTTGAATACAATTTATTGTCGGGTTAGTTTAAACATAACAATTTACGCTGTATAATTGAAATTGTAATATATAATTTGTCTTTGGTAATGGACAGCCAAAAATGCAAATGCAACACGTGTTGGGAAAATTTGTGCAACATATCTTTACTATAGGCATGATTTGGAAAGAACGTGATGAAAATTTGCATATATAAAATAGTAATTTATCAATTTTTTGAACGTGAACTAAATATAACCATGACATAATAATTATTTTTTTAAATAAATCATTTATAACTAAAGACTTTTGTGTGTATATTTCCGGGCTTTGCGATCAAGGAACTCTGACTGCGAGAGATCACCTATTGTATTGTGTTAGATTCACAGAAAACGCTGTGAAATAAACTATGACCTGTCTGAGAGGAGCTCGGTGGGAATTTAATTCACCTCATCTCAACCTTTTGCCTCTTTTGCCTTCCGTGCAACCAACAAGTAGACTTACTATAGGTACTTGATAGTCTTGATACAGGTCATCGTCAGCTGTGTCGGTTAACGGATCTTTTGAAATAGTAATAAAAGAGGATAAATTAACACATTATTAAATATTAGCATTAGCCTCATTTAAATATATAGCAAATACTACAAAAAAGTATCAGGCGAAACCCTGTTATAGCCAATAATTTGCTTGTTCATCCTCTTCTTGTTATCACTCCTGATAACATTCGAGACTTATGGAGTTAAACCAGAATAAATTTGCAACATATAAAAGAAACGTAATATAATTTAATTTTCAGCGTAAAGATTATTTTTATCAAATTATTTGTACAGGATAATATAAAACTTCATAAAAACTATATTCGTTTGTAAAAAAACCTAACTATTTATCACTCACCTGAGTGATGTAGATATCCAGGGTGATGGACAAAGTAAATAAATAACAAAATTTTGGTTATATATATACATATACATATATAGTGCACAACTTTTAGATAGTGCGCAATTCAATCAAACTTCGTATGGAAATAGCATGGAAAAATTTTTTAAAATTAAAAAAAAAATTTTAGGTATAACTTAGCGACAATAGAATTAAAAGTAAAAATTCGTGTCATTTTTTATTGAAAATTCGACGCTCCGCTATATTTTTGAATTTTTTTCATGCTATTTCATACAAAACTTTGATTAAATTGCGCTCGATCTAAAGGACAATATTAAGAGCTAAAACTTTCAGAGAATTGTTTTTTTATCAATTTGGAACCGTTTAAGTCCTTGAGAGCAAGGAAATTCGAAAATGTCCATATTAAGGACCACCCTAATATATATATATATATATATATATATATATATATATATATATCAATGTTTGACAAATTATTACAAATCAGCACTCTCCAAACATGTTTTATAAGTATTCGATATGACATGAAATGTTGAGAGCACGAATGAATAATCCATAAATATAATATACGCCAACAAGACCACATTCCAATTTGATATTCGTGATAATAAATATTTATTGAGCGGCATTTAAATACTTAGATGGCAAAACTGCAAAAATAAAATATTTGGTGATTTTACAAATTTGGGATAACTAGAGAATTATCCTGGTTGAAGAGATAATTAGTAGATACAAGATTTATGCTAGGTCATATTTGACAAATTGGGAAATTAGTCAATTAAAAGAATTGATTTAGAATAGCAATAATAAATGAACTCGTTTGGAAGTTCCAGTAGTATTAAAAAAATACACGATATTTGCAAGTAATCTTAGCCAAAACTTTTCGATCACTGTACTCTCACCTAGGCAAAATGCATATAAGTCTAAAGTTTTAAAAACAATGAATAACAATTTGTGTCAATACCAGTAATATATTTATCTGTTATTTATTATCATACAAATTTCTGTACAAATTATATATTGGCGGCCAAAGCAATTGTGCTAAAAACATGACAATTAATTCATTATTGCGTGCATGTGTTCAACGATCTAACAAATGATTCAAAATGCACGTAGAGTTTTCTGACTGATAAGAGTTATCTGGGCTTTGAAAATTATGTATAGACGAAACGACAGGGCTATTCAAATTTAAATATTAAGCAGGATAAAATAATTAAATAAAATTAATTATTGTAATTAGTGGTTCCAAATACGACTTACAAACGAAGTGTGGAAATAATAAAACTTATGGATTTCTTTAGACTTAAGGGGTAAAGTCACTGTAAATTTTGACTGAATTCAAATACTTGCCAATCACACAAAAATCTTGTAAGTATTTCTTTAGCTGTAAGCATTTGCAAAAAGCGTTTTTTTTTCTACCCCCAATATTACAACATTAATAGAATAGAGAGTGGCTTAAAAGTCTGCAAGTAAAAAGGTCCATCGCCATTATCGCAAAAACAAGCAAAGTTTAGACTTAGGATACTATTTTAAAGTGTAGGGCAAGAAGTGTAAATCCAGCCATTGTCTTGAATCGAGGAACTCAATATCAGAAAATAAAATAGCCACATTTTAAATTTTTTTACAAACGAATTTTTTGTTGCTAATATTTTTCATTTTGAGCAGTGTTATTTAGCTTACGATACCTGAACATAATTTTTAAGTCTAAATTATTTAATTTAAGATGTACTGTTACTTTTAAGTTAAATTCAACAGTTTTTTCATGTAACATCTAGAATAGATTGCATGTAGTTGGGGTAAAAAGGATCACCTAAGCCAATACAATAGCAATATGTAAACAAAAAGAATAAAAAAGTAAAATTAGCCAGAAACAATTATTTTGCAAGAAATAAATTAAATTAATAGTTATTTCAACTCTAATGATGGATTTTTTTGCTAACATTCTTTTGTATGTTCCATATGAAGTTTGTATACAGAGTGATCTTTGTAAAAAAATGTGCTCACGAAATAAATATTTGTTTAATAAACTTGTATTTACCTCATTTGTAATAATTGTATTTTAAATAAGAATGAGTCTGATTATAATTAATTAAACAAAAATACCTCCACAAAAGCAAGATATGTGATGAATTCATTTACATATTATGTATAAAAATATTTATTAGGATTATGAAAAAATGACAAAAAACTCGATGTATAGAAATTATAAAAGTACACGATTTTAACTCTTATATTAAAGTATTAGTTATTAAGGTATTATTATTAAGGTTTTATGAATTAAGTCACAATCCTATGTAACAAACAATTTGTAAAATATGTATTTCTCTGTTATTTATAAATTTGTAAAATTTTAATTCTGTAACAAGAGGCTAAATGACCACACGATCAAATGCCATAAATAATAAAAAAACTCTTATATAACTCTGGATTAGAATTTAGATATGTAGATATAATGACAACATTTGAAATTAATGGACCGATTCTGCCGGAAAATAAACCAATGTTAATGGCATTTTGCATATAAAATAGTTCTAAAAAAGGTCAAATTGCTATATGGTTGCTGTGCAGTCAGGCGTTTTACACATAAAATATAACTTTACTCGTATGTTATTATGGCACATCACAAATATGCACTTATGATAAGATTCTCTTTTTGACGTGTGCGCTATTTCTAGGTTAGGCTTTCTATCTAAAATGCCTGAATGCAAGGACATACACAACATTTTGACAGCTTTTGATATCACTTTATATGAGAAATGCTTCGTAGCATAGCCTTGCCATAACATTGATCTCTTATACGACTAGTTTTTATCAGCAAGAAACTGAATCAGGTACATGGCCAGAATTGGTCCATAAATCTATACTGAAAACAATTTTTTTTATTCGCCGATATGATATGAAATTTTTTTTTCTACATTCGTCTGCATCATTGTCATATCTATCCATTATCCCAGACCCTGTGTTTAGCTTTGGTTAGCATTTACAGAGCAAAAGTAGGTATGACATGCAGCCTGTTATCATTATCAGTAAAGCTGAAGGCAAACAAGTCGAGGCAAACATGTCTGAAAAATCCAGGTGGATGGATGGATGGATGTGCGACGAGTATTTTATATGATGGAGGAGGTGAGGTCGAACGTCTGTCCTGTATATGACCGAACGATGTCACATGCCACTAATGATAACGATTTCGTGATAACGGCTAAATGGTTTCACCTTTGTATTAGGTACATACGTGGGTATTGAAATATTTTTCAATGTAAATAAAATACGTCAAATAGAGATAGGTCAACTGTTGAGCTGCCATAGTTTGACAATATTACCACATAATTTTATATAATAGATGTTAAATGTTATGGCAAGGCCATGTTACTAAGTTGACCATATTTTTTTAGATGAAAACTGGGACGGCAACTTAGTAGGTCCGCTAATCCGGGACGGGACAGAGTGGGGGGTTAGCTAATTTTTGAAAAATTGAAAATAGAAGACAAAAATTGCTATTTTTCGTAAAATTGAAAATAGAAGTCCGAAACTATCAATGAGAGATTCTTTTTTAACACTTTGGTATTTTGCATTTTGCATTCGAAAAATTTCCCGTTCATAACCTGTTGTTTCATAAAGGCAAACTTATTGTTTACATCGTTTTCAGATATTTGATGGATATTTGTAATTTCATCATGAAGTAATTGCTAAAACACAGATTATATTTTTATTTTTTAAAAACTCGGAACAAATATTGCTTTTAGGAAAACCTGGGACACAAGGTGAAAGTCCGGGACTGTCCCGGCCAAATCGGGACTTATGGTCACCTTACATGTTACGTACCAACTTCCATAATCATGCTACTGAATCATACTGAATATAGTCAAAATGTCATGTATTAGCTCTGCATTCAGGCTAATACATTTACACATAAACTGCAACGTGACTCGTATGTTATAAAGCTGTATCAGAAAGACCCTGTTCTCTAAGATTGTTTTTTTGACATTTGTGCGGTTTCTATCTGACAACCTCAGAAACACGCCTAACTGCACAGCAACCACACGGTTTCTGTCAAATTTAGTATGGAAAGTTCTTCATAACATAGCCTTGCAATAACATTGGTCTGTTATGCGGCGGAATCGGTCCATAAGTTTTGTCGCCGTTGAAATAAAAACTAGTGGCGCATGACATCGTGCCTTAAGGCAAATTTCTGGGAGTCCCGTACCAGAATTCGAGGAAACAAATCAACAATTAATCAATATTGATCATTGATTAATAACAATTGTTTTAAGTATTTCAAAGCAATAATTATAGGTGCTATATATTTTATCGCTCATGTATTATATAGCAACAAACTTATAGCACATAACACTTAAGAATGTTTACAATAACATAACATCAAATGAATCCATCTGAGGATATTTTTATTTTAATACATATACATATATATATATATATATATATATATATTAATATAATATATATTTTTAATAACTTATCGGCACGTTTCCTTATCAATAGGAATCGAATGCTCTTTGAATTATTCAAATCGGTTGTTCCGTACGACCGAAAACGTGGGCAAAATTGTATTACTAAATACACAGATTCACACATACATTCATTTTTTCTATGCCAAAATGTTCAGAAACCCCTGAAACGTAGAAATATGCAAAAGTTTTCAATTTAGATTTTTGGCTAATTACAATAACTCAACTTGCGGGAAGTCAATAAAGTTATAAATTTGCATGAAAAAAACGTCCTATATATAATTATATGTTATTAATTGAATAAATCTATCGATTCATTATTTTATAATTATATTTTTACAACTTTGAAAATTTTTGAGATAGAACTATGAGGTCTATGGATGAAATATTCTTATTTAAAATATCTATCAGCTGGTGTAAAAAGTTTTATGATGCCTCTTACTGATCTAGAGATATTCTATAAAAACCATTTGCTACTTTTCAAATGCTTCAAATGTGTACACCATCAAAAAAAATCTGCGATAGGGCTATGATGTCTATAAATAAAATTTTTGTATTTAAAGTATCTATTAGCTGGTGTAAAAAGTTTTGATACCTCTTATACATTATTACCGTTCGTGAGATATCCGCTACAATCTATATTTGCTACTTTTTGCATATTTCAAATGCGTATATCTGAAAAACTATTTGACCTACGATCGTAATATTTTTAGCAGCGCTCAAGCACTCGATCGTTAAAGTATATAAAATCACCTTATACTTACACGACATACAATGTATCTAAACAGCGAAAAGAACTTCCTATTCTCGAAGATAACGAACAAATTATTATAGATATATATGTTGATAAGAGTGCGACACAGGGCGAACTTTAACCGAACGCCGTTGGCGCGGCTTAGGTGCAAAGTACGAGCTCACGTCGAATACCTTTGATAACGAACTAATTAGCTAGTTCTTGTCATTTATGGTCAGATAAACACGGTTCGTAATGGAATACAGGGTGACCACAAATTTAACAAAGATTATTTTAAAGAAGTGCAGGTGAAAAATTGTAACAGGAGAACTAGAATTCTAACTAACTCTAATAAAATAACCACTGGAATTCACTAGTCGTGGTAAGAAACCTACCTTATATATAACAGCTACTAAAATTTGCCGATGATAAACGCGAGAAATGTCGTGATACTCTAGCATCATGCTCTATATTTTCAGTTTGTTTCCAATTTATTTGGCAACCTTTAAAAATATTGCAGTGCAGTTTATTGTCGTTATTCTTGCTCATATAACAATTCACCTGGTATTTATTTGAAAAAAAACATGCCTTTTTTGCCTAGTTTGGTGCATGGCATGGTGCCTTAAGGCAATTTGCTGTAACTTCCAATTCCGTACTGAAATATTCGAGGAATATTAAATGATTTCAAATAGATTAAAAATAATAAATTTGAAACAAACTTTTTTCCAAAAGCAATTATTTTGTTAAAACAAGCAGAAAGTTCTTTGAGTCAGTCAAATCTGACGTTAAATTCTCTCAAAACTGCCATTTTTTTATACAATTAGCTCGGTATCTCCAAAACTGCTCGACCTGCCTTTGCCAAAAACTAATCACTTCTTCTCCCAATCATTATTACAAATTGAATGTTTTTTAGATCATTCAAATCGGATACTCCATTCTCTCAAAAACTGGATTTTTATTTTCTGTACTTTTTGTTCCATATCTCTATGATCTTCGTAATGGCTGGACCTGCCTTTGCCAAAAACTAATCAGCACATCTCCCTGTTAATAGGAATCGAACGCTTTTTGAACCATTTAAATCGGTTGATCCGTGCACCCAAAAACATGGATCATACATACACACACATACATTTTTTCTAAGGTATGCCAAAATGTGAATATGAAAAAGAGATATGAAAAAAATTTCAATTTCGATTTTTGGACGATTACAATTCAATTTCGATTTTTGGGCGATTACAGTAACTTACGGGAGGTTAATTATAAAAGAACAACTATAATTAATTATATAAAAAAGAAAATAAACTCATTAATTAAGGGAAGGTACCTCTATATATAATAATCATACATATATTAAAATAAACCCTGATATGGCATCTATCTGACACAAATTGACTAGAAGTGTATAACATTCATAACATAACATATAACATAATATAACATTCAAATATCAATTTGAATATTTATATGAACTTTTATTATTATTCTATCTCATTTGTATATTATGCAAAACGATTTTCAAGAATGTAATAAAATCAACACTCATATGTTAATAACCATAACGAATTGAAATTAAAAAGTACCAAAAATCTACGTAATTATTAATACCTTTTATAGTTTCTACGAGCTCACATTATTATTTTATAAATAAAATTTGTTAAAAATTAATTTTAATTACAGTAACAATTATGATTTTTTTCATAGTTTTATCTTTTAATCACCCAGTACTTTGCCGGTTCAATGTTTAGATATATTTACAAGAGTTTTTATACTATTTTTTGCTTTAAATAACACAAATTAATTAAATTATAACACGAGTTCAGCTTGTAATTATTTGCATATTAATATTAAAATTGCGCGGAAGTAAAATTCTTGGAATAAAAAGCAGAAACGTGATTTCTGAGTATTGAATCGTAGTTTGTAGAATCAGATCATTTGGAAACTGTTCATTTTTATAATAAATTATGATTATTTTTAATTTATTTAAAAGTTGAAAATCATACCAAAATAAAGTACGCTTATTCGAGATTTATTTGCTTCTACATTTTAAATCATATTTCTTATATATATTTTTACCTGCATATATAGTTGTATATATATAATAGAAGTAATAATAGCAGAAAATATTTTGAAAAATAAAGTTGATATTGCAAATATGATCTGCATTTTAATATAAAAATTATTATCATTGCGATTACAAATGTGAGTAAAATTAATAATGCACACCGTAATAAATTCGCAATATAAATCTTCAATGTCTCTCTCACCTATGTTGATGTTGAAAAAACATTTTTGTTATGCATAGACAAAAGTGCATCATAACCACGATGATTCAACGTGACTACTAACAATATTCAATCCAGATGGAATTTTCAACATCCCGCCGATAATGAGATACAGAGAAATTGTAACATCCATCATCGTATCGCAAACCACAAAACTGCCTAAACATTTCAAAACAATATGAACACACATACATCCACACAAATATATAAGTTTAGATTTAAATAGAGAAACCTTTCGCACTTGCCTTAAACGTTTGTAGTATAAATAACTTATATGTCTGAATTTGTGTACCTTTTATTTTTTTTTAAGACATTGAGGTTGAAGCTCTTGCAATTCGTGAGAACATGTAAAAATTAAACACAATAAATTATTTGAATTTTTTTAACTTAAATTTTTAACTTAATTTTTTTATATATCTGTGGGGTTCAAGCAGGCTAGTCATGGTAGAGAAAACAATTGGACTTGTCATATTTTCATATCATTAATTTTTATAATCAATAAATTTTATATATTTTTATACAAGTGGAGTTTTTACTTTCATATTCATTACTACTCCCACATATCTTTACGTTTTAAAGATCTCTGAACACTTTGCCATACCTTAGAAAAAAATGATGTATGTGTGTATGTTTGTGCGTGTGTATGTATGTATATGCGGATACAAATTTATGTCGACGATTTCGGGAAAACGGATCAACCGATTTGATTAATTAAAAAAACATTTGATTCGTATTATTAAGGAGATGTGCTTTAAGTTTTTGGCAAAGGCAGGTCCAGCCGTTTCAAAAATACTGGACAAAAAGAACGAAAAATGGTAATTCATTTTTGAAACACCAGAGAGTCTGATTTGATTAATTCATAAAAATAAATTTATTATTGTTTTGGAACAGCAAAAAGAGATTAATGGACCGATTCTGTCTCACCACAGACCAATATTATGGCAAGGCCAATTACGCTCCAACTTCCATACATTATGCTACTGAATCATACTGAATACTGTTAAAATGTCATATATTTGCTATGCATTCAGACGTTTTACACATAAACTGCAACGTCAGTTGTATGTTATGAAGCTGGGTCAAAAAGACCCTGTTATCCAAGATTGTTTTTTTGAATTTATGCGGTTTTAGGTTTTATCTGACAACTTGAGAAAAACGCCTGACTGCACAGTAACCACATAGCTTTTGGCAATATTTATTATGGAAAGTTATTCATAAAATAGCCTTGCCATAGCATTGGATTGTTGTGCGGGAGAATCGGTCCATAAGAGTCCTATGAGTTTTTATGATAATATTTTTTAATTACGTATCTTTTTTAGATAGCAACTGAATAGTTATTTTATCTATATTAGATTTATTTTTAGTAGAATTTTTATTTGGTATAAAAATATATGAAAAACACTTTACTATTTATTTTCAATCCGATTATAATTTATATTGGTTCAAGGAGATATTTCAACTAATAATAGGAGATATGTAAGAGCCAATAATAAATAATTATTATCTATTTTTATATTTTACTAGCTATTTTGCTAGACCTGCCTACAGCCATTTTAGAGTTTTACCATACCATATTTACCATATTTACCATATTTTAATGCTTCAACTTTTAATGATTCTTCCACTTTTTATAAAACCATAGATGGCCAACCAAAAATAAGTTGCATTTTTTGGTTTTATAAATAATCAGATGATTGGATTCAATGCAAATGGTAAAAAACTATATTAAGTCAAATTATGCAAAGTCAGAGACCCCCAAAACTGAACAGAACTAGAGACAAACTTGAACGTTGAATGATTAAACAAAGCACCAAATTATTTTAACAAAATCTATTAACTTCCGGAAGCAGAAGTTTATGTTTTAATAAAAAAAGCAGTTTCGCTAATTTTATGTAAATGTTAATAATTTTTTCAATTTTTCACTCTGAATCGAATGAGACCAAATTTGGGAAAAGTAAGTGCGTGTGTGTTAACCAACTAAAATTCATTTGATGTAACTTAATAAGAACTTGCGTTTGTCAGTTTTGCTCAACGATCGGCAGAGCCGTTTCTTTGTATAATATAATTACAGATAATTTTTTAAATGTGTTTGAAAACATTTAATTAAAAGTCGTAATGTTTAGATCTAATTGAAAGTTTTATTTTCGAAATTAATAGTTGAAAATTTTATTTAAATATGATTAAATTACAACTACCCATCAAATATCTGACAATGTTATGTATGACAGGTATAGCTTGTAATAAAAGTAATAGTAGCTTATATATAATAAAAAGTTGAGTTAAAGTAGCCTCTCACATTCATAATTTTAAACTTTTATTTTCAATTTTGCGAAATTATGAAAATGAACTTCTTGACTGCCTGGAATAAGTGCTCTTTGTTTTAAAATAATTGTAAAGAAAATTGAACAAAATTTTATAATAAGTTTGAAAATTGGAAGTACACATAGATCCAAAAATATAAGATAAAATATAGCATATAAATGAATGATGAAGTTCTTGGTCAGAAATTCTGATTTAAAAAAATACTCATTTGAAAAAAAACAGATTTTTATCGTATTCTTAAACAGTATTTGTTATTTTGAAATCATATTATAATATTTAGCATTCACCCCTGTCCCCTGTCCCGAATTAGCATAACTAAAAATTACCGTGCCGGTTTTGACTTCGAAAACTATTGTTTTTACTTAAGGCAAAATGACATTTTCAACTAGTTAATTTAGCAAATTCATCACGTTTACAATTCTAACATCGTAAAATTTCAGTCTTGTAATATTATAAATTAACTAATAAATCAATTCTATCCGACAAGATACCGTCAGCTGTGCAATGTTCCTAATATTTCGAAGTCGTGAGGTTAAGAAGCGAGAAGTGTTTCATTCTTGCGGTGGCAAATCGCGAATGCACTTTTGCACTTTTTAGTTTTTATGCAGTTTGCGGTGAAAATCGCGCAACGCTACAAACTTGAATATCTCGAGATCGGTTGCTTTTTTGTGAGTCAGCTGGTCAGGTCAAAGGTTTGCAAAATATTATTATGGAAGTGCCTTCTATATGGGCGTCGGTATCAAAATTGAAATAGAATATAAACCATGTCTAACTTATTGTTAGATAATAATTCAGATTGGCTTTAGGAAAATTGTTGGTACTGCCCATAAAAAAATTGATCTTTTTTGAATTATTCAAATCGGTTGATCTGTCTTCAGGAAAACGTTGACGAAAATTTATACCCACACATACATACACATGCCCACACACATCAACTTTTGCCTAAAATGTTCAGAAGGTTTTAAAATGTAAAAAATTTCAATTTTTAATTTTTTTGCTATTACTATAACTTACCCTACGGGATTTTAATAGTGCTGTTTATTTGAAATATACAGTAAATCTTATAATTAATGTAATGAACTGATTCTCTGAAATCAAGAGGTCATGTGCATTTGCATAGGCTGTTCCAAGTATGATATCTTAAAATAGTACAATTGTAGCGGCAAAGAACTCCTCGTATCAAAAGTATTTCAATTATTGCTGCAACTGTAAATGAAGTGAAATTCTTTTTTAAGACATGATGAGATGAAAAAAGTTTTCATGAGAAAATTTAATTTACTAATTTTACATTGACTCGACGTTTCTACTGACTCTGAATTAAATGAGACCAATTTTGAATGAGACCAAAAATAATTTTTGATTTTTTACTTTTTGTCGACGTTTTCTCAAAAAAACCTGAAAAGAATTGAAAAATTCGCAAGCCATTCGACATAACTAGATGAAAAGTAGCTGAAATAGGTGAAAATTTGTCTAAAATGATTAAAAATCCTGAATGGATTTTGAAAATTTAAAAACCGTTTGTATATAAGATATTGGTTAGGAATCGTGCTAATTAATTTTTGGCAAAAATCGATCACGACGTTTCTTCCTAATTAATTGTTGATTTTTTTTCGAACAGAGATCATGGTCTTAAAGAACATACTAAACTATCTAGACTGTACGACAAGTCGTTTAATTTCAAATTTTCACCAAAGTTAAAAAAGAAATGAGCAGCGTTCTTTTGACGTGAGCCAAAAATAGACTTTTCATCGACATTTTCTCAAAAATATGCACGAATTTAGTCTGCATTTTAGCCATAAAAACGGAATTGATTTTTAAAGTTCAAAAACTATTTGAAAGATATCATTGGAAAATTTTAGTTTTTGACAAACATTGGCCATGCCATTTCTTTGTAATCAAATGTTAATTTTTTTCTGACGATTTTAATGAAACTTTGAAAATATTATAGTCCCAGGAAAATTAATTTAATTATATTTTTTTCAATTTTCCGAAGGAGAAGTTTATGTTTTCGTCCAAAAATCCGATTCGCTAATTTTATGTTTTCTCTATGTTTCAAGCTATTTTGAATCGTATGAGACCAAATTTGGAGAAAGTATGATTGAACAGATTCTTTAGCCTTGAATGCACGTTTAATAAAAAAGGGCTCGGCCGAGTTAAACAATTTAAAAACCATTCGATGTATCTCGATGAGGACTTAGTTTTGTGCGACGATCTGCCGAGCTCTTTCTTTGTAATTTGCAAAACCTTTCATCTACGTTTTAGCTCACAATACTGAGTCGAATTTAAAAAATCAAAAACTATTCGTAAGATATTGATTGGGAATGATACTGAATAGTTTTAGGTAAGTAACAAAAAAAAAATTACGATTTGTTCCTGATTTTGATCTTTCATCATAAATTGTTCTGTGTTTTTGAAAAATATTGGTTCAAACTGCGTTTTAGCATTAAATGATAATAAAATTACAACGTAAAATTTATTAAAATTAGCAAAAAAAAAATTAAAACGAGTTTTTCGAGTGTCCGACACGAGTACTTATTTTTACTGACAATAAGTTATTTATGTAGAAAACTGAACAAAATTTCATACTGTTTCATAATATCGCTTAAAAGCGAAAAAACTTTTGAAAATAAAATAATAAAAAAAATAAAAAGTTTACTGGCTTTTTGATTTAAAAAAAATTTAAAGGTTTAAAAAATCTGTTTTTCATGTATCCTTAAATAGTATTTGTTATTTTAAATCATATTTAAGTCATTTAGCATAAAGTCATCAACAATTTACATCATTCATACATTTAGTGCAACGTGCATAAATCATATGTGAGAATAGAAATCTAATAGTTACTTGTAGTTTTTCCTAGATATTTTTTCTTCATCCTTGCAACTTTTGCAACGGTAATAATTGAGCAGAATTAGATTATGTATTACGGATTACGGATTGCACTTAGCTAATGCTAATGATTAATAATGCAACAGCCACTGTGCTGGGTCATCACTTCTTTCTTATAAGTGTTATTATTAGAGACCGTAATGATTAATAGCAAATGTCCACAAGACATCTGCAGAAAATAGTAGACGAGCAGGGGAAAAAGTATGCATACTAAATCTACAATATTACTACAAATACTAACTACTGAACTAAAAATCTCATTCTTTTTATAATTTTCAGTGAATGTACAATTAGATTTTTAGTGAAGGTTTGAAAAGTGTTGGTTTCAATAATACTAAATTAATGGACCGATTCTGCCGTACAACAGACCAATGTTATTGCAAGGCCATGCTCCAACTTCCATACGTTATGTTACAAAATCTTACTGAATAAAACTGTTAAAATGACATGTATTTGCTGTGCGTTCAGGCGTTTTACACTTAAACTGCAACGTCACTCGTATATTATGAAACTGGGTCAAAAACACCATGTTATTCAAGATTGTTTTTTGATATTTATGCGATTTCTAGGTTAGGTTTTTTATCTGACAACCTGAGAAAAACGCCTGACTGCATAGCAACCACATGGCTTTTGTCAATACTTAGAACGAATTAGTATGAAAAGTTCTTCATAACATAGCCTTGCCATAACATTGGTCTGTTATGCTGCAGAATCAGTCCATAAAAATGAATTCTATCCATTTCAAATAATTAGAAAGTGTGTTAATATTCTAATATAAAATTATTTTTTTTTAAAAAAGACGACTTTAATTTTTAAATAATCATAGATCGAGGTATTATGAATTATAAGTTTTAGTGAATAAACAATTAGAATTCTTTTTAGTGAAAATTTATCCTAGAAAAATGTTGATTTCAAGACTTCAAAATTATAAAGTCAATTTCAAATAATTAGAATCGTGTTATTATTTTTCCTTTCGAAATACATATTTATAAATGCAAAATTGAATCTACAATTAAAATTTTGACAAAAACGAGACTAATTTTTGAAAAATAAAATCATAAATAGTAGATTTTCAGAAAAACAAACTACATATATATTATATATCGATATAAATAGTTATTACTGCAAAAAGTGAATAAAATTACTTCATAATTGAACTAATTAATTGAATAATATTAAAATTTCTGATAAAATAATGTTCAAAGGTTATGCAGTATTAAATATATTAATGATTCATTATTTTTTATTATATTAAAATAATTGGATTCAAAAATGATATTTTTCAAATTTAAATAATATATATTTAATAATAGTAAAATGAATTGAATATTTTAAAAAAAATGATTTTTATGAACAATATTTGTCAGGTATATTTTAATAATTATGTGATATATGTTAATATTTAAATAATACTAAAATGAAATGAATATTTAAGAAATGTGAAATATTTACGGTTAAGAGAAGAAGTCTACTTGTCTGTTTGACAACTAGGCGAAAAAAATATTTATTTTATTATAATATAAACCTCGGTGACGATCAAAAAGAAATAAAATTAGTGAACACAAAATGAAAGTAATTATTAATACAAAATTATATATGAAAAAACTAAAATTAAAAAAAAATGAAAAAATAACTTGTATATATGATAATTTATTAGAAGCTAAAAACATTACTACTATAGGTCTATTTAAAAGTGCATTTGTCTCGTGGATATAATTTTAGAAAAAAGTGTGAATTTCTGAAGAAAATCTAGAAAAAATATTAATAGGTTAATTAAATTAAATATTTTTATTATTCAGATTCAACATATCTTTTTGTAGATGACACCAGACCCCGCACTATTAACATTAAAAGAAATGGACGGCATCAGCAGGAACTGATTGTGAGAAACAAGCCAATAAACCATTCCTGGTGTCTTTGGACTTGAGATTGCAATTGTTAATATTACAATGACTTCAACAACACGTAGGAATATAATTTTTATAAATAGAAACATAATAAAACATGCAAATTTCAGTTGAAAAATGAAAAATAGCGTCAATCAAAATTCAAAGTTTATGGAATTGATTTAAATGCAATTAAATATCTATTTGTAGAGTTTCCTCAATGATTTTTTGCCATTCCCCAAGTCGATTAATATTTTTCATATTATAAAGATAATTATCAGTTTTCATTTCAAAATAGTTTTCAGTTTCTATTAAAATAAAAATATTTAATTACATTTGATTAAATCCTATCAAATAAATCAAGAAGAATCTGCCGGCTGTTGCCTCTGATTTATAAATATCCGATCCTAACCATATGGCGCAATTACAAAGAGCAAAATAATTTCTAGGAAGCAAATAATCATAGCCCTTCTTAATTGTAAGAACAATTACATGCTGGATGGATCTTAAATGAAAATTTATTATCGTATTTCAGGAATCGTTCGGTTTCAGATTTGAGCTTTGAGAGAAGATTGACTTGACTTGCTCTCTGGAGATTATAAAATATGATTTATGCAGATAGTAGGTACAAGTAAACGCTTTCTTCTCTTTATGATTCAGATAAAGGAAGAGCTGGGCTCAAAATCAGAATAAAATTTTATTTTTGCAATTTGTAATTAATTACTTGTGATGTTCTATTACGCACAATTTTCTATGCCGGACAACTACCAGAGTAAATTTTCGGGTTTTCTTAAAAAAAAAATTACAAAATATATGAATAATATGAGATTTGAAAATTTGATAATAATCCTGAATATGCCCCAAAGACCTATTTTTAGCTCTTTCTTCTTGAAATTTATCTAAAATAAACCCATAAATTAAGAAAAATCTGTGTGTGATAAATGTGCACACTATTTTATAGTTTTTTGTATTTTTCAGGTGACAAGTAGTCCCTAGTAGATAGTAATAATCTCTAAATTGTGTTTGTATAACAGATTTTATTCCAAATATTTGAGATGTTATTTTACAAAAGTAGTAAGTTAACATATTTTATTTATTGTAACTAATGCCTTCAGAACAGATTTCAATTTATCAAATCGAATGTTTAGTATTATAGATAAATACTTAAGTAACTGAAATTAACCATTTGTATTAAATATAACCATGTATGATACATTTTTTAAAATAGTTAAATTATTCGTTATAGATAGAAAATTGACAGCCAGATCCTGAAGCATAAAAACTTCCTATTTTCTGAATATTTTCCTCATAATTAATATTAGAAGTGATCTCTGGATTTAGAAGTACAAAATTCATAACCTGCTCCTTGTTTACTACGAAGTGCAAAATGCAAATCCTTCGATACGGTTATGTTAAAATGTCACTCAAAAGATTGACGATTTTAATCAACAAATGGTCACAAATTATGTATGGTGTTAATTATGAACATCCATGATATTGGCGCAATTAACAAAGAACCTCTTTTAGTCCTTCAAGAAATGAATCATATTACCTAGTATAGATATAGATCGGTATATTCTAAAATTAGAGTTTTTAATATAAATTGTATACATTTATTTTTGCATAAAAAGCAAAAATAATTAAATATTATTTTTAGGTTTTTCGAAATTTTTAAGCAAGCCGTAGTTAATAATAATAAATATTATTTCATATTATTATATGGTACAATAGAAACATTCTATGAGGAACATATGTATACATACAAAATTAATAATAATTATTATAATTAATCAATAATCATTCATTATTTTTCAAATATCTTCAGTTATTAGTATCCAGTTAATTTACAGTATAGTAAGTGATAATGTCTAACAATTATTATAAAAAAAAATCAATTCTTTGTTGCAGTGTTCAAACTATAACGAACTGAATAAAATATACTAAATAGGATGAAGTGATGAATTTATAGCAACAACTCGATTCAAGAAAAGATCATAAAGCAGGTTCATTAGAGAAACAGCTCCAGATACGAGTAAAAAACCTTATTGTGTAGCTTTAGAGATATTGTGATGGTCAAATTTGATTGAAAAAGAGTAACAGACACTGTTCAAAATATTCTAAATAGATAGTTTGAAAAGCTCTAATTATAAATACAAATATATTCACTATTTGGAGTAAGTCCTTCTTAGTCAAACTTTTATATTGAGCTTTTCACTTAATAGAAATCAATCAGTCAATTATAATATGTAGATTGTAATTACATTACTTTAGACAATATTTTTAATAAAAATGTATAACAAAAGTACAATATTGAAGAAGAATAATTATCTAACAGTAGAAAGCCTAAACAATTTTACAATTTATTTATTTGAGAACTCTATAAACTTATGTTGACAGTCGTTATAAAAGCTAAACTATCCAAAGCGGTACAAAGGGAGAACGATGAAGTATGTTTGTTCGAACAAGTTCACATTATAGCATTGATATACTGACATATACTGATTTTGAGATCAGGTTCAAAGGGAAGAATAAGAAGTATGTTTGTTCGAACAAGTACCCATTTATGCATTGAGTCAGCGCCCCACATTAACATAATAAAGTATATTTAGATCGCAAACACGGCTGCTTTGCCATTACTTCAATTTTAATTGTTTCCATACTATGTTTTCACAAAAAATATATTAAAAAAAATTAAACGTTTATAGGTCGGGTATTAAAGTAAGCAAATCAGTTCTTTAAAAGGAGTTATGAATATGGGCATGGTCGACTCTCTGCTGAGTGCGGAAAACACTAGAACAGGATAAAGCACATTTTTTCTATTAACAATTTCATTTTATTTTACCAGACCTTTCTTTTGTCTTCAATGCACTCAAGTAATGCTGATACTTATTTTGCATACGACAAAATTTATAATCTCCGTCGTATCAGGCGCCACACGTTATTTGTAATGCTAAAGGCACAACTTATACTGATCGTATGTGAATTTTTATTCCTGGCCGTGCAAAAGTGGATTACTTAAGATAACGATACAGATTCCATCTAGACTGGACTACATCCATATAAATTGTCCTGGAATCATAAATTCTACTCCAAGCTTTAGGTGTAATTGGATGTTTTAGAGACTGATTATCTCTAGCAAAATTGATATAGAACTAAAATTTTAACACTTGTTCAAATTACATCTGATTAATATATGCATTGAAGTTTGAATCTTTCCCGAATACTCTATTATTATTAAATTTTTGAAGTGCGACTAGGGTGTAAATCCGTACAAATGCAACGGAAGTCCGTTACGCACGAACTGTTCTTCATTCGCTTTCGATGAGATCATTTCTATACGGGTCGATTGAGATTAGCCGTCGTGTATGTGAATAGAGATCTGTCGTTGTATGCGTACCGGCATCAACGTTGTATGCGTACCGATATCAACAAGAAAATCGGCATAGTTAAGTAAACATTTTAAAGTTACATCATAGTACAAATCTTAATTTAATGAAAAATGCCTGAATCAGAAGAATATTTTATCCTGTTTCTTGAAAATAATAAAACAAATTAAACATTTGTGTCATGTACTAAACGTAAGTTTACTGATTAAAAATTATTTCTAAATTGTTCGTAGCTTCTATAAATACTTGAAGTTATTAAAATGGAAAATATTTTTTAGACAAGACAGATATTACAATGTTCAAAGAATGAGGTTATATTGCCAGCAAAGAAGTAAAATAATACCATCAGTCAATGAATGTATGTTAAATTTAATTACATAAATTCTTCAAACACAATTACATGATGATGAGTGAAGTTGCGAAAACAATATTTGTGTAGGTGTTGTTTAACATAATCCACTGTGTGAACGAATATTATAAAATTTATTAATAAGCAATTACTTCATTTCTCTAATGAAGGTTCATTTCTAAATGCTAATTACAATGACAAATCGATCATTTCATATTTGAAGTATGTCTTTGATTATATTATTGTTTTTAAATATTATACATATTTTTAATGCTATTATAAATATATAATTTATAATAATTTATCCTTATATAAATGTGTATAATGGTTGACGCTGTTAAATGTGTGCATCACGAGTGTTACAATATTACCAATAAACATTATTCAAAATTTTTATATGATGTATTTATTTTTACTTGAATGCCATCTTGTACAGTAGCAAATAAGTTTTACTTCATTTGCGTGTGAACCTTACGCGCATTTTTTTTTTTATTCATCTTCTACTTTCTACATGGTTCGAATGGAAAAGCACCAAAGCTCCCTCTAAATTGGATGTTTTACATCAAAATATATTATCAAAATTCGTTGTTTCACTTATTCTTTATTATAAATAATCCAATAAACTATTTGACAAATAGTATTTGTTATCCAAATATCTTAAATAATGTCTTAGGCCATCTTTTCAACAGATCAAATTAGAGAAATGAGTTGATTTACAACAAGCTGATTGTAGTGGCAATTCATTAGTCGTAAATCAGCCATCATAAACTGTGATTATCGTTATTATTTATATATTGTGCTATCAAGGCAAAATAATAATTTATAACCAATCATCAGGT
>NW_020539726.1:28832900-28858862 GCF_003426905.1 Ctenocephalides felis
ATCAAGTGCTCAAAGAAAGACAATAAAGGTAAACTTTAGAAGGACTGAGGTCAATAGTCAAATCAATCAATCAATCAATAGTCAAAACTATTCTTACAACAATTTCATATTTGCATTAAATACACATTTAATGGTTTAAAATGTTCAATCATCAGCAAAAAATAAAATGAAAAACAAAAATGATTAATTTTTATTTATTTCTAGGCCAGACCTGAGCAGAAAAGCTTAATTCATTATTGAAATTATATATTTATTAGAGAGAATGCGTTCAAGCGCAAAGAGCGGCTAAATATCCGATGGTGGCGCGAGCAGCAGAAACTTTGCGGCGCACGTACGCTAAAACTATTGACGGTACAGAAAAAAACGTTATTGAATAAATTATAGAAAATTTTGTCTAGTTTAATTTTGTATATAGATATTTTAATGTAACATGAGTCAGAAAGGAGATATCGTTGAAAAACTGATTTTTGACGCAATTTTTCCAATATAGCGGCGGCAGCGGCAAAAATTCGAGGTGGCAAAGTTGAAATTCGTAAAGATCACATCAAAATCTATAAAATCACCAATTTTCAAAACTCTCGGAAAACTTTTAGGCAACAGCATTTTTTGTACCAACTGACTGGGCTACTGATCGTATGTGAATTTTATTCCTGCCGTGCAAAAGTGGATTACTTAAGATAACGATACAGATCCATCTAGACTGGACTACAATCCATATAAATTGTCCTGGAATCATAAATTCTACTCCAAGCTTTAGGTGTAATTGATGTTTTAGAGACTGGTTATCTCTAGCAAAATTGATATAGAACTAAAATTTTAACACTTGTTCAAATACATCTGATTAATATATGCATTGAAGTTTGAATCTTTCCCGAATACTCTATTATTATTAAATTTTTGAGTGCGACTAGGGTGTAAATCCGTACAAATGAACGGAAGTCCGTTACGCACGAACTGTTCTTCATTCGCTTTCGATGAGATCATTTCTATACGGGTCGATTGAGATTAGCCGTCGTGTATGTGAATAGAGATCTGTCGTTGTATGCGTACCGGCATCAACGTTGTATGCGTACCGATATCAACAAGAAAATCGGCATAGTTAAGTAAACATTTTAAAGTTACATCATAGTACAAATCTTAATTTAATGAAAAATGCCTGAATCAGAAGAATATTTTATCCTGTTTCTTGAAAATAATAAAACAAATTAAACATTTGTGTCATGTACTAAACGTAAGTTTACTGATTAAAAATTATTTCTAAATTGTTCGTAGCTTCTATAAATACTTGAAGTTATTAAAATGGAAAATATTTTTTAGACAAGACAGATATTACAAATGTTCAAAGAATGAGGTTATATTGCCAGCAAAGAAGTAAAATAATACCATCAGTCAATGAATGTATGTTAAATTTAATTACATAAAGTTCTTCAAACACAATTACATGATGAGTGAAGTTGCGAAAACAATATTTGTGTAGGTGTTGTTTAACATAATCCACTGTGTGAACGAATATTATAAAATTTATTAATAAGCAATTACTTCATTTCTCTAATGAAGGTTCATTTCTAAATGCTAATTACAATGACAAATCGATCATTTCATATTTGAAGTATGTCTTTGATTATATTATTGTTTTTAAATATTATACATATTTTTAATGCTATTATAAATATATAATTTATAATAATTTATCCTTATATAAATGTGTATAATGGTTGACGCTGTTAAATGTGTGCATCACGAGTGTTACAATATTACCAATAAACATTATTCAAAATTTTTATATGATGTATTTATTTTTACTTGAATGCCATCTTGTACAGTAGCAAATAAGTTTTACTTCATTTGCGTGTGAACCTTACGCGCACTCTTTTTTTTATTCATCTTCTACTTTCTACATGGTTCGAATGGAAAAGCACCAAAGCTCCCTCTAAATTGGATGTTTTACATCAAAATATATTATCAAAATTCGTTGTTTCACTTATTCTTTATTATAAATAATCCAATAAACTATTTGACAAATAGTATTTGTTATCCAAATATCTTAAATAATGTCTTAGGCCATCTTTTCAACAGATCAAATTAGAGAAATGAGTTGATTTACAACAAGCTGATTGTAGTGGCAATTCATTAGTCGTAAATCAGCCATCATAAACTGTGATTATCGTTATTATTTATATATTGTGCTATCAAGGCAAATAATAATTTATAACCAATCATCAGGTAATAATAGCAGCTCAGAGCTCGAGCAATAACTTTTTGCGAAAATCACATCTGTTACAGATAATATTGAAGAGATGCACAAATTGGGAATAGATTGAAGGTAAAATTAGTAATTGAGATTGTTATAATTGATGGAGATAAATGAGTAAAATAGTATTTGTTTATATTGTTATACTAACGAAATTTGCACTTGCTTTATATTTATCTCCATATTGAAGACTGTCATAATTAGATGGAATAAGTCGCAGTACTAAAAGTTATGAGCCAAAACCTACGATTATCATCAGAACAATGTTGATGTTATCAACTATAACTAATACCATATTCCAAATTTATTGCAAAATTAATCAGAACAATCAACTATTTCAATTATATTTAGATTTATATCAATTTTTGTGATTATTCTACTATATCTTCCTGAGATGATCTTCTTGCAAATGCTGAATTTCTGTTCGCCGACAATTTCTCATCGTATATTTGAATGACTGATAGCAAGTCAACTCATAACAATTTGTTCATTCTATGTTTAATCAATTAAGATTATCAGTCATTGCATTTGAATGATGTGTGAACCAAATGACTAATCTAAGTAAGGTACAAAAGTTGAGGATAATACAAGGATGGCCAAAAATTTAATTTAAGCGGTTTAATTTACCAAAGGAGATGTTTATGTTTTCGCTAGAAAATCTGATTTGCTAATTATTTTTCTCTCGAAGTTTCAAGCCATTGTAAATCATTTATTACCATGATTGGGTGCATATTGTAAAAATTTTTTACTTTCAGTTGCCGTTTTTTCAAAAATTTATTTGATGAAACTCGTTTACTAGTAGGGCTCACATTGAGTAATTTAATGTTACAATAGGCCCATTTTTCCTCAAAGTTTTTGCCCAAAATCCTAAACTGATTTTAAAAATTCAAAAACTGTTCAAAAGATGTTAAAGAAAATTATTGTGATTGGTATCAAAAACCAACTTAATCAGATAGAAACGTAAATCATTTTCTCTTTTATTCTCGCTTTCTCAAAATCTCTATTATTATTAATATTAATTGCTAAAGCTATTTCAAACGTAAGTATAAAATAAGTGATAAGACTATTTGCAATAAATATTGAAATTTAATTCGTACAATTTTCACAAAAAAATCTTATCCTTCACCTTTAGTTCATAATGAAATCAAAAATAGATTTAAGCATTCACAAACTAATATCAATAATTGTAATACTCTATTTCAAATAAATTTCTTTGTGATTTAAATGATTTTTTTTTTGAAAATATAAGAGTACTATTTCTTGACCATATTTAGAAAATTTCACTAATGTAAAAGGTTTTTCTGAAGTAATTTTTGTCTTATTGTTCTAAATTTTGACAATGTTGAAGTTTCCCTTTAGTGGCGGACATAGCTCATGGTTAGCATGTCCGACTCACATGCCAGAGATCGTTGGATCGATTCCAGGCACTTCCTAATAAAAATAATGAATTGTAATAATGAATTTGTATATGATAAAATAGAATTGTAATTGAATAAGTTAGTATGTATAACTAAAAAAATAGTATCAAGCTAAAAAAAAATTAGAAGATGACGCAATAGCATTAGTAGAAAAATGAAGATGGATTTAGAAGAAAGAAGAATGAGTAAAAAAACGAATTAATAGAAGAAGTATTTGAAGTAAAATAATGTCTTGAGTTAGAATTTAAAATGTTGAGTTAAAATTGATTAGAATTAGAAGTAAGAAATAGAATTAAAAATAATGTTGAATAAATACAGAAATGTTGTAGGTGGCTAAATGCTCCATGTAAGCGAGGCCAATAAAAAATAAAATACAAAAAAAAAAAAAGTTTCCCTTTCAATATGAAAGACACCTGTTTTTAAATTTACCGATCTGGTTTTAAAGTCAATTGCAATGATTGTAATTGTTTTTATATTGAAGAAAGTTATCAAAATATTTCTAAAATAATGACTCAACATATCTAAATTTCAAAAAAATCCAAAATAAATTCAAAACTATGTTTTCTGCACATATGAGTAAGTTGAAACTTACTCCAACAATACAAATTATCTAATCCTTTTACAGAAAACAGGTTGATTTTGAAGATTGCTGAATCTTTTGCTTTATTTACCTAAATTTTCTTTGCTTTTTACAAATATTAAAAATTAATCGACATTTGTAAAACTGAATGTTTTATTTTTTGTTACCTGATGCTTAATTCATCCAGATCTAGAATTTTGTTATAAATTTTATATTTATACTTTAAAGTTTTTTCTACATTATTTTAATTATTCTACATTATTTTAATGCATATATACTACACTATTTTTGGTTACTGTATTTTCTATATTATTTTTACTGAATGATGATTACCACAAATCTAAGGTGTGAACGTACAAAAAAATTCTATATTAAAGATATTAGTTATACGTATTGGAAAATACATTATTATATTTCGTAAATCTCGTTATAAAAATCGTATTTTATAAATGAAAAAATGTTTTTTTTGTATTGATGGAGTTTCCTAATAGATAGTTTTTATGGTGCTAGAGCTGATTGAAATGGATCCTTATTTTAATTATTTATCATTGCAATTTTTAAGAACATTGCATAAAAACTTATTTCATTATTAAATTCAGAATTTAAAATTATATTTGTTTTAAGAAAAAATTGTGAATATGGCATATTTGTGGTATATGACATGATATGCCACATATATGATAAATAGAGAGAAAAAACTCTATATTTTATTAGCAATCACAGATGCTCAAAACAACACGACAAACATCTGTTTTAAATATCTTAAAAAGTTAATTAGATTTATAAAAAACGAATTCTTATATTTATTCTTGGCAATCCTCGATCCGTTGCAGCGGAAATAATATCAGTGGCAAAGAAAAAGATTTATATTATATGAGAACTTCAGGAGATGTGATGAAGATAATACCCATTTATCAGGTGCCATCAGCCTGTTGGAGCTGCTAGTTTCTAAGGTTAAGAGAAATAAGTAAACTTGATCCAGATTTCAAATAAAATAATTATTCCGTAGAAATTAATTGCACATCAGAGTTAATTATGCAACAGGTTTACTTCCGCATGACTGGAAGAATTATGGATACATGTGGTAATTATATACAGATATACACAGGTTAACTTAGATAATCCTTATTTAAATGGATATATTTAATATTATAAATTAAAATATTTATTAGAAAACAAAATATTAACTAGGTGTGAGTGGCATTTTGCCTTGATGCAAGTTACATGAACTTCTTGATACATGTTATAATTGACTTAATCAACAGAAATTGAAATTTAACTTTTTATACCAAATTTTGAACTTTTTGCTATATAATTATAGTACACAGGCATGTGCTTATATGCACTAAAAGCACCCATTATTCTAAGTTTTATATAATTTATACAATTTAACCAATTTTCATAAGACTAAAAGTGCAACAAAGTCGACTTTTGACATTTTTGACTATAATAATTTTTAAAACGTTGATGAATTTTTAAAATTTAATCACTTGTCGTAGGGCCGTAAAATTTCAGTATTTTTAGTATAATCATAATCTCTATCATCATAAATGTCAACAAAAATATACAAAATTTAATTACAGAAAAACGGCCCGGCTGATCTTTACCAAAAACTAAACAACGCAAATCCCAACCAATAACTTTCGAACAGTTTTTGAATTTTTTAAATCGATTCAGGATTGCGGGCTAAAATGTGGACAATTGTTTTTCGCTTTTTTGCTAGTCACAGATTTGCTTATTGAGATACACCGAATAGCTTTTACATTTAGGAAATCGGTCTATCCGTTTACGAGATAACAAGGACGAATAACGTTTGAAAATCGTCACACATATACTTTTTCCAAATTTGATCTCATCACTTGAGAGGTCGAGAAAACACAAAATTAGCAAATTAAAAAAAATTCTGACAAAAACATAAACTTCTCCTTCTTGAAGTCAAGAACTATTATTGAAACTAGTTGTTGACCCTATACAATATATTATGAGATATAATCTACTTGATCATTTTGAATCAAATTACTTAAATATTAATATAATAATAAATTAGCATTATATACTTGTTTAATAGTTCCCAATTAACCACATGTTAAATATTCTTAGAAATAATTTAATTAAAACCTAAATTATGTTATTAGTATATAATCTTCTCCTATCAGCTATATGTTTTCTTCTCAGTGCTGCTCATCAATTCATTAACTAAATCTTAGGCACTAATAGTTTTTAATTATTGTTATAAATCTTTGTTGTCACTAATTATACTCGTTCCTAAAATTGGTAGGTATTCTAGGCCTACCTATAAAACCATCAAACTTGTTGAACTTTTCATCGGCCGGTGGTCAACGACACCATTAATAAAATCAAAACACACGCACTCTGGCGGTTGGGACGACATTCTTAACGAAAACACTTTTGACAGTCGATCACCCACAACAGCGGACGAAATAAATTAGACTAGGACAGAGGTTCTATAACTATCATCAATTAGTTCTTAACTTACCGCAGAAAAAGATTGTTTACGTCAAAAAATCTGATTTGCCAAAATTATGTTATTTCCTCGACGTTTCAAGCCATTCTGAATCAAATGGGACCAAATTGGGAAAATGTATGTGAGTCTGTGTGTATATACACATATGTTTGTGGCCGTTTTTTGATCATTTGTCGACGTTTTCTCAAAAACGGCAAAACCGATTTCAAAAATTTAAAAACCGTTCAATGTAACTAAATGAGGACTAGGGATAGGACTAGGACTAGTGTTTTGCGACGAACGGCCGAACCGTTCTTTTATAATTAGCAAAAAAGTATAAAAATTTTTCTCCTCGTTTTAGCCTGCTGAATCGATTTCATAAATTCTAAAGATATTGGTAGGGAATCGTGCATATTAGTTTTTGGTCAAGATCGGCTGCACCGTTTTCTTGTAATTAACTTTTCTAAAAAACTATTTTTTGGTATAGCAGTTTGCCTTGAGACACAATGCCATACACTACTAGTTTATAAGGCATTCGATTCCTATTGATAGGGAGACGTGCTGATTAATTTTTGGCAAAGACAGGTCTGCCGGCTTTGGAGACATAAAGCAAAGTATGTAAAAATTCTAGTTTTTAAGAGAACGGGTTAACCGATTTGAATGATTCAGAAAATATTCTATGCCTATTGATGCGAAGATGTGCTAGTTAGATTTTGGCATAGATCGGTCCAACCGTTTCGGAGATACGGGCAAAGAATGCAATAAATGGCACTTTTTGAGAGAACATCGGAAAGAATGATGTTGTTTTTTTTTTTGCAAAGGCCTTTCCAGCCATTTCGGAGATTCGGATAAAAAAATGAAAAGATAGCAATTATTGAAAGAACGGATCATCTGATTAGAACATTTTTAAAAACATTTTGCTTGTGTTTTGCATTATTAGTGTTTGGAGAAGGCACAAATGAATTACTTCAAAACTTGAAAAAAATTGTAATTTCCAAAAAATCTTTTTTTTTAAATTGAAAATTATTTGTATTTTAATTTTAATTCACACTTAAAACATTCAAAATTCCTTGACTGTACTTTATTATAATATGGAAACTTACAGAAATTTGCCTTAAGGCACCATGCCTAGTACCACTAGTTAACTCCCTGTAAAGTAAGTTATAGTAATCGCAAAAAATCGAAAATAATTTTTTTTATATATCTTTACGTTTCAAAGGTTTTTGATCACTTTAACGTACATTAGAAGAAATGGATGTATGTGTGTGTGTGGATACAATTTTTCGTCAACGATTTCGAGAACTCGAATCAACTGATTTGAATAATTCAAAAAACATTCGATTCAATGTTCAAATTTTTCAAAATATAAAAAAGTTCAAAGTATAAAAAAATTAAAATCTTTCAAAAGTTTCAAAAATCTCAAAAATTCATTTTTTTTATAGTTCTAAAAAAAGTTGAATCTTTTTAAAAAATTTAATTTCTGGTACGGAAAGTTCCAGCAATTAGCTTTAAGGCACGATGCCATGCGCCACTAGTTTTATTACTGATCCTGACGCAAACAGAAATTATATACAAAAATTTGTTTTTCGACGAATACGTCCTATTTGACACTTCAATGCACATACGTCCTACTTGGCACTTCAAAAATACTTTTGTAACTTTGAAAAAAAAGCTGATTTCAATATTTGGGTAATTAAAATCTGAAGCTGTGGATTGTAAAACCTTTACTTGTATGATTTGATTGTAAAACTAGTTCATCGCATTTTAGAACAGTATTCCAGTATTTCTACGTAGATAAATGTTCAAATTACTATTTAATTTACTTTTCTCTCGGCTTACTGGTAAATTAACAAAATTCTTTCTGATAAAAAAAGTGTCCCAACCGTGCCCAGTATTTCCTAAATGTAGTAAATTGCTAGATTTTCGCACACATATATCTAAATTTTCTCAACGTTATGATGACCTTACGATATTCTCCATAATTTCTTCCATTACTATTTGAGAATCTGTACCTTTGTCAAAGTTAGAGAAAAACTGATATGTCACGCAAGTCTATTTGGTTTGGTTGTGAGTTGAGTAGGTATTATTTTCGTCCCACGGCAAATGGTACGCATCGCCGCTGAAGTGCCAAGAACGCAAGAACCACTTCTTGCGTCTCTTTGCCGGAAGCCGATGTCGACTTAACGACCTTTGCGTTTTGACCGCAGGCGCAGGCCTATCTTAAGAGAATCATTCATTACAACAAGGAACACAAGTCTTAGACGAGGATGATGAAATGATCTATTTTAGGGTTCCTTGCAATAAAATGAGGAACGACTGTAATGGTGTCAGCGTAATAGATTGAGGAGGCAATGCTTATGAAATCGATATGTCTGGTAATCTAACAAATAAAAACGAAATGTTTTAATTTGTTAGCAGAGGAGACTGGGTATGGTTGTACCAAGGTACGGTAGTGACAGCCGCCATAACAGTCCAAAGGGAGAAAAATGAAGTATGTTTGTTCGAACAAGTTTCCATGATTGCATTGAATCAACGCCCTACATAAGCACGATCTGTAGGCGGCATTACTTAAAGAATCAAAAATATTTTCTTTTGTTCTTTAATAGTTAATTACCAGCATATAGTATTGTCTTATGTAACATATGGGACGCTAACTTCTAATATATTTCTGTGATTGCTTAAACGACTCGCGCTTACGCCGCTAGTTAGCGCTGCTATCGGAATTATTTGATCTAGTCTGCGCGCAAAACAAAAAAAAGACATCAAATATCAAATCAAATGTCAAAAATAATAAATGTATGCTTTTACCTTTCACAAGAAGTTTTACACCCTGCTACGACCACTAGCGACTCTAGCGGCTCAATTGGCAATTATTCTGATAACCCTGAAATATCCTTCAAGTGATCTATCTAATTCCTTATTTATGATGTGTCTGTTGTGATTTTTTTTGTTCTTTTTGAGCAAAGTTTGAGCAGATAAAGGAAAATTTAACTTAATTAAAACAAGTTACAAATGAGAAAGAAAAAAAAAGGAATTTCTTTTTGTATAATCAAAAAATTTGTAAAACTTTTTCTTGTATTATTTGATTTTATGACTAACCCAACATATGTAGAAACAGTATTTCAGTACTTCCACGTAGACAAATGTTTAAATTACTATTTAATTTCTCAGATAGCTGGTAAATTAACAAAATTGTTACTGACCAAAAAACGTGGCCCAAACGACGTTTGGCAAACGTATCCAGAATCTCCTAGATGTGGTGAACTATTAGATTTTCGTACACATCCAAATTTTCTAAACAATAGTTTCTACCAATTTTCACAGTAATGATTTGAATTTTTAGTATCGTTATCACTAGAATCCTTAATAAGTACAATCATTTTCCATACAATTATATTACTTCACAAAATGATTTTGATGGAACGAATACCAAATTAAGAATCCACGATGCTGAAAGGTTTTATATAATCAACTAATAACATTTTACTGTCGGTTATACGACGGACGTGAGATTTTCGGATATGCAAATTAATAACTAACAATTTTTAGACTTGGAGCTTGTAAAATAATTCATAAAACTATTCAATTAATTATTATAGATTGATATATTTTCAACTTTATATCCAACATAATTACTTGAAAAAAATCGATTAATGGATCCCATTAGTATAATTGGGTCTAAAATCGCCCGATGAAATTATTGATTCATTTTTTAATCTATATATGCTTTACATGATTTTTGTTAAAAAAAATTCCCATCAATTACATTTTCTATTTGTTTATATTTTATTATAATTTTCTTAAATCAAGTTGTAATCATGTTATTAGCATTGTATTTAAAAGATACATCTTACTTTAGAAAAATATCATAAAGAATTATTTTATTGGATTGTGTATGTTTTCACGTGAAATTTAATCCTGAATTAAATCCTACACATTAAAGACAACAACTTCTTAAAATTGGGATAAATTTCACAAATATTATTATTATATATATAAAGATTTTATTTATTACATCAGAAGCTTGTGGTTGGCTCAGATAAAAACTTTAGCATTGCAACGACAAGATTCCAACCTGATATCAAGCAGTTGTAATATCAGTTGTTAATTGAAAATATTGATTCTAATATAATTTCAAGTAAAATAGACTTTCGAGGCTTTTTGCATCAATATTTATTAAAAACACGTGTATAACACACTGTCATGAATTAATCAAATTCAAAATGCTACAAATCTAAAATTGATTGTGGATAATAAACTTTGAGACATTACTAAATAGTTATTAATTTATTAACTTTCTAAAGAAAAAGTTTATAATTTCGCCAAAAAATCCTATTCGCTAATTTTATGTTTTCTCGAAGTTTCTGAATTTTGGAAACAAAATTTAAATTAGCGGTGTATAGCATCGTGCCCTTATCTTCGCCAAAAACTATTCACCGCCATTATTACGAATTGAATGTTTTTTTAATCATTCTAATTGGATTCCCGGTTTTCGCAAAATGCGAGTTTTCATTTTTTGCTCTTTTTGCTTCGTATCTCCAGAACGGATGGACCAACTTTTGCCAAAAACTTATCAGCACTAATCCTCATTAGTAGAAATCGATTGCCTTTTGAATCATTCAAATCGGTCAAGCGGTACTCCCGAGAAATACTGCCAAAATGTCGGCAAAAAGTTGTATCCACACATACATACACACACACCCAAATTTTTTAGGTATGCCGAAATGTTCAGGAACTTTCAAAATGTGAAGATATGCAAAAATTTGGATTTTAGAAAAGTGTGTGTGCATACGTGTGAGCCAGTTTTTGATCTTTCGTCGACGTTTTCTCAAAAACGCCTGAATCGATTTCAAAAATGTAAAAGCCATTCGATGTGGACCAGCGTTTATGAATTTTTCAGAAAGATCAGCAAAGCCGCTTCTTTGTAATTAACAAAACAGTGTAAAAATTCAGTCAGTCTACAATTTTGAAAATATGATCTATTATATCACCAGCTCTCTGTTTCTCATATGGATTTACCACGTGGCCAGCATCTTGCATCAAACAATGAATCCGAATGCCATTTCCTATCATGTTTATTGTGATGGCCGATTAATTTGTAGTAATTGTTGTCCATTAATACGTTAACGAGTAAAAATAGTCTCGAAAGAGAAATCTAAAGCCATTGTTGCAAACGATGTGCGAAAAATCATTATTGTCACGTGTTGGCACGGATTAGCGGGATTAGCATTCATACATCGATTGATGTAGGTGCAAATGGCCAATAAACGGACTTTATAAATACATTTATAGTTTGTTGAAATACAATAGTTTATCGAGTTGGATTGAACATATTGTAAATTGATTTAGTATATCCTGTTATGAGACGACACATTTAAAAGATATCCAATGATAATAAAATACTTAATAATGGAATCTAAACGCAGAGTAATTTGCAATTGGTGATAATTGTGGCACGGTTGTGGTGGTTATGGAAGCTTGGGATCGATTGAGTAATAGATTGACGAGAAAAGAAATTTATTTAATATTACCATATATGCTGATATACATATATATACTAGATGAACCGACAAACTTTGTCCTGTACCCACGTCTAAAAAAGTTCCAAATTTTCTAATATTCTATCCTATACATTTTAATATCCTATTTGATGTCTTGCCATCGTGATTCATTCATAGTCCTAGTAAAAGCAGTCTAATAAATTCAGAAAAAATAAAATGGTATATGCGACAAAAGAACAATATCACGCTTGATTTTATCACACAACATAATTGCTTCAATAATTTAGTCTATAATTTTCATAATCTCGTACCATACATCAGTTGCTTTTTGGCAATTATAATTTCTAAAGTACATTTTTCTTACTAATAATTCAATAAACATAATTGTTCATGTTCAAATATTAGGTGAATAAATTTGTGAAATCTAGTACTCATTAGCACTCTTCACTCTAAGATCAACTTGCTAAATATTCCATATCCAATGCCAACCCAATGAATTTTTGATACATGAAATCATTTTTTTTAATAAGTAAAAATATTTTTATCTATTGTTAAATAATTTAATGAAATAAACCAAAATGCGACACGCATAAGTTTAAAAAAATAATGTATATGTAATTTTGGACTTATTGCGTTATTTATTAAACTGAATTATATAATTTCATCTGCCAAACATATACCGTTGACAGTATCTTATATTATTTTAATTTCTGGCATATTTCAGCTGCTTTTCGATAATAATAAAGTAGACATTACATTTTTCTTGTATATTATATTCTCATATTATCTATGCTCATGATTTCAGCTAAATTCAAATTTCAAGTGAATTGACATTTCGAGCAAATGATAGTTCAAATGTTGTCAATGACAAACAATGCAAGTGTTTTTTTGCAATTTTTGCCATTTATTCCTGCAATATTACTATATTTTATCTTTCATTAAATCTTAAACATTTCCTTTGACAAACTCTAAAAAGATTGATCAAAATCTGAATAACCTGTTAGGAGAAGTATCAAATCATACACCCGTACAGAAGGATTTTATATATAAGATAAACATATATATATATATATATATATAAATATATATATATATATATATATATATATATATAACAAATTTATTCTGAGTGGATAATAGATATTAATTTGGAAATGTGAACAAACAACACTCTTTTTGGCACTAATTTATTAAATAATAATTTTCACAAACGTTTCGAGACTAGATAATGAATATATATATATATATATATATATATATATATATATATATATATATATATATATATATATATACGAGGTGTGTTCAAAAAGTACCCGGAATTACTAATAATTAAATTTCGCGGGTCTGGAGTGTCTGATTGTCAAATTTTTTTTTTTATTGTGTTGGTATACATGCCCCTAAAGTATGATGAAATTTTCAGCTATATTCACTGTTTACTTTGTCTGTGGTAGTCGCTAAGGTTCGACGTGTTTTTCTGAGCTCGGCGATTTTTACAATGGAAGAATTGAAAAGTCAAAGAATTTGTATTAAATTTTGCGTAAAAAATGAAATAAAGTGTTGCAAAGTGCAAAAATTCACCAGATATGGCTCCGTGTGACTTTTTCCTATTCCCAAAGTTGAAGAGACCCATGAAAGGACGGCGGTTTTCCTCGATTGAAGAAAATCGCTGAGAGTGCTCAAGGACATAACAAAAAGTGAATATCAAGGGTGCTTCGAAAATTGGAAAAAACGCTGGCATAAGTGTATTATATCTGGGGGGGACTACTTTGAAGGGGACCACATTTATGTAGACGAATAAATAAATATTTTTTTGAAAAAACGAAAATTCCGGGTACTTTTTGAACAGACCTCGTATATATATATATATATATATATATATATAGATATATATATATTTAATTTTCTAGTTTAATTATAATCTGTCTATTATTACATGAAAATTATTTTGTGATTTAACAGATGGCAATAAGTATTTGTCCTTCCTAGTTAAAGCTTTACATTTAAATGTTAACTGAAAAGTCATTCTACTTTTGAATAAGTATAGATTATTGTTAAAATAAAAAAAATGATAGTAAAGAAAATAGAGAGACAGCAGGCAGAAGTAATTTTAGATTTTTGTGTAAATATATAAGTTTGAATCGTCGAGAATATAACAAAATTTGGTTTGTCTCATTAGTCATCAGTATTTATTGTTAGCCATTTAAAATTACAAAATTACTTAATTTAAATAAATTTCTTTGTATAATTAACCTGGCAGGTAAATATTTAATTTTGAATTTCGCAAAGCAGAAATTTTCTTCAAAAATTCCAATTTTCAATTCTCATGTTTTTCTCGTTTCAAGTCATTCCGAATCATTCGACAGCGAAGTCAGTATAATAATGCGTGTATGTGTATGTGAGTCAAAATAACATTTTCTCGGCATTTTCCTCAAAAACGAGCACTGATATCAAAAATTTAAAACCCATTTTATTAAACTCAATAAGAACTAGCCGTGTCGTTACAACTGACAAAAAAATGAAAAAAAAATTGTCAAAAATCTTGTAACATCAAAAACCAAAGATATCAGTTTTGGGAATCGTACTGATTTTTGGTAAAAATTTGGTAACGATTTTAATGAATCTTTGTGATAGAGTTTATGGTCTTTACAAATCTTCTAAAATATTATAGGCCTACAAAAAGTGGTTAGGGGTGTCAAAATTTCAAAATTCTATCGGCACAATTAAAAGTTGCTAATTGACAATTCTTTTTGATTATTTTTACAACTTGCCATGCGGTAAAATTCAACTTACGTAGATTTTCTGTAAATTACTTTTTTTTTAAAAAAGATAGAAAACTCAGCACCTTTATTTAGAACATACTTATCCTTCCACGATTTCGATTCAAAGACCACTTTAAAAAATAATATTTTTATATTACTGAAGATATTTTGAATGCACCTAAATATTGATGATTTTTTATCTTATACATAGTATAAATGTATTATGATTTATTAATAAATGATGAACCGCTAACAAGCCTCGTTGACCCAAGACCCGCGGGTCACAGGGCGACCCATTTGATAACTTCGACTTAAGCACTTTCTTATCTGGTAAAATAAAACCAGAATACAATTCTCGAAATATAAACATGTGCTAAGTAGTAATCTAGATGTGAAAGTACCACATGTATCAAATTACATTGAAGTAGTTCTGTAAATCAGCCAGATTGAACCCTTTATGGTCCCGCGGAACTTTCAGGTCACATTGTCAATATTTTGATATTTTATTAAAAAAATATGTTTTTTTTTGTTGAATGACGCATAAATCTTAATTCTATAATATTTTCAAGACAACCAATTTTAATATTTATGACTTTTGCTGGAATTTTCAACCTGCAATAACATTTTCATACACAGAAGTGCGAACGTTAAAGGCCTCTGTGACTTGAAAGTCACATAATTTATAAATGTCAAAAAAATCTTTAAGCTGAATTTTTTGTTTTCTATTTGCATACATAGGCCTATTACTGATTTTTTGTCTCCCTAATTTTTGTTTATGTAAAGCAAAAATCAAAGAAACATTTGATATTTATATTCAAATATTTTATTCCAATGGAAATATATAGCAAATACAATATTATTTAGGGGCGCATGGCATTGTGCCTTAAGGCAATTTGCTGGAACTTCCCGAACCAAAAATTATTTTTTCTAAAAAGATTAACATTTTTGAAAAAAAATTACACTGAAAAAATTTGATTTTTGAGGAACTATAAATTTTTGACAAATATTTACTTTTTTTGAAAAAAGGACTTTTTGAAGAAAAATTTATTTTGAAATATTTTGGAAATTCTGAACTTTTTTCAAAGCAATCGTACTGCTTTAACTGCATAGAGACGAAATATCAAAGCGCGTAAGCGCCGCATCGCCGTCTAACAGATAAACATTGGTGCGGAACCCATGTGAATGTAAACAAAATTTATACTTATTGTTAAAATCTCTATAAAATATCTGATAATTTTATGTGCATATTTCTAATGATCATTTTTGACCGCCATATGACATTTTTTTTACTTATTTCACTACATCTCCGAAACCGCTAGACCCTTCATCTTGTTAATACAAGTAAAATGTTTTTTGAATTATTAAAATCGGACGCTCCGTTCTCTTAAAAACTGAGTTACCGCTTTTGGCACTTTTTGCCCCATATCTTTGGATCGGCTAGACCTGCCTTTGCCAAAATCTAATCAGCGCGTCTCCTTATCAATACAAATCAAATGTTTTTTGAATTTCTCAAATCGCTTCATCCGTGTTCCCGAAATCGTCGACGCAAATTTGTATCCGCACACACACACACGTACACACACATACATACAAGGTATGCCAAAATGTTCAGAAGGTTTTGAAACGTAAAGATATATAAAAATTAACATTTTCAATTTTTTGCGATTACTATAATTTGTCCTACGGGAAGTTAAATATTAAATATTACTTTTTCAGATGAAAATATATAATATCATAATCAAGTTTATGGATTTTTATAAATGGATTAAAAAATGTATATTTCTGTGTAAAAATCCTGAAGAATAAGTCAACTGGAATATTGTAAAAATTAACTTGCTGCATAATATAAGTTTGCATTCGGTCCTTGGATCGAATCTTGGCAATTACATAAATAAGTAGTAAGTAGTTAATAGAAATTGAATTGTAAATATGAAAAGTAGAATTTAAAACTAGTTAATTTAAAATAAAATATAATTAAAATTGTTGAAATGAATTTGAATAAAAATTAGAAGTAAGATGATTATAATTGGGGAAGATCAGAATTAAGTTGAGTTGAACTAGAATAAAGTAAGAAAAAAAAGCAAGATTAGAATTTGAGAAGATCAGAGTTAGAAGAAGAAAGGAAGAATGAGGAAATCGTTTACGAAGAAGATAAAGATTAGATAGAATAGTATATAAATAAAAAAAGATAGACAACTTAGAATATATATGTAAAATAGTGTAGAATATATAAAAGATGATATAGAATATATGAAGTGAAAATGTTGTAGGTGATTTGCTCTAAAATGCTCATAAAACATTTCAACTTTGACCTTGTATTTGAAGAAACACAAAATTAATATTGAATTACTATGGTCACCTAGTTACATAATCTTTGATTGATGACGAATTAAATTTTATTGAAAAATGAAATTTAACCAAATTAAAACAAGTGCAACAATAGACATAAATCAAGATATACATGAACACTACACATTGTTTTCATTAGCGACCATCATTCATAGCCAAAATATTTTTTTATTAATAAACAAACAAAATTACATATAATTCTATAAGCTCTCCTGATATGAATAAAGAATAAGATAAAAATAAATAAATAAATAAAACTATAGGGATATCACTATAGGGATAATTTTCTAAATCTATAGTATATAATATATAAGAGTTTTATAAAATTTAAAATTACTAATTGATTTTTATGATTTGCTTTCTATAATTTATTCAATTCATTTATTTGGTTCTATTAAGAATGTTTAAAATAATTATACTTATTACTTCCTTGAAATTTTTAAGGATTTGTATTATGTACAAAATTTATTCTGTAGCATTACATTATAAAACTAGTTGGTATTGGTATTTTGCCTTGAGGCAAGTTACATGAACTTCCCGATATGTGTAAATATTCGACTTAATCAATAAAATATAAATTAATTTATGAATGATTAAAAGTATTCCAAGTGGATTTATTACACATAATTGAAAACGGTATTTTCTAAGAGCAAATTTTCGGAAATCAACAATTTTTATAATTGAACCAGTTTCCGTAGGACTTTAATGATTTAGTATGTTCATTAAGACCAAGTACTCTATCGTTATATCAAGTAAATCGGCTAATTTTAATTTTAACAAACGCCAAAAAAAACTACTATTTTCTCAAACTTTGATGAATTTTTAAAATTAAACTACATGTCGTAAGGCCGTAATATTTTAGTAAGTTCTATAAGACCATGATGTATATCGCCAAAAAAAGTTTCATAAAATTCGGCTTAATTTTTTTTTCAATAGTTAATTACAAGAAAACGGCTCGGTAGATTTTCACCTAAAATTAATCAGTACCATTCCCAACTAATATCTTTCGAACAGTTTTTGATTTTTTAAAATCGGTTCGGTAGGATGAGCTTAAATATGGACGAAAAGTTTAACACTTTTTTTTAAATTGCAAAGAAACGGCTTGGCAGATCGTTGCACAAAACTGACAAACGATAGTCCTCACCGAAATACATCAAATGGCTTTTAAATTTCTGAAATCGGTTCAGGCGTTTTTGAGAAAACGTCGATCAAAAGTCTAATTTTGACAAATGTCAAAAAAACTATACCAATTTTTGCAAACTTTGACGAATTTTTAAAGCTAAACGAGTTGTCGTAGGGCCGTAATATTTTAGTATGACCTAGAAAACTATGGTATCTAACGTCAAAAAAAAAAATCATAAAAATCGTCGAAATTTTTTTTTTTAAAACGTTATTACAAGAAAACGGCTCGGCCGATCTTTACCAAAAACTAATCAGCACGATTCCCAACCAATATCTATCGAATGGTTTTTGAATTTTCAGAATCGATTTAGAATTGCGGGCTAAAACGTGGGCGAAAATTTTTTCACTTTTCTGCAATTTACAACGAAACGGCCCGGCTGATCGCCGCACAAAACTCAGAGACGATAGTCCTCATCGAGATACATCGAATGGCTTTTAAATTTTTAAAATCGGTCCAGTCATTTTTGAGAAAACGTCGATTTACGGCAAAAAATCTGTTCACATACACACACACACACACACACATACACACACACACACATACTTTTTCCAAATTTGGTCTCATTCGATTCAGAATGGCTTGAAACGTCGAGAAAACATAAAATTAGCGAATCGGATTTTTTGATGAAAACATAAACTTCTCCTTCGGGAAGTTAATAAATAAATATTTTTCAACAAACTTGTCTTTAGTCTATTATAAAATTACTAGAAATATAAAATCACTTACATCTGAATGTAATTACAGTTCTGATAATAATAAACAAATAAATAAATAAAAACTTACCTTCAATATTAACTTCTTACAGGTAACAACTTGTTAGTTGAGTTCATTCCTTCCTCATTAATTAAACATTATCCAAGTAACAAACTTAATTATTCACTGAACACGTGGTCACTCATTAAAAATAATCATTGGTAAAAGCACAATAATTAGATATAGTTGTAATTAATTTTTTTACAACACCAATATTAAAAAGAAAACTAAACCCACTTATATTGACAAAAAAATAAAATTTGATCAGATATAATAATTGCAAATTTTTACCTCATTTTACAGAAAAATACATGAATAATTTAGAGCAAAGAGATACATTTTATGTGATTTTATGTGTAAAGATAATTTAGGGTGTTTTACAGTCTGTATATAAATATAATTTTAATGAACTTGATTTTATTATTAAAATAATTATAATTCGAATATAAGTAACTTGCAGTCTTATTTTTGCACAATTCCATATATTATTAGGCTTTTACATTAATTTGAAAACACTTTATATATTTCACCATTATTTCTAACACTATCTAAAACGTAGTGCTAATTATTTTCACATCAATTTACAATTAAAAAAATTTACAATTAAAAAAAATCAATTTAAAATTTTAGTTTAATTGCAATAACAAACTCTTATAACAGGTGTTCTTACAATCTATAATGCAAATATTCAAATGGCGGTTAATATTATGAGAAACATTCACTTTCTTTGAATGTTTAATTAAAAAGAACACATGTTTAAAAATTCTAACAATCAGCTTTTGCACTTTTGTAACATAATATAATATTTCTTGATTATTTATTTATTTAAATTAAATTATTATATTTTCATAACCAATCACAATGAAATCACACAGTCCACACATGCATTGTTTTCTATGAAGCATGTAGTAATTTTTTTAAATAATTTTATTAATTAAAACTGTTTCTATATATATTATACGTTCAAGTAATCACTAAAATGACTAAAATGAAAAAAAACGTGTACGGTTCCTTGCGATATAAATCGTTACTGTTTATATTTTGGAGGCTCGTCGATTACAAATGATTGGTACAAGTGAGATGCTGAATTCGGTGGATAGAACATTTTATAAATTTTTCTGATAAATATTACGAAACTTGTAGATTGATATATAATTTTTATTGTATTGCTAAAAGCTTCTGATTTAATTATTTAATTTATTATTTATTAATTTTAATTAAATTTAAATTAAATTTATTATTAATAATTTAATAATTTATTTTTTTAATTTAAATATTTATTTACATATGCAATGGTAATAAAATTTGTAAAAAAAAACTAAAAAAAATAACTTTTTAAATTGAATTTAAATTCCTCCCCATCAACTGTATGATTATTAAAATAAAAGTCAAAAAGAACCTACGTAATAATAATAGTATTTTATATGTGATTGGAAATATTTGTATAAATATTTAAAATTAATTTGAGATTCAATATTGTTAACTTACTGTTTTTCAACTGCTCTTAAGGTAAGTTATTATAATCGTCCAACAATCGAAAATAAAAATTTTCACATATCTTTACTCTTCAGAGGTTTCTGAACATTTTGGCATACCTCAAAAAAAATGTATGTGTTTGTGTATTACGATTTTGGCCGTATGGATGAGCCGATTTGAAAAATTCAACAAGCAATCGTCTCCTATTGATAGAAAGTTATGAGAATACGGAAAGTTCTAACAATTAGCCTTAAGACATTATGCCATACACCACTAGATTGTAACTGTGTTAAATGCCTAAAGTGAAAAATTTAGGCAAAATATAAATCATATATTAATTGGAAGGAAAATATATATGTAACCAGCCTAATATTACAAGTCCATTGTCCATTAATTACGTGAAGCTTGACAAAAAATCACGATATATCACTTGGGGGAGGGGGTCTAATAAAATATCACATGTATTAATTTTTTTCTAAAATTTAAAAAAAATCCAAAATTGTTCAAATTTTTTTTAAAAAAATACAATTTTTTGTAAGTACTAAAATACAATGCAAAGGAATTTTGAATATTACCACGTATCACAAGAGGGGGGGGGGTAAGGGTCCAAAAATCTGTAAAAATCGATCACGTGATTATTGAACGACCCCTTTAATTGTTTGTTGTAAATTGTTGTAATTTAATTGTTTTTAAAACTTTATAGAGTTTGTCATTTGGAAGTAGATCTCGCTGGTTATTTTTGATAGCAGTTGAATTGAGTCTAGTATTCAGATGGCGTACTAAAATAAACAGAGTATATATTTGAATATAAAAATGCTATTAATTTTTGTCCATATCATTTTTTTAGGGCTCGCTCGTAGGTAAGCGGTTAAGAGCGACGGGACATGTTTCAGAGGTTCCGGGTTCGATACCCACTTCGAGCAGCCTGTTGTCAGGCAACATTGACAACGATTTTCACTTGGAAATATAGATAGCAATATGTTTCCAAGTGAAAATAGCCCTCACCCGGCATTGCTGCACCAATAGAAAGTCAGCCCTATTAGATTAATTCTAATAAAAAAAATCATCAAAAATGGATGGATTAGCCATTGGGTTACCATGTAAAAATATAAAGTAAGGAGAAGTTTCAGCCCAATAGCTCATAGGACGTAAAGTTCCGATTGCTGTTAAAAAAAAGGAAAAAAAAAATCTTTTTTTTTTAATTTTTGAACAGCAATCAAAACCTAATAGTCCTATAAGCTGTTGTGCTGATTTTTACTTAATACTAGTCTGTTTCACAGATGGCAACCCAATCAGTTGTCACACCTCTGTATGATGTATTATTATCACAATTTCTGTAATAGGGCGAGTATTTTAATTGGTGCAGCAATGCCGGATGAGAACTATTTTCACTTGGAAACATATTACTATTTATATTTCCAAGTGAAAATCGTTGTCACTGCTGTTTGACAACAGACTCCTCGAAGCGGATCGAACCCGACACCCCTGATCCAGGTCTAGTCGTTCTAGCCACTTACCTATGAGCGAGCCCTTATCACAAGTACTAAAATGAATAAATGGAAAATATATTGTTGAACCGGATAGTGCTTCATCTAAAACATCTATTCAATAATAAAATCGGCATTTAATTTACAGGCTTTCAACTACTCGAAGTCTGCCCAAGTAACCTTCACGCTCCGAAAAGATACATGTTCCTCCGTTGTACTCCACAACAACCAAATACCAACTCAAGACCACGCTAAATATTTGGGAATGTACCTTGACAAAAAATTAAACTGGAAGACGCACATCCACAAAAAGCGCGAACAACTCGAACTTCTCCGTAAATCTATGTACTGGCTTCTAAGCAGCCGTTCGAAGCTATCGATATCCAACAAAATTCTTTTGTATAAAGTGATCTTGAAACCAGTGTGGACGTACGATCTTTAAATATGGGGTTCAGCAAACAATAGCAACATACAAATAATCCAGCGCTTCCAAAACAAAGTATTACGCCAAGCCATTGGTGCTCCAAGATACGAGTATGTGCCCACCTGGCTAATCCACCAAGACACACGTACCTCCACAGTGAAAAAAGAAATCAAAAAGATTGCCCAAAGCTGCAGAAATAAAATCAATGGACACCCCAATGAGCTCGGAGCAAGTCTATAGAATGTCACGCATCAAAAAAGGTTGAAGAGGTCGGAATTATCAGAATTGACACATTGATTGCATTTCTTCATTGTTTTTCATTACATTCCTTTAATATTATTTATTTTATTTAGTTATAGATATGAGTTTATATAGCATTAGTTATTTAATTACCTATATAGTAATCAGCAAATAGTAACAACATATCTCTAAATAATCCATATATTATAACATACATATTACTAAATGTTTTCACTAAGACAGATTGTATTATAATTTGAATGGTCAATAAAATTACAAGCTTAAGAATGGATTTCAGACTTGCTACAATTTTTTTGAATAAAATATTCATGGCTAACATAGGTTTTAAATCGCCAATCTGATAATGTGGCAACTTGGTGTAAATTCATTGAATTAAAACAGTTAATAATTAGCAATGAGGTATGATTAAATCTAGCCCATTTTGTTTTATGTGTTATGTTATTAGGATCATCCCACGATTTTGACTATTCATCTTTAATTTATTCTGAACTAAATCAAATCCTGTAATCGAGAGAATTTTTTTAAACATCATGAAATATTGTACTACTCTGTCACAGTGTAACAGTTAGCATTTGTATAATAGTGCAGAAGAAGTACTATATACATGTTGAGTATATCTCTGTATATATGCAAGAATGTATATATGGAAGTATGTATGCATATATATGTATATGTATGTATATATCCGTTCTGTTTCTGTATCATCATAAATGAAGAAAGGTTAGCTGGCGATGTCAGGGACGAGACCTATCTGACATATGACCCGTAACCCGCGTAAGACGACTGCGCCGAACGAACGACCCGACGAAACCTCCATCACTATCATCAGACAGTATCGAAACAGTCTGTTCAACGGACAAGCATCTTACATTTAAAATAAACAAAAGCGTCGTATTATTGTTAATTGTTTGTATGAAATGCTTTTCAATCTTGTTCATCAAAAGTAAGGCTCGATCGAAGGTAATGGTTAGAACGACTGGATCTGAATCAGAGGACCAGGGTTCGATCCCGGTTCGAAGATGCTGATGTCAGCAGTGATATATGGTGCTTTACCTATATATTGTGCCTTACATTTACATTCACTTCACCCCTACCTATATATGGTGCTTTACCTTTATATTGTGCCTTACATTTACATTCACTTTACCTCTACCTATATATGATGCTTTACCTTTATATTGTGCCTTACATTTACATTAACTTTACCTCTACCTATATATGGTGCTTTACCTTTATATTGTGCCTTACATTTACATTCGCTTTACCTCTACCTATATATGGTGCTTTACCTTTATATTGTGCCTTACATTTACATTTACTTTACCTCTACCTATATTGGTGCTTACCTTTATATTGTGCCTTACATTTACATTCACTTTACCTCAACCTATATATGGTGCTTTACCTTTATATTGTGCCTTACATTTACATCCACTTTACCTCTACCTATATATGGTGCTTTACCTTTATATTGTGCCTTACATTTACATTACTTTACCTCTACCTATATTTGGTGCTTTACCTTTATATTGTGCCTTACATTACATTCACTTTACTCTACCTATATTTGGTGCTTTACCTTTATATTGTGCCTTACATTTACATTCACTTTACCTCTACCTATATATGGTGCTTTACCTTTTTATTGTGCCTTACATTTACATTCACTTTACCTCTACCTATATATGATGCTTTACCTTTATATTGTGCCTTACATTTACATTAACTTTACCTCTACCTATATATGGTGCTTTACCTTTATATTGTGCCTTACATTTACATTCGCTTTACCTCTACCTATATATGGTGCTTTACCTTTATATTGTGCCTTACATTTACATTTACTTTACCTCTACCTATATTTGGTGCTTTACCTTTATATTGTGCCTTACATTTACATTCACTTTACCTCAACCTATATATGGTGCTTTACCTTTATATTGTGCCTTACATTTACATTCACTTTACCTCTACCTATATATGGTGCTTACCTTTATATTGTGCCTTACATTTACATTTACTTTACCTCTACCTATATTTGGTGCTTTACCTTTATATTGTGCCTTACATTTACATTCACTTTACCTCTACCTATATTTGGTGCTTTACCTTTATATTGTGCCTTACATTTACATTCACTTTACCTCTACCTATATATGGTGCTTTACCTTTTTATTGTGCCTTACATTTACATTCACTTTACCTCTACCTATATATGATGCTTTACCTTTATATTGTGCCTTACATTTACATTAACTTTACCTCTACCTATATATGGTGCTTTACCTTTATATTGTGCCTTACATTTACATTCGCTTTACCTCTACCTATATATGGTGCTTTACCTTTATATTGTGCCTTACATTTACATTTACTTTACCTCTACCTATATTTGGTGCTTTACCTTTATATTGTGCCTTACATTTACATTCACTTTACATCAACCTATATATGGTGCTTTACCTTTATATTGTGCCTTACATTTACATTCACTTTACCTCTACCTATATATGGTGCTTTACCTTTATATTGTGCCTTACATTTACATTTACTTTACCTCTACCTATATTTGGTGCTTTACCTTTATATTGTGCCTTACATTTACATTCACTTTACCTCTACCTATATTTGGTGCTTTACCTTTATATTGTGCCTTACATTTACATTCACTTTACCTCTACCTATATATGGTGCTTTACCTTTATATTGTGCCTTACATTTACATTTACTTTACCTCTACCTATATTTGGTGCTTTACCTTTATATTGTGCCTTACATTTACATTCACTTTACCTCAACCTATATATGGTGCTTTACCTTTATATTGTGCCTTACATTTACATTCACTTTACCTCTACCTATATATGGTGCTTTACCTTTATATTGTGCCTTACATTTACATTTACTTTACCTCTACCTATATTTGGTGCTTTACCTTTATATTGTGCCTTACATTTACATTCACTTTACCTCAACTATATATGGTGCTTTACCTTGATATTGTGCCTTACATTTACATTCACTTTACCTCTACCTATATATGGTGCTTTACC
>NW_020539726.1:28859862-28886633 GCF_003426905.1 Ctenocephalides felis
AAACTGTTCGAAACATATTGGTGGGAATCGACCTGATTAGTTTTTGGTAAGAAATCGGCTGGGCCGTTTTCTTGTAATAAAGTTTAAAAAAAAAATTCTCCGATTTTCATGATTTTTTTTTTTGATGGTAGATATCATAATCTTCTAGATCATACTAAAATATTACCGCCCTACGACAACTCGTTTAGCTTTAAAAATACGTCAAAGTTTGCAAAAATTGGTATCATTTTTTGGCATTTGTCAAAATTAGACCTTTCATCGACGATTTTTTAAAAACGCCTGAACCGATTTCAGAAATTTAAAAACCATTCGATGTATCTCAATGAGCACTATAGTTTGTCAGTGTTGTGAGACGATCTGTCAAGCCGTTTCTTTGTATTTGAAAAAGAGTGTTAAACTTTCGTTCACGTTAGCTCATTCTACCAAATCGATTTAAAAGAAAATCAAAAACTGTTCGAAAGGTATTTGTTGGGATATACTGATTAGTTTTAGGTGAAAATCTACCGAGCCGTTTTCTTGTAATTAACTGTTGAAAAAAAATTTAAGCCGATTTTTAATGAAACTTTCTTTGGCAATGTATATCATGGTCTTATAGAACTTACTGAAATATTACGGCCTTACGACAAGTAGTTTAATTTTAAAAATTCATCAAAGTTTGATAAAATGAGTAGTTTTGTTGACGTTTGTTAAAATAAAATTAGATTATTTACTTGGTATAACGATAGATTACTTGGTCTTAATGAACATACTAAACCATTAAAGTCCTACAAAAACTGGTTCAATTATAAAAATTATTGATTTGTGAAAATTTGCTTTTAGAAAATACTCCGAGTTAACGTGTTCGTTCGTTTTCAATTATGTTTAATAAATCCTCTCGGAATACTTCTAATCACTCATAAATTAATGTGTTTATTATTGATTAAGTCGATTATTTACACATGTCGGGAGGTTCATGTAACTTGCCTCAAGGCTAAATACCAATAGCAACTAGTTTAAGATCAGATCCCATCAACCAATTTCGAATGCCAATCTCGATCCCGTCACGTCTCCCAATCACAATCACAATAAGTGTCATTTTCCTTTCCGTAGTAATGGTGATCTGTGATCTGTAATCGAGGCGCGATGTTCGGTGTTTGGTCGTCGTATCGTCGTTATCGCCTTAACAACGGGTTCAGCGGGGTCACCGTATAATTACATTTCTGATCGATGATCTTAGTCCCGAGATCGGCATCCTGTATTACAAACGATTGATCATGCCCGCGCTCTTCTTACTCGGCCGCAGACGGTAGACGCTATTATGCTCAGTTCATTATAACATCCATACTACGTACTATATACATACAAACATGTAGGCAGGTGAATCAATGCGATTGATTATTCGGCGCGGAAATATCGATACTGAATCATTGAATTTTTTGTTTAGACTTTTGTATTTTGAAAGAAAATTTAACTATGCTTTGCCACATCTTACATTGTACATTTTTCTCTAACTTTAGGGGTAGAGTAGAGCAGGGCTTAAAGATACACGGATGGTCCGCGAGTAGAAAGTCCACTCACATTATCTCAAAAGAAGTGAAGTATGGATTTTTTTAACAATATTGTTTTAAAGTAGAGGACAAAAGATGGAAAACAAGCCTTCATATTAATTTGTACGGCGACGCTATCAAAAGATATGGCCACATTGTAAATTTCTTTAAGAAGGTATGTTTTTTGTTATTTAAATTTAACAAAGGGCAGCAGTGGCGGTATCGGTTAGGACGTGGGCTAGCACCAACTAGTCCAGGGTTTGCTGGTTCGATTCCCGCTACCGCATTATCCCGATATCAGTCAATTTTGATGTCAAATTTCCACTTGGGGTTATAGATCTCAAATATAGTAAAATATACTATATATTAATAATCGCAAAATGTGTTGGAAAGCGCATAACTCAACAAAGCCTGGACCAATTTGAGCAATTCTTTTTTTAAAATGATCGTTGAAGTCCAAGCATGGTTCAAAAAATTGAATAATTGCCGGGAAAACCCTAAAAACAGCCCTTTTCTTTTTCACATTGAGTCATAATTGGATTGGACATCTACTGGTTGCCATCCATTCAAGATCCGTATAATAAGAAGTCAAAATAATTACTAAATGTCCTAAGTGTGACAGATTGTAATTAAAAAAAAGATAAAAAAACAGGAATATAAACAAAAAATTCAATTTTAACAAATATATATAATATATATATATATATATATAGTCTGAAGTTTTATGCCTGCCGTCGTCAAATTTAATATATTGAATATTTTTGTACAAGAAATAATAAAAATATTATTAACTTCCCGTAGGGTAAGTTATTGTAATCGTCTAAAAATCGAAATTAAATTTTGTTTCATATTTTCACGTTCTGGAGGTTTCTGAAAACTTTGGCGTACCATAGGAAAAATTTATGTGAGTATGTTTTTGATTCCTATTGATAGGGATATATGTTCTGATTAGTTTTTGGCAAAGGTCGGTCCAGCCGTTTTAGAGTTACGGAGCAAAGATTGCAGAAAATAAAAATCGACTTTTTGAGAGAACGGAGCATCCGATTTGAAAGTTCCAAAACATTCAATTCGTAATGATGAGGAGAAGTGGTGATTTGTTTTTGGTAAAGGCATTTCAAAGATGCAGAGCTAAATGTGCAAAAAATGACAGTTTTTGAGAGAAATAAGCATTCGATTTGAATGTATTAAAAAGCTTTATGCTTGTGTTGACGAAACGATTGTTTCTGAGAAAAGATTTTTTTATTCAATTCATTTTTTATTTTCATTTTTTTTTTGAATATCGAAAATAATTCAAATTTTTAAAAAATTTATTCGGTACGGGAAGTTCCAGCAATTTCCCTCAAGGCACGATGCCATAGATCACTAGTTAATATATTGTTCCATTCAATACATAATTATCGATTAATCGACATTTATATGTACATCCACAATCGGTGTATTCTTATTGCGCTTGTTCCAATATATTTATATTTAATATCAGTTGATGAGATTTTATACGAGCGCCATTTGAATGTTTAATTCACGGAGCGGAATTATAACTTATATCTTATAACTTATAACCGTGTTCATTTGATCTGAGGACCGATAAATTACAGGAAACCGGATTATTTGAAGTTTGCTGTCCAAACAAAACTTTCAAAAGCTCAAGCGAAATTTATCTTACAGTGGAAAAAGGAAAGAAGTAGATCTGTAATATTGAATGCATTTAATATAAAAGAAATTATTTGGCATATGCTTATGGACCGATTCTGCCACATAACAGACTAATGTTGTGGCAGGGCTGTATTATAAAAAAATTTCCATATTAAATGTTGACAAAACCCATGCAGTTGCTGTGTAGTAAGTTTATTTTCAGGTTGTCAGACAGAAAACATAACCTAGAAACCGCACAAATTAAAAAAAGAAACTATGTTAGATAACAGGGTATATCTGAATCAGGTTCATAACATACCAGCAACGTTGCAGTTTATGTGTAAAACACATGAATGCACAGCAGATACATGATATATTGATAGTATTTAGTATGATTCTGTAGCATAATGTATGGAAGTTGGAGCGTAACATGGCCTTGCCATAACATTTTTCTGTTATGCGGCAGAATCGGTCCCTTAGTATCTGGCTTAGAGTATTGAAATTCAAACTATTATTATTAAAATAGGTATTTGTAAATTTTTCAAAAATGTACTAGCGGTATGACCTACTACTAAGCAACTAAATCAAATTCAGTCTGTGATCAGATGTCAAATGTAATATTAAATGTATACTCTCTGAGAGCTAATTTTGACGACTTAAGATCGAGCACCATACAACTATCAAAGTTAGTATATATTGAGTTTGTCAAACCCTTTATCGAATCGATTTGCAAATTAACAATAGCAATTTACTGCTTTCTATAAGTTTTCAATCAAATTCGAATTCTCGGAAACATAAAGCGATTTATTAATTATTGCGAGCATTACGTAACTTCATTAAGCATTGAAAATCGGCGCATCTCGTATTAAGAAAATCAAAAACAATAACCGAGGCACCGCCATCGAAACAAAAGACGAAACGTCATTTCTATTAATTAAGGGGGCCTTGCCAATAAATAAAATAGACCGAGAGCTGATGAGAGACTTTTTTTAGATTCGATTAAATTAATTATTTATTGTTCGTGAAACCATTTAAAAACTAGTGGGGTGCATGGCATCGTACCTTAAGGCAAATTGCTGGAACTTCTCGAACCTAACAAAATGTTCGAGGAATATTAAATATTTTCAAATAGATTATTATAAAAACTGTAGCATTGTCTAAATTTATAAGAATTATATAAACTGAATTGCAAAGTTGAAATTATTTGTTTAAAGTATATTAGATTTTAGTCCGAATTAAAATTAAAATCTGAATTATTTTCAATATACAAAAAAATTATTTTTTTTTTGAAAAAAAAAAATTGAAAAAAAAATTTGAAAAAAAAAAATTTGTCCAAAAACAGTTATTTTGTTGAAACAAGCAGAAAGTTCTTTGAATTCAAATCGCACGCTTAGTTCTCTCAAAAACTGCCATTTTTTGCACATTTAGCTCTGTATCTTCGAAATGGCGGGACCTGTCTTTGCCAAAAACTCATCACCTCTTCTTCCAATCATTACAAATTGAATGTTTTTCAGATCATTCAAATTGAATACTCCGTTCTCTCAAAAGCTCGAAATGTATTTTTTGCACTCTTTGCTCCGTATCTCCGTAATGGCTGAACCTGCCTTTTCCAAAAACTAATCAGCACATCTTCCTATCAATAAGAATCGAATGCTTTTTGAACCATTCAAATCGATTCATCCGTGCGCCCGAAAACGTGGATGAGAAAATGCGGACATACAAAACACACACGTCAATTTTTTTTAAGATATGCCAAAATGTTCAGAAACCTTCAAAACGTCGAAAAATGAACAATTTTTATTTTCGATTTTCGGCCCATTACTATAACTACCCTACGGCAAGTTAATTATTATTGAAACTTTATTATTTCTGATATTGTTCTTTTGTTATATTTATTATTATTTGTCATTTATTGTTTTTATTGTACTTTATTGTTTTTCTAATATTATTTCTGTTATTCACAAATTTTATTTATTTTATTTATTAATTTCATTATTTGCTCTTTATCAACTTCCCGAAGGATAAGTAATGGGCCGAAAATCGAAAATGAAAATTTTTGCAATTCTTCACGTTTCAGAGGTTTTTGAACATTTTGCCATACCTCAGAAAAAATGGATGTGTGTGTGTGCATTTTGTGTGTCCGCATTTTTTCGTTTACATTTTTGGGCGCACGGATAAACCGATTTGAATGGTTTAAAAAACATTCGATTTTTATTGATAGGAAGATATGCTTTAATAGTTTTTGACAAAGGCAGGTCCAGCCGTTACGAAATCGAGTTTTTGAGAGAACGCAGCATTCTATTTGAATGATCTAAATAACATTCAAATTTTTAATGATTGGGAGAAGTAGTAATTAGTTTTTGGCAAAGACAGGGCCAGCCATTTTGAAGATACCAAACTAAATGTTCAAAAAATTGCAGTTTTGAGAGTACTAAGCATCCGATTTGAATGATTCAAAAATTGAATATCGAAAATAATTAGAATTTTATTTTTTTTAGCTAATATAGTTATAACATAAATAATTTTAACTTTGCAAATGTCGTCTTTCATTTTAAAATCAATTGATTAAGTTTTGTTTATTAACTTTTCTATAAACATATATAAGTTACAGTATTTATAAATCTATTTAAAAACATTTAATATTTCTCGAATATTTCATTACGGTACGAGAAGTTCCAGCAATTTGTGCACTAAGGTAAGATGCCATACACCACTAGTTCGATAACTAAATTTATAAATACAGTTCATTGAAGTTTATAAATGAATAAACAAACCTGAGTATGATACAATAAAACAAGAACAAGATTTTTAACTATGAATTAGTGGCGGGAATAGCTCAGTCAGTAGCGTTCTGGACTCCTATGCTGGAGGAATTCGGTTCGAATCTCCAGCGATACCAGAATTAAAATGTAAATATTAAATTAAATTAGAATAATTTTTAAATTGTAGAATATGGAAAAAATGTGTAGAAGTAAGAAGGAAAAACGTATTGAGAACTAGTGTGACGCATGGAATCATGCCTTAAGGCAAATTGCTGGAACTTCCCGTACCAAAATTTTTTTTTTTTAAAAAATTAACATTGAACTAAAAAATAAGATTTTTGAGAAACTATAAATTTTTGACAAAAATTTACTTTTTTTAAAAAAAAAAGACTTTTTGAAGAAAGTGTATTATGAAATATTTTGGAAATTCTGAACTTTTTTTCAAAGCAATCGTACCGCTTTAACTGCATAGAGACAGCCTGGGATGCATAAAGGCATTTCCTTCGCTATAAAAAAAAACATACACACACATACACGCACACACGCACACATATATCCATTTTTTCTAACGTAAAGATATATAAACATTTTCATTTTCGATTTTTTGCGATTACTATAACTTACCCTACGGGAAGTTAACAAGAAGAAGAATGAAAACCAGTTGAAAAAAAATTGAATGAAAGATTAGGATATAAGAAGAGATAGTATATATGATATGTCTATAAGAAATATATATGTACGAATTGTATAGAATATGCTGAAAAATAATGTAAATAATGTAGGTGGCTAAAAATGCTATAAAGCTGAGGCTAATAAAAAAAAGAGTGCGCATATGGTTCACACGCGATTGAAGTGGATCTTATTGCTATTGTACAAGATGGCATTTAAGTAAAAATAAATACATCATATAACAATTTTGAATAATGTTTATTAGTAATATGGTACGCACGTGATGCACAAATTTAATAGTGCCAACCATTATACAAATTTATATAAAAAATAATAATAATGGGTGTACTGCCCTAGGGCAAGTCCGTGAGCTAAGTTAAAACTCCAACTCGATTCAGGGAAGAATAGTGTGAGATGGGCTTATTTTCAATTATCGAGATGGGCTTATTTTCAATTGGAAACATATTTTGATCTATATTTTCAATTGAAAATGGACATCGCGCTGCCCGATGTCAGATTGCCAGAGCAGGGAATCGAACGCGCGACCCTGTCCATACAAAATCAACGCATTAACGACCTTCGCCACGACGAACGCTAGAAATTTATATAATCATAAATTATAAATTATTTATTTATAATAGCATTAAAAATATTTATAATATTTAAAAACAGTAAGGTAATTAAAGTCATACTTCAAATATGACATAATCGGTTTGTCATTGTAATTAGCATTTAGAAATGAACCTTTATTAGAGAAATTAAGTAATTGCTGATTAATAAATTCTATAATATTCGTTCACACAGTGGATTATATTAAACAACGTCTAACCAAATATTGTTTTCGCAACTTCATTCGTCATGTAATTGTGTTCGAAGATGCAATTAAAATTAACATACATTCATTGACTGCTTGTTTTTTTTCGCTGGCGATATAATCTCATTCTTTGAACAGCTGTAATATCTGACTTGCCTAAAAATATTTTCCATTTTAATAACTTCAAAAATTAATATATCTATCCCGTTTTGCTTGTTGATATCGGTACGCATACAACGTTGATGCCGGTACGCATACAATGACAGATCTCTATCCACATACACCACGACTAATTAAAATCGACCCGTATTGAAATGACTTCATCGAGAGCGAATGACATACAGTTCGGGCGTAACGCATTTCCGTTGCATTCTCACAGATTTACACCCTAGTCGCGCCTAAAGAAGTTTTACTTAAAAAAAACTGAAATTATTATATTTACGATATTATTGAAATCATTTTCCGTCCTTACAATTGAATAAATTCTACTTTGGGAATAATACACGAAATACTGAATTCATTGGGTTAAACAATTTACTACCATCATAGTAAGTAATTTATAATATTTATACAATTAGGTCTTTTAAACTGTGATAACCATACATACAACGCCAGAGTCCAATTTCAGTTATTTTCTCACGTAACTTCCTAGAGACTCTGATTTATTTTGCTAAATATTTATAAACACGATTTGAATATTCATGTTTATTTTAATATAACTGACTAAAATTAAATATTTATCAGCGCTCCTTTTACATATACACCGATGTGGCCATGATCTTTTGAGTTTTGACACTTTGACCTCATCGTCGGTCGGAGCGCATTCGAAAGACCGCGAGATACCAAGAAAAATGCAAGTAATTAAAAATCTAACAGAGGCTGCTGACCCATCGAATCTAAATAATACTATAAAAACTTTAGTTCATCTATTATCAAGGTTGGCTGGTGAAAAATATATGAAATTGTTATAATAGGCATTTTCAGGATTTGTTAAACAACCGATATAGAATAACTATGAAATATATGCTGTGAAATATTATAACGTTGCTGTGAAATATTATAACGTTACTATGAAATATTACAACGATTTCAAAACTGAAACGACAATACAATGCGATGCGTTAGATCATGCCATTAATAGAGGAAAAACATTCGTACATGACTCGACTGACCTCTGACTCTTTTGACCCCGCAGAGCAGAGATGATTTCTTTGCTCGGTCGGTCACGAGTTCCTTCTATTTGGTCATGTACGACAGAGATCGTACATTATTTTGAAGCAGATTTAATTTTATCATTATCTGGAGTAAAAATAAACTGATAATCCTAATATATACGATAATATAACGAATAAATGAATCTTAAACTAGTGAAACGCATGGCACCGTGCCAATTGCTGGAACTTCCCGTACCGTAATTAAACTTTCGAAGAATAAAAATAATCAGGTCAACAAAAATATCTATGAACAATTATTATAAAAACTAGAATTTTTATTATTTGTTCCTTGTAGACAAAATGTGAAAACTTTATTAGATTAGACGACGTTGTTTATATATGGTTGAATACAATATCGTATATATAAACAAAATCTAATTAAGCGGATTTATTATTAAAATGAACATATTTTATTTCAAATGCATCAATTTTTCTTTCGCGAAATATATGCACTGAGTTAACAATTTAAATAGTTCATGGTATCAACTATACAAAAATAAAAAGTATTAAAAAATATTTAAAAAATATATAACGGATGTGAGATTCGAACCCGATCACTTTTGACTGTCTTATCTACTAACGCGAACGAAAATTGCACTGACGCGCCAACCAACTCAGCTATAACGACATGCTTTCGTACAACGCTATGAGCGGATGTCTAGGATCTGTGCCAATTGACCAATAGAAAGAGAAAAGACGAATGGGATTTCGCCCATTTAAAAGATGAGTATAAAATCAAGTTAAGAATTATAACACTCTAGATCCTCCCCCCACGAAGTAATGCCTATCGAACGACGGTTTCCGTGGGGACCAGAGGCAAGGGCAAAGCGGAGGTTTAAGTAGGTATTATACCATGGCGGTATTTGAGTCTGACATACCCAGACAAAAGACCAGTCCGGGATGCATAAATGCATTTCCTTCGCTATACAAAAAAAAAACATACACACACATAACTGATTAAATTTTTGGAAAGTCAGATCCAGCGTTTTCGAAGATCCAATAAAAAAATAAAAAAAAACACTTGGCGGTTAAAAATAATCATTTCTATGGGTTACGTACCAATGTTTAAACGATAGACAGCGACGCTCCATAAAAATTTAAATTTTTGTTATGGAGATCAAACCCGGGTTCTTATTATTTGATACCGTACAAAATTACTTTTTTGCATAATACTAAACAAATAGTGCATGTTCATATATTATATATATTCAATGAACATATTTGAAATTTTGAACTTTTACCTCGTAGACTTAAGATATAACTTTAATGTTAATATAACAACGATTGCGGCCAGCGGTGGCGATATCGGTTAGAACGTGGGCAGGCACCAACTAGCCTCAGGTTCGCTGGTTCTATTCCCGCTACCGCCATAGTCCGACATCAAGCAACTTTGATGTCAAATTTCCCCTTGAGGCTATAGATCTTAAATAAAGCCTCAAGTAAAAATCGCCTCTTGTGGGTTTAGTTGCATATATAATACAAATGTCAGCAAATACTTGGAGTATAATTAGTAATAACTGGGCTAGACAACTGCCGGGTTGCCTCCCATTCAGGATCCATATAAAAAAAAGTCAAAACAGTTACAGAATATGTACTAAGTGTGGGCCGGCCGTGGTCCCGTGGTAAGAACGTGGGCTAGCAAATCATAGTCCCGGGTTCGAATCCAACTGCGGTCGGTTCGGTATCAAAGCAGCTTGATACCAAATTTTCACTTGAAATCATAGATTTCAGAAAATGGCCTTTCGTGGGCATTGCTCCAGCATACAAGTAAAAGGTACTCGGATTGTATCCCTGTACTCAAAATGGTAAAAACAATGACTCTGACTCTGTGCACCCATGACTGAGTTGGAGAATAAGTCACCGACCTTCGGGAGAAGTTAAAATTCAAATATATGTAATGAAAAGGAAAAAGTAATAAAACATGTAAATGTTTATGGAAAAAATGTAAAATGTATGTAATAAGTAAGAAATTGTAATATGTAATATGTAAGAAAAAGCGTTAAGTGTCTTGAAAATGTAAGAAAAAGTGTTTTTTTTTTAAAGAGAAGTGTAACAGATTGTAACTAAAAAAAATAAACGTTTGAAATATGTGAATTATTATGATAGTGTTACCAGGTTTGTCCAAAACAAAACCTAATCATTACAATTTCATACTATTCCATTAGTTACAACTCATTCCTCTTAACTCCAGCGCAGATAAACACAGCAAAATTAACTACCTCACCTTATGTTACAAAATAAGTAATAAGCGTAGGTACCTGCCTACTCGAGTAGGTACTGCAAGTACACAGGATGTGCGTGATTTATGGACAACTCGTCGTTATAAGTCGTTATCGTCAGAACAAATTTTAGAGGATAGCGGACAGGTTTGTCACACTTGAAATTGTTTACCATTAATTTGAAATTAGTTAAAATAAAAAAGAGTTGCTATAAAGAATAATAAATACTATTTGTGTGATTATGCACCTGACCAATGTTTGCTGTGCTTCAACTTTCTTTATAAAATACAATTTCATAATCGTATTCTTTTTATTTTCATGGAAACTATATTAACCTTTTAACAAACAAGCGCATTACTTAAAACTGTACCGAGTAGGTTGCCGGCGAGATTTCCAAAGCGAGAGTAGTTTTGCTTAGGAAACAGAAAAAAGGCTTTAGCTTTATTGGATTTGAATAGAATAGAATTCGCCTAATATCGCTTGTTCACCAATATTCAAATTCATTTTCTAACTGCGGGCTCGCCCGTAGGTAAGCGGTTAAGAGCGATGGGATCTGAATCAGAGGTCCCGAGTTCGACACCCACCTCAGCAGCCTGTTTTCAGGCAGCAGTGAGAACGATTTTTACTTAGAAATATAGATAGTAATATGTTTCCAAGTAAAAATAGCCCTCACCCGGCGTTGCTGCACCAATAAAAATACTCGCCCTATTAATAATAATATATCATACAGAGATGTGACAACTGATTCGGTTGCCATATGTCAATCAGACCAGTATTAAGTCAAAATCAGCACAATGGCTTGTAAGACTATTAGGTTCTGATGGCTGCTTAAGAAAAAAATAATAAAACATAAAAAGAAAGAAATTTCATTCTAACTGCATTGAAAATTACAGAAAGAAAACCCCATAATTCTTCTCATACATCATGCCGCGTGTATGGCGGCATTCGATTATTTTAGAATATTTAAAATAACGCGAGTATGGTGGCATTCGTTAACTAAGAATTAATATGCATGTCAGTCATATGGCATCCTAATAAGCAGCTGACTCCAAATTAATCAGAAAAATAAATAACGCTAGTGATGCATGGCATCGTGTCTTGAAGCAAATTGCTGAAATTTCTCGTACCATAACGAAATGTTCGAGAAAAATTGAATGTTTTCAAATAAATTAAATTAATATAAATACTGTAACATTGTCTAGTATTTATAAGAATTATATAAACTGAATTACAAAGTTAAAATTATTCATTTAAAGTACATACATATATTTGCATACAATTAAAAAGTAATTGCTAAAAAATGAAAACCTGTATATGGAGTAAAAACTTATGTTTATTTGTAAAATATTTGTGAAGTTTTTTATGAATTATGATACTATATGCTAAATCTATATTTTAATGTAAGTTGTAAATTTTGTTGTTATGGAATTTCGGGTATAATTTGTATATAAAAAATGTTGCTATGAATACTGTGTCAATATTATAATTTACCTAATCAATTTACCTAATTTGGAACTTTCGCCAAAATTAAAATTAAAATCTGAATTATTTTTGATACACAAAAAATACTTTCAAATAAAAAATTCAAAAGCAATTGGTTTCACAAGACAAGCAGAAAGTGTTTTGAATCGTTCAAATCAGATTCTTATTTCTCTCAAAAATTGCCATTTATTGTACATTTAGCTCTGTATCTTTGAAATGACTGGACCTGCCTATGCTAAAAACTAATCGCCACTTCTCCCACTCATTACAAATTGAATATTTGTAAGTTTGCTGATAGGTATAGTGTAGGTACATCCACTATAAACGATATTAAAAAAAATACCGACTCAATTTTGTCGTACACTTGCAAGTTAGATAGTGAAGAGGGGAGTGAAAATAGGAAAATGATGAAGAGACCGAAAAATGAACTCTTAGAAGAAGCTCTATATTGTTGGTTTTTACAAAAACGATCAACAAATTATTCGTAAGCAACTTTTCTTCTTCATTGATACTTTACGTACCACCGGAATATTTTACCTCATGATTAACATAATATGTATAATGTAATCTAATTGTAAGAAAATATGTACGTGTTCATTTTCTAATAAACATCGATTTTTGTTGATATCTATATATGTATTTGTTATTTTTGATAAACAAAACATTATTCTTCATAATTTGGATGCCCATCGACAGCAATTAGTCCGGATAATCGAGGTTCTACTGTACTTTCATTTTGGATTTTCGATTACTATAACTTACCCTACGGAAAGTTAATAAAATAATTTCTCATAGATATATTTTGAAATCGCAGATAAATGTATAGTTAGCCCCGATTTCCTTTACCCACCGGTGAAGAAGAGTTGAAGAGCAGTTCGGGCGGAAGCGGGTCGCGTGTTTCGTGACCCGGGAGAACTACTGGTGCCCGGTTAGAACATACACTGCAGAGAGACGGCCGAAGAGCGTATAGTATTATAGACTATGCGTTTACGTGTACGTGTGTACGTGTGCTCGCCAAAGCGAAGATCCTGAGTTCGACTCTCTTCTTTGGTAGATACTAGGTCTAGGTACTATATGCGAAGTGGGTACTGGTACTACTTCACTTGACGGTTGTATTTATATTAAAAGTAAAAAGTTGTTAGTTCAAAACAAGAGGTGGTGCATGGCATTATGCCTTAAGGCAAATTGCTTGAATATCCCATACCCGAATTAAATATCCGAGGGAAAAAAAATTCAGTAATCAATAAATATTGATCAATAATTAATAACTATTGTTTTAAACATTTTCAAATAGATAAATATAATCACTATATATTTTATCCTTCATAAAATATACAGTGACATTCTTATCGCTCAAAACACTTGAGAAAGTTTACATTAGGAAGAAGTGCCGAAAAAATTCATATGAGGATATATTTCTTATGATTAGAATAAGGCATTTGAAATATATACATTTTCATACTGAATTGTAAATTTAAAATTCATATTTGAAGTATAAAATTTTGTATATTTTTGAAAATTTTGAAAAAAAAAATTTCTGACAATTTTGAAATTTGCTTGAACCGTAAAAGTAAAATTTAAAAATTGAAAATCCTTGTACGCAACCCAACAAAATTGTAACAAAATTAGTACTCATTTTGAAAATTTCATCAAATATCTGATAATTTGATGTGCATATGTCTAATGATCATTTTTGAACGCCAAGTATTTTTTTTACTTGTTTCTCTGTATCTCCGAAACCGCTAGACCTGCCTTACCAAAAATTTCATCAATTATTCATTTCGTCAATAAAAGTAAAATGTTTCGAATAAAAAAATCGAGTGCTCCGTTCTCTCAAAAATTGAATTACCGTTTTTGGCACTTTTTTCCCCGTATCTTCGAAACGGCTGGACCTATTTTCACCAAAAACTAACCAGCACGTCTTCTCATCAATAGGAATCGAATGTTTTTTGAATCATTCAAATCGCTAAATTCGTGCGCCCGAAATCGTTTACGAAATATTGTATCCAAACATGCACACACACATATGCTAAAATGTCCAGAAACCTTTGAATCGTAAGGGTATGCAAAATTTTTATTTTCAATTTTTTTGCGATTACTATAACTTACTCTACGAGAAGATTAAAACTTATAGGTTTTATTCAGTGTGTAATCAATTGTTTCTAGTTATTAGCTTGTTAATAATTCACAAAATAGTACCTAAAAGAAAATAGTTATTAAAAAAATAACTAATTAGTAAATTATTCTGTTCATTAAGATAAAGCCGTTATTGTTACACTTACTTGGTAAATTATATTTAACTATTGTATCTTTGTATTTAACAAATCATCAATCTAACATGCACGGGAATTAATTCCTATTTATTAAATTATGTTTGAACAATTAATAAGTTTTTATGAGATCTATTCCATGTTACTGGTTATACCGATCATGATGAAAGACATTATCACTATAAACCCAAGAAATATGTACTCTTTCACAAATCATCTAGCCAAAGTTAAATCGGATGTCCACTTGATGATATTATGGCATATGTTTTACATGACTATTGTTTTGCATTTAGTTATATCATTGATGGTCGCTATAATAATTCACATAAATAAAAAAAATCACATGAGATTTTTAGTAAAAGTTAAAAATTTAATGTTTAAATGTAACGGCAAGTATGTCTAGGACTAGTATCGCCTAATCATTCTAAGCTTTTAGGAATGATATGACAATGTGACAAAACAATTAGTCATTAATATATGTGCCAATAAATTAATTAGATATGTTTATTGAAAAAAAGTTTGACATACTATTTATAACAATAAAAAAATGAGACAATTAATGAATTTCCAAGAATAAGTAATAACCAAGCCGTTGCTTTACCAAATCTGATCAATGACTAGCTAACTAGCTCTGGTGTCTTATGGTTGTATATATGTATGAGTCTGTGTTTTGTATACATTATTATAATCAAAGGCTAATTTCATGAAGTTTGCAGGTTGTACCGTTTCAGTCTGTTGAGTTTGAAAGTACATTATCTAAATAATTTAACTAGACGAAGTCCAAATAAACATCAACGGTTAAAAATCATATTTAAGCATGTATAATACTCAGAAATCTCAACAGTTGAGTGAATCCGTATTATAATGTAATTTATTATTAATTACATGGAAATGTGTTTAAATTATAAATTGGCTCGCCCGTAGGTAAGCGGTTAAGAGCGACGGGACTTGTTTCAGAGGTCCCGGGTTCTATACCCACTTCGAGCAGCCGATTTTCACTTGGAAATATAAATAGCAATATGTTTCCAAGTAAAAATAACCCTCACCCGGCATTGTTGTCCCAAACTTGCCCTATTACAGAGATTGTAATAAAAAATTATCATACAGAGTTTGTTTGGGTTGCCATCTGCAATAAAAAAAAACGTAGTTTGTAGGATATTAATCACAACAGCTCATAGAACCCATAAGTTCTGATCGCTGTTCAAATAAAATTGAAAAAAAAAATTATAAATGATTCTACAAATAATTGTAATATATTTTATTAAAAATAAATACACAATGTAAATTTAACCCTTAAAATGGTTTTCTCTTAAAATGCTTTATCCAGAGAAAAGTGATAACGTTAAAAGCCCAAATGCGCATTCATAAATATAAGTTAGATTGCATATCCGCAAAAATTGTAATATTATATAATTTTCCTGTTTCTTATTACAGTTAAAGATGAAAGTTCAATAAGGTAACGTTTAAATGGCTTAGAACAAAAACCAATCTGGCGCAACGAATCGCTGGAAATAGCGTAAAATTAACTGATAATATTTAATCACGCCGGATACACTATGTAATAGCCATATTTTTGTTATGCAATTTACTATAATACGATTAAACCCATTCAGACCAGTAGACTTAAATCCCTCAAAAATGTATAAGGCGAGTCAAACTCGCAGTCCAGTCATTTAAGCTTAAATTAGGTAAGAATCTCGAAATTTAAGATACCTAGCTGTAAGTCTGTAAATACTTTTATATTGACACCCTAAAGTTGTCTCAAAAACTACACATGGTTAAAATTATTTTACTTCAGCTAGAATTAAAATTAAAATCAGAATTATTTTCGATATACAAAAAAAATGGAAAAAAATTGAAATATTTTTTAATTCAAAAGTAATTATTTTGTCAAAGCAAGCAAAAAGTTTTTTGAATCATTCGAATCAGATGCTTATTTCTCTCAAAAACCGCTATTTTTTGCACATTTAACTCGGTATCTCCGAAATGGCTACATCTGCCTTTGCCAAAATCTACTTGCTACTTCTCCCTGTCATTACGACTTGAATGTTCTTTGGATCATTCAAATCGGATGCTCCGTTCTCTCAAAAACTCGATTTCTATTTTCTGCATTCTTTGCTCCTTACCTCCAAAACGGCTGGAACTGCCTTTGTCAAAAACTAATCAGCTCCCTATCAATAAGAATCAAATGTTTTTTGAACCATTCAAATCGGTTGATCCGTGCGCCTAAAAACGTGGACGAAAAATTGTATCCATACATACATACACACACACACGCACACACATACACACACATCCATTTTTTCTGAGGTATGCCAAAATGTTCATAAATCTTCAAAACGTGAAGAAATGTAAAAATTTTCAATTTCGATTTTTGGACGATTACAATAACTTACCCTATGGAAAGTTAAAAAATTAATGTCACAGAATTATGTCACAACTTGTATATCTGAAATATTTATTATTGTATTGATAGAACAAATATGAAGGATGATATACCTACGGGTAAAAATCCGAAATGAGAAATATTATGTACACATATATATTCAACGAAATATATTTATTTATTATTATTATTATTATTAAGTTAAAAAATGCCTTTTGGCGATCAAAAAAGATCATTAGGCATATGCACATCAAATTATCAGATATTTTATAAAGATTTTAATTATAAGTATATTTTTTTACATTTTCATGGGTTTTTTACTAATGTCTATGTTATATTGTGACGCGGCGCTTACGCGCTTCGTATTTCTTCACTAAATCAGCCACGCAGCACGATTGCTTTGAAAAAAAGTTCAAAATTGAAAAAAAAATTGAGATATGATAAAAATCAAAATTTTCAAGTCATTTTTTTTCAGAAATTTCAAAAATTTCATTTTTTCAGTTTTCAAAAAATTTTCAAGCTTTCTTTAAAAATTTTAATATTTGGTACGAGATGTTCTAGCAATTTGCCTTAAGGCACAATGTCATGCACTATAGTTTTATATTTATAAATAAAGTTTTATATAAATATATTTTTTATCATTTACTAATATATGTGGAAATGGTTTATATTCGAAAGCAACCCTGTCGTTATCATTTTTCTAACAATGATGGTATATTTTAACTTATTGCAGCAATATTTGTAATAAATTCTAACAATATACAGAATAAGCAAATGTTTTTGAAGTAAATCTTCTTTAGGCGCGACTAGGGTGTAAATCCGTACAAATGCAACCTTGAAAATAATAAAACAAATTAATAATAAAAAACTAATTTAAACGTAAGTTTATTGATTAGAAATAATTTAATATAACTATATCGTTCGTAGTTTTTATAAAACTTTGAAGTTATTAAAATGGAAAGACAGATATTACAGCTGTTCATAGAATGAGATTATATCGCCACCGAAAAAGTAAAAAAAATACAAGCAGTCAATGAATGTATGTTAATTTTAATTACATGAAGTTCTTCAAACACAATTACATGGTGAGTGAAGTTGCAAAAACAATATTTGTTTAGGCGTTGTTTAACATAATCCACTGTGTGAACAAATATTAAAGAATTTATTAATCAGCAATTCTTTGATGGAGGTTTACTTCCAAATGTTAATTACAATGACAAACCGATCATGTCATATTTGAAGTATGACTTTAATTACATTATTGTTTTTAAATATTATACATATTTTTAATGCTATTATAAATATATAATTTATAATTTATCATTATAGAAATGTATGTATAGTGGTTGACACTAATAAATGTGTGCATCACGAGTGTTACCATACTACTAATAAACATTATTTAAAATTTTTATATGATGTATTTATTTTTACTTAAATAAAATTTGCTACTTTGTACAGTTGCCAATAAGTTTTACTTCAATCGCGTGTGATCCTTACGCGTACTCTTTTCTTTATTAAAAAAAACAACTAGGTAATTATTGCGTTTGCAACTTACAAGCATCAACAAATAATTTTGAGTATAATTTACCAGCAACGGTTTTTGGACGTTGTCACAAAGGCGGCCAAAGCGCACATGACAACGCACGACATCAAATGCCAAAAGAGAAATTATTTTTGATAAGTTCTTCGAACAATACCAGAGTGAAAATAATATTTCCATCGTACGGAAATTGCCTCGTATTTCGGTTATCGTCAATTAGAATAAGTAATGACGAGACGAGAGCGTGCGCGGGCGGAGCAGCAACGGCAATATACATTTATATGAACAATGAATAATGAGTATGGTCATGCAAAGATTGCGATACCATAATTTGTGTCATGCATTTGTGTCTTGGTGCGTTATTGTCCGCTGAACATCCAATTATATTTTTATTCGAAGGTTCAGGGACAGAACAAATTAAAATTAACCTGTGTGCTAGTAGTTAGAATTAACTGATTGTGAGAGCAACGATAACGTTCAACTAAGAATAGAATGTCGATAGAAAATCAAGATGATATTTATTTGTTAACTTCCCGAAGGAAAAGATTATTATATAGCGAGAAGATCGGATTTGCTAATTTTATGTTTTCTCGACGTTTCAAGTCATTCTGAATCAATGAGACCTTTCGTCAAAATTTTTCCAAACACACCTGAAATGATTTCCAAGATTTAAACAATAAAACTCTATAAGCACTTACGTTATTTAACAATCGGCTAGTGGCGGACATGGCTCAGAAGTAGCAAGTCTGACTCACATGCCGGAGATCGTTGGTTCGATCCCTGGCGATTCCAAATGTAAAATATCAAAAATGTATAAGAATTTCAATTGTAAGATGTGTGTAAAAAATGGTTAGAATGTATAAGGTATTAGAATTTTTAAAAATGGAATTAGAAAGTATGAGAAATGAAAGAAATGAAATAGTAGAAAGAGGTAAGAAGATAAAAAGGGAAGATTGAAGAAGTTGAACTATGTAGAAGAATAGAATTTAGTGAAGAAGATAAGTTGAAAGAAAAGTATTTTAGTATAAGAAGAATAGAATCAATCCTATATAGATTGCATATGATATAAAAATTAGTATAGAATGTAAATAAATGTTGTAGGTGGCTAAATGCTCAAAATGCTCAGAGTAAGCGAAGCCAAATAAAAATTATAAAAAAAATACAATCGGCTAAGCCGTTTTTGCAGAATTAGCAGAAAGTAATATTTGTATATATTACTTGCCAGGGTTCGCAGTGGCGAAGGTCGTTAACGCGTTGACTTTGTATGGACAGGGTCGCGCGTTCGATTCCCCACTCTGGCAATCTGACATCGGGCAGCGCAATGTCCATTTTCAATTGAAAATATAGATCAAAAATATTAAAAATAAGCCCATCTCGGGCATTGCGGTGTGAAATGGGCAATGGGAAATCTCTCACACCATTATTCCCTGAATCGACTTGAAGTTTTAACTCAGGTCATGGACCTACCCTAGGGCAATACACCCATTATTATTACTTGTCTAATGTCTTATTTTTAATTTTGAAGAAAATTTACCTAATAATAGCTACATTAGTCAATAGGTAACATGATTTTTAACCTTGATCTGGTATTTCGTCAGAAATATTCATCAGCAGAGTTGGAATAACTATTTATTAACTTCACGTAGGGTAAGTTATTGTAATTGTCCATAAATCGAAATTGAAATTTTTTGCATTTTTTCACGTTTTGAAGGTTTCTGTACATTTTTGACATGCCTCAGAAAAAATGGATGTGTGTGTCTATGTGTGTGTATGTATGTATGTATGGATGCAATTTTTTGTCCACGTTCTCAGGAGCACGGATAAACCGATTTGAATGGTTCAAAAAACATTCGATTCCTATTCATAGGGAGATGTGATGATTAGTTTTTGGCGAAAGCAGGTCCAGTCGTTTCGGAGATACGGTGCAAAGAGTGAAGAAAATAGAAATCGAGTTTTTGAGAGAACTCAGCATCCGATTTGAATGATCCAAAAAACATTCAATTCGTAATGACGGGGGAAAGTGGTGATTGTTTTTTGACAGAGGCAGGTCCAGCCGTTTTGGAGGTACCGAGCTAAATGTGCAAAATAATGGCAGAAATTGAATGAATTAAAGAACTTTTTGCTTGTGCTCACGAAACGATTGCTTTTAGGATTTTTTTTTTAATTTCATAGATTTTTTTTATATAAAAAATAAATCGAATTTCAATTTTTTTTCTAGCTAAAGTTCTAAAGCTTACTAATATACTTTAAATAAATAATTTTAACTTTGCAATTCAGTTTATGAAATTCTTATAAATATTAGACAATGTCCTTCATTTTAAATTCGATTGATTAAGCTTTGTTTATTTAGTTTTCTGTGAACATATATAAGTTACATTATTTGAAAAAATGAAACATTTAATATTTCATAACGGCACGAGAAGTTCCAGCAATTTGCCTTAAAGCACGATGCCATTCACCACTAGTTTTATAAGTTTGAAATGTTAAGTTAGATCAAACTTCATTTATTTTCTTTTCTTTCTTTCTTCATTCATTTCATTCTGACACACAAAACACAATACACACACACCCATTTTTTACACATTTGGTATGCCAAAATGTTCAGAAACCTTCAAAACGTGGAGAAATGCAAAAATGCAAAAATTTCCATTTTTGATTTTTGGCCCATTAATATAACTACCCTACGGGAAATTAATAATAAAATAATGTTGTAAACATTATATTAGGGGTAAAAATTATATTAGGGTTTCGTAAATTAAATAACAGTGCTCATAACCAGAAAAATAACAATAAATGAAAATATTGCTTTTGTTATGGATTTATCTCTCGATTAGCAATGTCGTAGAAAAGGTGGTGGCTGGTTATACATATTTTTCCTCTACTTTAAAACATTTTTGTTGAAAAATTCTTAACTTTAATTGTTTTTGAGATATCGGTGGTGGATCTTTTTAACCTTTTTAAACTCCGCTCAATCCTCTTAACAAATAAATCATATACATAATCAGTTTAACTTGAAGTTGCACTTATCATTAAAATCTACAAAAAAATCTGCAAAGAATAATTTTCGCGCCACCCACAAACCCATCTTATATCTTTTTCTTAATCCACTGTGGCCCAGCGAAGCGAGTGAGCAGCTTATTTAAGACCATTTTCTGCTCAGGAGCGTTCCCAGTTTAATTGTCATAATTACTCCATTATGGCTACGTGACAGCTGACCATGACATAATTACAAGTGACACTTGAGCATGAGATGTGAGATTATTGCGGAGAAATAATACCGCAATAAAAGTAAATAGCTGGAGTGACACTATTTAGTGTCATTTCACGCACGGAGCATCTTGGGTGAACGCTTTGGTTGGGCAATTAACAAATATTAATAGGAAGGCTGGTAAAAAAAATTAAGTATTTTAATTAAAATTCAGATTTACCAGAGCAATTGAGTTTTTATTCTTATGAGTTTGTAAATTCATATAGATTATGTAAAGAATATAGGTAATGGTCCAATAAGTTATCAAAAAACAACTTAACAACTATATAGGGTAGAGAAAAAGGACCACTACCATTACCCCAAAAACTTCCCGTAAGGTAAGTAAGTTATAGTAATCGCAAAACAATCGAAAATGAAAACTTTTATATATCTTTACGTTTCAAAGGTTTCTGAACATCATGGCACACCAAAAAATTGATGTATGTGTGTGTGTTCGGATACATATATTTTTGTCGACGATTTTGAGAATACCGATCAACCGATTTGAAAAATTCAAAAAACATTCGACTCGTATTGATAAGGAGACGTGCTGTTTTTGGCGAAGGCAGGTCTAGCCATTTCGAAGATACGGGGCAAAAAGTGCCAAAAATGGTAACTAAGTTTTTAAGAGAACGGAGCGTCCGATATTAATAACTCAAAAAACATTTTACTTGTATTGACAAGAAGAAGAACTGATTAAAATTTTCAAAATATTTCAAAATAGAAAAAATGGTCAAGTTTTTTTTTCAAAAATTCTTCTCAAAAATCTAATTTTGTTCAAAGTTTAAAAAATTTTTTTTTTAAATTATAATTTTGGTACGGGAAGTTCCAGCAATTTACCTTAAGACACGATGCCACACACCGCTAGTTGACTGTCTATTTTAAAGTAGAGGGAAAATATATGTCATGAGTCAGCCATCACATAAAACAATTAGATAACGTACATTTAAAAATTATATTCAGATATCGTCAATTAAAGAATTTTGAAAGCTCAGAAAAAATTAGATTTTTTCGAGAATTTTCAATTGTTTTAATAAAAATATATAAAAAATTTGAATATTTGAAATTTTGTTGAAAAAGTTGAAAAATTTTAAATGCGCAAAACCAAGTTTTTATGATATTGTTTGTTTTAAAAATTTGAAATTTGTTGAATGTTTTTAATACCCATTCATGCCGGTCGATCAATACTACCAAAAGTATCTGATTTTCGACCGCCAAATGGCATTTTATTAAACTTTTTGCTGGATCTCCGTAACCGCTTGACATGCTTTTGTAAAAATATAATTCTCTGGCACATCAAGAAAAGTAGAATATTTTTTTAATCATGCAACTTGGATGCGCCGTTCTCTCAAAACCTAATTGCCATTTTCTACACTCCGTATCTCCGAAACGGCTGGACCAATCTTTACCAAAAAGTAATCCTTATTAATAGGAGTCGAATGCTTTTGAATAATTCAAATCGGTTGATTTGTGCTCCTAGCAACGAAGACAAAAAATCATCCATAGATACACACACGCTCACGCATCCATTTTTCTAAGGTCAAAATGTTCAGGAAACCTCTGAATCGTAAAAGTATGCAAAAAATTTCATTTTCAATTTTTGAACGATCACTATAACTTACACTAAGGGAAATTAAAAAATGCAATCGTTAAAATTGCAATTTTTATTTAGTTAATGTTATAATTTGGTCTGTTGTCGTAACGGTAGCTTCTAAACAAATGAACAAACGAAATGATGTTCAGTGTATTTCCATGTATATAGGTACAATGTTAATGATTATTCCCTGAATGCTAATATTGGCAATTTATTGTCGACCTGGGTGGTCCTCCGTAACTCCGTCGAGAGGAGATTCTGTTCGGCGTGAACGTCACCTTCGGCGTTACGTGTGCATCCCGATATCGGAATATCAGTAACCGTATTCCGATAATTTGTCACAAAGATACAAAGAACACAGGTTGTCACTTGCGATCATTTGTTACGGTAATTGGTTTCGAGTGGTTCTTTATCCTTCTTCGATCCATCAGGAGTCTAACTCGATCAGATTTCAATCTCTACTGGAGGGAGGGAGGGAATATTAACGGTTTAGGTAGATGAAAATGGAAAACATATTTCTGTATACTTTTTATTCAAGACTTATTTCGTAGAAACAGATCTATACTTTTCAAATACATAGATGTTATTCAAGAAGTTTTATTCATTTGAAAACGTAAATTTTCACCTTTTTCTGAAGAGATAATCAACCGTATAGAAGAAAATATTGAAAATAGCGGATGAAAACTAAACTATATACTATGTAAGGCAGGGCTAGACACAAAAATCCAATTTGGCTTGTAGTAATTATACTATAAAAACCGAACACAGTACCGAACAGATATCAAACAGACAACTATCGAGCCATGTTAAGTAAAACACCAGCTAATTCATCATATGTTTTTTGCTATTGGCGGGGTTGAAACGACCAGGCTAAAAGGCAAAAAATCCACTATTTCATTTTTTAGTTCATAGAGGTTTTACCAAATAATAGCGTCATTATTAAGTTAACCTCAAAGCATTTTAATTAATTGGTTGAACAAGTAACAACAACAATCAAAATAATAATGATGAACATAATTTACCAAAATAATTATCAAATCTTCTAATTGATGTCTTTCAAACGTATTCATAATATCTGTAATTATAAGTAAAGTGAAATTTGTTTAACACATTTTAGTTTGTCCATTTCGGATTATAATGATATATTTATTTCAGAGTAGACGTCAACTGTAATCAGTAGCATCCACGAAAAACGAAACCTACATATGCACGAAACGCACAGATACTGAATAGAATCGCTTTGGTGAATTTTTATAATTCAACCGCTTATTGTATGCCTATTATATTTTAGTATGTTATTTTAGACCTACATATCCATCTTCATCAAAATCTCTTACCAAAAACTAGTGAACTAGAAACTAGTGATTAGTAGTAGGGGGAAGTCCCCGAGTGATGGACACCTAAGGTTATTTATAAATAAAACAAAAAAATATTTTACAAAATGTCTATTAAATTATGACTTATGTTAATAACAAAGTTAGAAATCAAACTAATTTAACAAAAACGCAACCTTTGCTAAAAAGTATTAATACTATCAATCAAACTTTGGTAACAAGAAATATGATTTTACAAAGTGGCACCTAGTACCGGACATTTCAAAAAATAACCAGTATTGAACACATAGGTAGCCATCTCCACATTCTGGAGTGTCTACACAAATGTGTTGACAATATTCTTAGATATTGCAAAAAAAAATCACTATTCATCCAACCTTTTGGCTGGGCCACACCGATGCTCTCAGCTGGAGCATTCATCGTAAGATTTTCATTCTGTGACTACGATATACGAAAAATGGTGGTATATAGTGACCGTTAGCACTCCCACAGAACAAAATTAAATAATTAAAAACAATTAAGTCAATTCTCACAAGAAATATCAATATGTTTACTGTCCGGCGCTAAGGGACGACTTAGTGTCCGGTGCTAAGGGACAGGCATGTTCGTTCATTTGGTGGTGTCTACTAAAATTGTTTAAAATATCTAATAATATTCTACCATTTTACGGATAACAATCAAGTACTACTTTTATCATTGAATGCCACTCCAATATAAATGCATAAATACAGTAGAATTACTTCCATTGATATTTAGGTGACGCCGTGATTTTGCGCCTAAAACAGCATAGGGTTGCTCCCGCCGTGGCCGTGTGCGTCACAGGTGAGTCTTGGCGGGTGATCCTGCACTTGTGTGCCCCTGTCACTTGTATTTTGATATAAAAAGATTTATACTCGCTTAAATAATACGTGTAAAATAGAGTGTCCGGTATTAGGTGCTGTCTGGCGTTACGGGGCTTTTAAAATCGATTCAAAATTGTAGGCTAATACGTGGTCAAAAAATTTTAAGTTTTTTTGCTAATTAGTAAGAAATGGTTTGGGAGATCAAAAACAACGTCGCACAAAAAGCCCTTATCGAGCCGTTTATGAGAAAACGTCGAAGAACAGAATAACAACTATAAACACCATTTTAGCCGCCTGGCTTGCATTTTCGCCTTTAGCAAAGAAAAACTGTTAAAATGTACCGAATTTCTCTTTGTTCACTTCCATTTTAACATCCTGTAACTCAACAACTGAATGCACCAAACGAAAAACAGCAAAAAAAATTTTTACTGCGAAATGTCACATTTCCAACGAGCAAAAATCTGAAATTGTTTGTTCGATACTTCACGAAAAATCTATCAGTACAGCCATCTACCAAAAAATCATAGTTTTCTTTTTTCCCGACCTAATAATAGTAGTTATTCCAACACTACTCTGATGATAAATTCTTCTGACGCGATTTAGCATTGATTAAAAAATATGAGGTACATAAGTGATGAAAATCTAATATTTAAACACAAACTTAACGACAGCTCGTCGTTATCAAAATACTCGGGTGCATTTAGTTGTAAAATACGAACGTGTAATTGAGCGATTATTTATATTGTGCATGTAAAATTGGCGGCAAGTAATAATAGCAGCAAATAAAAACAACATACGATAACTTAGCCGACTATTCATTACCATTACCATTACCGTAAGAATCATGTCCTGCCTATTATGATAGAATGGCGGTAATCAGCATAAGATATCGTCCGCCGAAGCGTGGTTTCCGGTGTCTTTTTCCCATAGTATCGTTATTTGCCTCTGATGGCGGTGATGGCGGTGACACTGACCGCCACAAATTAATATCCGAGAATGACGGCATAAATATCACATGGCATTAACTCTACCTGTACCCTGTACCAATGCAATCAACGTATGTAGTAATCACATCATTTCAGCGTTCACTTTTCATTAAGCGCCTCTGATTCGTGTAATTTTATGTAATGTATGGTAAAGAGATACTGCTGCATTAATGCTTTATAAATTGAATATCGAAACGTTATTTTATATAATGATTTTATCTTTATTAAGAACTCAGGCAGTTACATGTTGT
>NW_020539726.1:28887633-28909379 GCF_003426905.1 Ctenocephalides felis
CCTATCGAACGACGGTTTCCGTGGGGACCAGAGGCAAGGGCAAAGCGGAGGTTTAAGTAGGTATTATACCATGGCGGTATTTGAGTTGACAACCCAGACAAAAGACCAGTCCGGGATGCATAAATGCATTTCCTTCGCTATACAAAAAAAAAAACATACACACACATAACTGATTAAATTTTTGGAAAGTCAGATCCAGCGTTTTCGAAGATCCAATAAAAAAATAAAAAAAAACACTTGGCGGTTAAAAATAATCATTTCTATGGGTTACGTACAATGTTTAAACGATAGACAGCGACGCTCCATAAAAATTTAAATTTTGTTATGGAGATCAAACCCGGGTTCTTATTATTTGATACCGTACAAAATTACTTTTTTGCATAATACTAAACAAATAGTGCATGTTCATATATTATATATATTCAATGAACATATTGAAATTTTGAACTTTACCTCGTAGACTTAAGATATAACTTTAATGTTAATATAACAACGATGCGGCCAGCGGTGGCGATATCGGTTAGAACGTGGGCAGGCACCAACTAGCCTCAGGTTCGCTGGTTCTATTCCCGCTACCGCCATAGTCCGACATCAAGCAACTTTGATGTCAAATTTCCCTTGAGGCTATAGATCTTAAATAAAGCCTCAAGTAAAAATCGCCTCTTGTGGGTTTAGTTGCATATATAATACAAAGGTCAGCAAATACTTGGAGTATAATTAGTAATAACTGGGCTAGACAACTGCCGGGTTGCCTCCCATTCAGGATCCATATAAAAAAAAGTCAAAACAGTTACAGAATATGTACTAAGTGTGGGCCGGCCGTGGTCCCGTGGTAAGAACGTGGGCTAGCAAATCATAGTCCCGGGTTCGAATCCAACTGCGGTCGGTTCGGTATCAAAGCAGCTTGATACCAAATTTTCACTTGAAATCATAGATTTCAGAAAATGGCCTTTCGTGGGCCAGCATACGTATGTGCAGAGGGGGCAATAGCTGTAGTGGCAGCATGCCTCTTACAAGTAAAAGGTACTCGGATTGTATCCCTGTACTCAAAATGGTAAAAACAATGACTCTGACTCTGTGCACCCATGACTGAGTTGGAGAATAAGTCACCGACCTTCGGGAGAAGTTAAAATTCAAATATATGTAATGAAAAGGAAAAAGTAATAAAACATGTAAATGTTTATGGAAAAAATGTAAAATGTATGTAATAAGTAAGAAATTGTAATATGTAATATGTAAGAAAAAGCGTTAAGTGTCTTGAAAATGTAAGAAAAAGTGTTTTTTTTTTAAAGAGAAGTGTAACAGATTGTAACTAAAAAAAAATAAACGTTTGAAATATGTGAATTATTATGATAGTGTTACAGGTTTGTCCAAAACAAAACCTAATCATTACAATTTCATACTATTCCATAGTTACAACTCATTCCTCTTAACTCCAGCGCAGATAAACACAGCAAAATTAACTACCTCACCTTATGTTACAAAATAAGTAATAAGCGTAGGTACCTGCCTACTCGAGTAGGTACTGCAAGTACACAGGATGTGCGTGATTTATGGACAACTCGTCGTTATAAGTCGTTATCGTCAGAACAAATTTTAGAGGATAGCGGACAGGTTTGTCACACTTGAAATTGTTTACCATTAATTTGAAATTAGTTAAAATAAAAAAAGAGTTGCTATAAAGAATAATAAATACTATTTGTGTGATTATGCACCTGACCAATGTTTGCTGTGCTTCAACTTTCTTTATAAAATACAATTTCATAATCGTATTCTTTTTATTTTCATGGAAACTATATTAACCTTTTAACAAACAAGCGCATTACTTAAAACTGTACCGAGTAGGTTGCCGGCGAGATTTCCAAAGCGAGAGTAGTTTTGCTTAGGAAACAGAAAAAAGGCTTTAGCTTTATTGGATTTGAATAGAATAGAATTCGCCTAATATCGCTTGTTCACCAATATTCAAATTCATTTCTAACTGCGGGCTCGCCCGTAGGTAAGCGGTTAAGAGCGATGGGATCTGAATCAGAGGTCCCGAGTTCGACACCCACCTCAGCAGCCTGTTTTCAGGCAGCAGTGAGAACGATTTTTACTTAGAAATATAGATAGTAATATGTTTCCAAGTAAAAATAGCCCTCACCGGCGTTGCTGCACCAATAAAAATACTCGCCCTATTAATAATAATATATCATACAGAGATGTGACAACTGATTCGGTTGCCATATGTCAATCAGACCAGTATTAAGTCAAAATCAGCACAATGGCTTGTAAGACTATTAGGTTCTGATGGCTGCTTAAGAAAAAAATAATAAAAACATAAAAAGAAAGAAATTTCATTCTAACTGCATTGAAAATTACAGAAAGAAAACCCCATAATTCTTCTCATACATCATGCCGCGTGTATGGCGGCATTCGATTATTTTAGAATATTTAAAATAACGCGAGTATGGTGGCATTCGTTAACTAAGAATTAATATGCATGTCAGTCATATGGCATCCTAATAAGCAGCTGACTCCAAAATTAATCAGAAAAATAAATAACGCTAGTGATGCATGGCATCGTGTCTTGAAGCAAATTGCTGAAATTTCTCGTACCATAACGAAATGTTCGAGAAAAATTGAATGTTTTCAAATAAATTAAATTAATATAAATACTGTAACATTGTCTAGTATTTATAAGAATTATATAAACTGAATTACAAAGTTAAAATTATTCATTTAAAGTACATACATATATTTGCATACAATTAAAAAGTAATTGCTAAAAAATGAAAACCTGTATATGGAGTAAAAACTTATGTTTATTTGTAAAATATTTGTGAAGTTTTTATGAATTATGATACTATATGCTAAATCTATATTTTAATGTAAGTTGTAAATTTTGTTGTTATGGAATTTCGGGTATAATTTGTATATAAAAATGTTGCTATGAATACTGTGTCAATATTATAATTTACCTAATCAATTTACCTAATTTGGAACTTTCGCCAAAATTAAAATTAAAATCTGAATTATTTTTGATACACAAAAAATACTTTCAAATAAAAAATTCAAAAGCAATTGGTTTCACAAGACAAGCAGAAAGTGTTTTGAATCGTTCAAATCAGATTCTTATTTCTCTCAAAAATTGCCATTTATTGTACATTTAGCTCTGTATCTTTGAAATGACTGGACCTGCCTATGCTAAAAACTAATCGCCACTTCTCCCACTCATTACAAATTGAATATTTGTAAGTTTGCTGATAGGTATAGTGTAGGTACATCCACTATAAACGATATTAAAAAAAATACCGATTCAATTTTGTCGTACACTTGCAAGTTAGATAGTGAAGAGGGGAGTGAAAAATAGGAAAATGATGAAGAGACCGAAAAATGAACTCTTAGAAGAAGCTCTATATTGTTGGTTTTTACAAAAAACGATCAACAAATTATTCGTAAGCAACTTTTCTTCTTCATTGATACTTTACGTACCACCGGAATATTTTACCTCATGATTAACATAATATGTATAATGTAATCTAATTGTAAGAAAATATGTACGTGTTCATTTTCTAATAAACATCGATTTTTGTTGATATCTATATATGTATTTGTTATTTTTGATAAACAAAACATTATTCTTCATAATTTGGATGCCCATCGACAGCAATTAGTCCGGATAATCGAGGTTCTACTGTACTTTCATTTTGGATTTTCGATTACTATAACTTACCCTACGGAAAGTTAATAAAATAATTTCTCATAGATATATTTTGAAATCGCAGATAAATGTATAGTTAGCCCCGATTTCCTTTACCACCGGTGAAGAAGAGTTGAAGAGCAGTTCGGGCGGAAGCGGGTCGCGTGTTTCGTGACCCGGGAGAACTACTGGTGCCCGGTTAGAACATACACTGCAGAGAGACGGCCGAAGAGCGTATAGTATTATAGACTATGCGTTTACGTGTACGTGTGTACGTGTGCTCGCCAAAGCGAAGATCCTGAGTTCGACTCTCTTCTTTGGTAGATACTAGGTCTAGGTACTATATGCGAAGTGGGTACTGGTACTACTTCACTTGACGGTTGTATTTATATTAAAAGTAAAAAGTTGTTAGTTCAAAACAAGAGGTGGTGCATGGCATTATGCCTTAAGGCAAATTGCTTGAATATCCCATACCCGAATTAAATATCCGAGGGAAAAAAAATTCAGTAATCAATAAATATTGATCAATAATTAATAACTATTGTTTTAAACATTTTCAAATAGATAAATATAATCACTATATATTTTATCCTTCATAAAATATACAGTGACATTCTTATCGCTCAAAACACTTGAGAAAGTTTACATTAGGAAGAAGTGCCGAAAAAATTCATATGAGGATATATTTCTTATGATTAGAATAAGGCATTTGAAATATATACATTTTCATACTGAATTGTAAATTTAAAAGTCATATTTGAAGTATAAAATTTTGTATATTTTTGAAAATTTTGAAAAAAAAAAATTTCTGACAATTTTGAAATTTGCTTGAACCGTAAAAGTAAAATTTAAAAATTGAAAATCCTTGTACGCAACCCAACAAAATTGTAACAAAATTAGTACTCATTTTGAAAATTTCATCAAATATCTGATAATTTGATGTGCATATGTCTAATGATCATTTTTGAACGCCAAGTATTTTTTTTACTTGTTTCTCTGTATCTCCGAAACCGCTAGACCTGCCTTACCAAAAATTTTATCAATTATTCATTTCGTCAATAAAAGTAAAATGTTTCGAATAAAAAAATCGGGTGCTCCGTTCTCTCAAAAATTGAATTACCGTTTTTGGCACTTTTTGCCCCCTATCTTCGAAACGGTTGGACCTGTTTTCGCCAAAAACTAATCAGCACGTCTTCTCATCAGTAGGAATCGAATGTTTTTTGAATAATTCAAATCGCTAAATTCGTGCGCCCGAAATCGTTTACGAAAAATTGTATCCAAACATACACACACACATATGCTAAAATGTCCAGAAACCTTTGAATCTTTTGCGATTACTATAACTTACTCTACGAGAAGATTAAAACTTATAGGTTTTATTCAGTGTGTAATCAATTGTTTCTAGTTATTAGCTTCTTAATAATTCACAAAATAGTACCTAAAAGACTAGCTGTAAGTGGAATTCTGTCTTAAGGCAATTAAGGCATCGTGCCTTAAGGCAAATTGCTGGAACTTCCCGTACCAAAAATTATTATTTTTTTAAAAACGATTAACATTTTTGAAAAAAATTTACTTCGAAAAAATAAGATTTTTGACAAACCATTAGACAAAAAATTACTTTTTTTTGAAAAAAAAATTTTTTTTATTTATTTTTTATTTTTATTTTTTTTTTATAAAAAATGTTTTCTTTATTTTAAAAGATCTAAACTTTTTTTCAAAGCAATCGTACTGCTTTAACTGCATAAAGACGAAATATCAAACCGCGTAAGCGCGCGTCGACGTCTAACGCGTAAACATTGGTACGGAACCCATAGGAATGTAAACCAAAATTATACTTATTGTTAAAATCTCTATAAAATATCTGATAATTTGATGTGCATATGTCTAATGATCATTTTTGACCGCCAAATGGCTCATTTTTTTACTTTTTTTATTAGATCTCCGAAACCGCTAGACCTGCCTTTATGAAAATTTGAACGGTTCTTCACCTTGTCAATACAAGTAAAATGTTTTTTGAATTATTAAAATCGGACGCTCCGTTCTCTTAGAAACTGAGTTACCGTTTTCGGCACTTTTGCCCCGTATCTTCGGAACGGCTAGACCTGACTTCGCCAAAAACTAATCAGCACGTCTCCTTATCAATACGAATCGAATGTTCTTTGAATTATTCAAATCGGTTGATCGGTGTTCCCGAAATCGTCGACGAAAATTTGTATCCGCACATACATACACACACGCACACACACACACACACCACACACACACACACACACACACACACACACACACATACATCCATTTTTTCTAAGGTATGCCAAAATATTCAGAAACCTTTGAAACGTCGAGAAATGCAAAAATTTTCATTTTCGATTTTTTTGCGATTACTATAACTTGCCCTACGGGAAGTAAAAATAGTTATTTAAAAAATAACTAATTAGGAAATTATTCTGTTCATTAAGATAATAAAGCCGTTATTGTTACACTTACTTGGTAAATTATATTTAACCATTACATCTTTGTATTTAACAAATCATCAATCTAACATGCACCATGATGCACGGGAATTAATTCCTATTTATTAAATTATGTTTGAACAATTAATAAGTTTTTATGAGATCTATTCTATGTTACTGGTTACACCGATCATGATGAAAGACATTATCACTATAAACCCAAGAAATATGTACTCTTTTACAAATCATCTAGCCAAAGTTAAATCGGATGTTCACTTGATGATATTATGGCATATGTTTTACATGACTATTGTTTTGCATTTAGTTATATCATTGATAGTCGCTATAATAATTCACATAAATAAACAAAATCACACGAGATTTTTAGTAAAAGTTAAAAATTCAATGTTTAAATGTAACGGCAAGTATGTCTAGGACTAGTATCGCCTAATCATTCTAAACTTTTAGGAATGATATGACAATGTGTCAAAACAATTAGTCATTAATATATGTGCCAATAAATTAATTAGATTTGTTTATTGAAAAAAAGTTTGACATACTATTTATAACAATAAAAAAATAAAACAATTAATGAATTTCCAAGCCGTTGCTTTACCAAATCTGATCAATGACTAGCTAACTAACTCTGGTGTCTTATGGTTGTATATATGTATGAGTCTGTGTTTTGTATACATTATTATAATCAAAGGCTAATTTCATGAAGTTTGCAGGTTGTACCGTTTCAGTCTGTTGAGTTTGAAAGTACATTATCTAAATAATTTAACTAGACGAAGTCCAAATTTACATGAACGGTTAAAAATCATATCTAAGCATATATAATACACAGAAATCTCAACAGTTGAGTGAATCTGTATTATAATGTAATTTAATATTAATTACATGGAAATGTGTTTAAATTTTAAATGATTATATAAATAATTATAATATATTTTATCAAAAATAAATGCACATTGTAAATTGAGGCCTTAAAATGGTTTTCTCTTAAAATGCTTAATCCAGAGAGAAATGATAACGTTAAAAGCCCAATTTTGCTTTCATAAATATAAGTTAGATTGCATATCCGCAAAAATTGTAATATTATATTATTTTCCTGTTTCTTATTACAGTTAAAGATGAAAGTTCAATAAGGTAACGTTTAAATGGCTTAGAACAAAAACCAATCTGGCGCAACGAATCGCTGGAAATAGCGTAAAATTAACTGATAATATTTAATCACGCCGGATACACTATGTAATAGCCATATTTTTGTTATGCAATTTACTCAATACGATTAAACCCATTCAGACCAGTAGACTTAAATCCCTTAAAAATAAGGCGAGTCAAACTCGTAGTCCAGTCATTTAAGCTTAAATTAGGTAAGAATCTCGAAATTTGAGATACCCAGTCTGTAAATACTTGTATATTGACACCCTAAAATTGTCTCAAAACCTACATATGGTTGAAATTATTTTACATTAGCCAGAATTCAAATTAAAATCAGAATTATTTTCGATATACAAAAAAATGAAAAAAATTGAAATATTTTTTGTTTCAAAAGCAATTATTTTGTCAAAGCAAGCAAAAAGTTTTTTGAATCATTCGAATCAGATGCTTATTTCTCTCAAAAACTGCTATTTTTTGCACATTTAACTCGGTATCTCCGAAATGGCTGCTTCTGCCTTTGCCAAAATCTAATCGGCACTTCTCCCCGTCATTACGAATTGAATGTTTTTTGGATCATTCAAATCAGATGCTCCGTTCTCTCAAAAACTCGATTTCTATTTTCTTCGCTCTTTGCACAGTATCTCCGAAACGGCTGGACCGGTCTTTGCCAAAAACTAATCAGCTCCCTATCAATAAGAATCGAATGTTTTTTGAACCATTCAAATCGGTGATCCGTGCGCCTGAAAACGTGGACGAAAAATTGTATCCATACATACATACACACACACACGCACACAGATACACACACATCCATTTTTTCTGAGGTATGACAAAATGTTCAGAAACCTTCAAAACGTGAAGAAATGTAAAAATTTTCAATTTCGATTTTTGGAAGATTACAATAACTTACCCTATGGAAAGTTAAAAAATGCCTTTTGGCGATCAAAAATGATCATTAGGCATATGCACATCAAATTATAAGATGTTTTATAGAGATTTTAATAAAAAGTATAAAGTTTTTACATTTCTATAAGTTCCATACTAATGTTTATCTGTTAGCTAGCGACGCGGCGCTTACGCGCTTCGTATTTTTTATATAAATCAGCCACGTGGCACGATTGCTTTGAAAAAAGTTAAAAACATCAAAAAATCGAAATATAAAATAATCAAAATTTTCAAAAAAGTCATTTTATACAGAAGTTTCAAAAGTTTCAAAAATCATATTTTTTCAGTTTTAAAAAAAATTTAAAGATCTTTATAAAATTTTTAATTTTTGGTACGGGAAAAACAGCAATTTGCCTTAAGGCACGATGCCATGCGCCACTAGTCTTCTTTTACTAGTTATCTTTTACTAATGTAGGTGGAAATGGTTCATATTCGAAAGCAACCCTGTCGTTATCATTTTTCTAACAATGATGGTATATTTTAACTTATTGCAGCAATATTTGTAATAAATTTTGATATAATACAAAATAAGCAAATGTTTTTTTTATTTAAATATCGGCAACTCGGTAAATATCGAGATTGCAACTTACAAGCATCAAAAGATAATTTGGAGTATAATTAACCAGCAACGGTTTGGTAAATTTGCCGGGTAATTTGGACCAGGTGACAATTTTTTGAAAAATATTTAAAAGTAATATTACTACAATAATGAATTAGCTGAGAATTTTACTAATCGTAGTCCTTGTGGTATTTGTTATTTGATGTGTTTGATGTTCTTAGTTTAGTTTCCACTGTAAAATTACTAACAGTCAATTGGGACCTTTGTGCCCCGCCATTCCCTAAATGCTGTTGACTTAATAAAAAACAATTGTAAAAATTATACTTGCAAGCATCAACAGATAATTTTGAGTATAATTTACCAGCAACGGTTTTTGGACGTGCGGCCAAAGCGCACATGACAACGCACGACATCAAATGCCAGAAGAGAAATTATTTTTGATAAGTTCTTCGAACAATACCAGAGTGAAAATAATATTTCCATCGTACGGAAATTGCCTCGTATTTCGGTTATCGTCAATTAGAATAAGTAATGACAAGACGAGACGAGAGCGTGCGCGGGCGGAGCAGCAGCGGCAATATACATTTATATGAACAATGAATAATGAGTATGGTCATGCAAAGATTGCGATACCATAATTTGTGTCATGCATTTGTGTCTTGGTGCGTTATTGTCCGCTGAACATCCAATTATTTTTATTCGAAGGTTCAGGGACAGAACAAATTAAAATTAACCTGTGTGCTAGTAGTTAGAATTAACTGATTGTGAGAGCAACGATAACGTCAACTAAGAATAGAATGTCGATAGAAATCAAGATGATATTTATTTGTTAACTTCTCGAAGGAAAAGATTATTATATAGCGAGAAGATCGGATTTGCTAATTTTTGTTTTCTCGACGTTTCAAGTCATTCTGAATCGAATGAGACCAAATTGGGAAAAATCAGTATGTGTGTATGTGCGAGCCGATTTTTGACCTTTCGTCAAAATTTTTCCAAACACACCTGAAACGATTTCCAAAATTTAAACGATGAAACCCGATAAGCACTTACGTTATTTAACAATCAGCTAAGCCGTTTTGTATAATTAGCAGAAAGTAATATTTGATATGTTACTTATCTGGGTTCGCCGTGGCGAAGGTCGTTAACGCGTTGACTTTGTATGGACAGGGTCGCGCGTTCGATTCCCCGCTCTGGCAATCTGGACAGCACGATTGAAAATAAGTCCATCTCGGGCACTGCGCTGTAAAATGGCAATGGGAAATCTCTCACACTATTCTTCCCTGAATCGAGCTGGAATTTAACTCTGAATTCTGGCAGCACGATATCCATTTTCAATTGAAAATATAGATCAAAAATATGTTTCCAATTGAAAATAAGCCCATCTCAGGCACTGCGGTCTGAAATGGCAATGGGAAATCTCTCACACTATTCTTCCCTGAATCGAGTTGCAGTTTTAACTCAGCTCACGGACCTGCCCTAGGACAGTAACCCATTATTATTACTTGTCTAATGTCTTATTTTTAATTTTGAAGCTAATTTACGAAATAATCGCTACATTAGTCAAGAGGTAACATGATTTTTAACCTTGATCTGGTATTTCGTCAGAAATATTCATCAGCAGAGTTAGAATAACTATTTATTAACTTCACGTAGGGTAAGTTATTGTAATTGTCCATAAATCGAAATTGAAATTTTTTGCATTTTTCACGTTTTGAAGGTTTCTGTACATTTTTGCATGCCTCAGAAAAAATGGATGTGTGTGTCTATGTGTGTGTATGTATGTATGTATGGATGCAATTTTTTGTCACGTTCTCAGGAGCACGGATAAACCGATTTGAATGGTTCAAAAAACATTCGATCCTATTCATAGGGAGATGTGATGATTAGTTTTTGGCGAAAGCAGGTCCAGTCGTTTCGGAGATACGGTTGCAAAGAGTGAAGAAAATATAAATCGAGTTTTTGAGAGAACTCAGCATCCGATTTGAATGATCCAAAAAACATTCAATTCGTAATGACGGGGGAAAGTGGTGATTGTTTTTGACAGAGGCAGGTCCAGCCGTTTTGGAGGTACCGAGCTAAATGTGCAAAATAATGGCAGAAATTGAATGAATTAAAGAACTTTTTGCTTGTGCTGACGAAACGATTGCTTTTAGGATTTTTTTTTTTTTAATTTCATAGATTTTTTTATATAAAAAATAAATCGAATTTCAATTTTTTTTCTAGCTAAAGTTCTAAAGCTTACTAATATACTTTAAATAAATAATTTTAACTTTGCAATTCAGTTTATGAAATTCTTATAAATATTAGACAATGTCCTTCATTTTAAATTCGATTGATTAACTTTATTTTATTTAGTTTTCTGTGAACATATATAAGTTACATTATTTGAAAAAATGAAACATTAATATTTCATAACGGCACGAGAAGTTCCAGCAATTTGCCTTAAAGCACGATGCCATTCACCACTAGTTTTATAAGTTTGAAATGTTAAGTCAGATCAAACTTCATTTATTTTCTTTTCTTTCTTTCTTCATTCATTTCATTCTGACACACAAAACACAATACACACACACCCATTTTTTCTGAGGTATGCCAAAATGTTCAGAAACCTTCAAAACGTGGAGAAATGCAAAAATGCAAAAATTTCCATTTTTGATTTTTGGCCCATTAATATAACTACCCTACGGGAAATTAATAATAAAATAATGTTGTAAACATTATATTAGGGGTAAAAATATATTAGGGTTCGTAAATTAAATAACAGTGCTCATAACCAGAAAAATAACAATAAAAAATGAAAATATTGCCTTTGTTATGGATTTATCTCTCGATAGCAATGTCATAGAAAAGGTGGGGTGGCTGGTTACACATATTTTTCCTCTACTTTTAAAACATTTTTGTTGAAAAATTCTTAACTTTAATTGTTTTTGAGATATCGGTGGTGGATCTTTTTAACCTTTTTAAACTCCGCTCAATCCTCTTAACAAATAAATCATATACATAATCAGTTTAACTTGAAGTTGCACTTATCATTAAAATCTACAAAAAAATCTGCAAAGAATAATTTATTATATCTTTTTCTTAATCCACTGTGGCCCAGCGAAGCGAGTGAGCATCTTATTTAAGACCATTTTCTGCTCAGGAGCGTTCCCAGTTTAATTGTCATAATTACTCCATTATGGCTACGTGACAGCTGACCATGACATAATTACAAGTGACACTTGAGCATGAGATGTGAGATTATTGCGGAGAAATAATACCGCAATAAAAGTAAATAGCAGGAGTGACACTATTTAGTGTCATTTCACGCACGGAGCATCTTGGGTGAACGCTTTGGTTGGGCAATTAACAAATATTAATAGGAAGGCTGGTAAAAAAAGTTAGGTAATTCAATTAAAATTCGGGTTTACCAGTGCAATTGAGTTTTTGTTCTTATGAGTTTGTAAATTCATATAGATTATGTAAAGAATATAGGTAATGGTCCAATAAGTTATCAAAAAACGACTTAACAACTATATAGGGTAGAAAAAAAGGACCACTACCATTACCCCAAAAACTTCCCGTAAGGTAAGTTATAGTAATCGCAAAACAATCAAAAATGAAAACTTTTATATATCTTTACGTTTCAAAGGTTTCTGAACATTATGGTACACCAAAAAATTGACGTATGTGTGCGTGTGTGTGTGTTCGGATACATATTTTTTCGTCGACGATTTTGGGAATACCGATCAACCGATTTGAAAAATTCAAAAAACATTTGATTCGTATTGATAAGGAGACGTGCTGATTAGTTTTTGGCGAAGGCAGGTCTAGCCATTCCGAAGGGGCAAAATGTGCCAAAAATGGTAATTAAGTTTTTAAGAGAACGGAGCGTCTGATATTAATAATTCAAAAAACATTTTACTTGTATTGACAAGAAGAAGAACTGATTAAAAAGGTCAAAATTTTCAAAAAATTTGAAAATAAAAAAAAATGGCCAAGTTTTTTTCCAAAAATTTAAACTTTCTCAAAAATCTAATTTTGTTCAAACATAAAAAAATTAATCTTTTTAAAAAATTATAATTTTGGTACGGGAAGTTCCAGCAATTTACCTTAAAACACGATGCCACACACCGCTAGTTGACAGTCTATTTTAAAGTAGAGGGAAAATATGCGTAACCAGCCATGGCCTTATAAAACCATTAGATAACGTAAATTTAAAAATTATATTCAGATATCGTCAACTACATATTACTGCAAAAACAACAAAAAAACTACCAACAAAACTAATGATGCGTGGCATTGTGCCAAATTGCTGGCACTTACTCATATCGTAATTTAAAAATTTTGAAAGCTCAGAAAATATTAGGTTTTTTTGAGAATTGTAAATTTTTTTAATAAAAACATTAGAAAAGTTATAATATTGAAACAATTGAAAAAATGACTTTTTGCGAAAAATAATATGTTTGAAAAAGTTGAACATTTTTAAATGCTCAAAACCGAGGTTTTATGATATTTTTAGTTTTGAAAATTTTGAAATTTGTTGAAAGTTTTTAATACCCATTCATGCCGGTCGATCCATACTACCAAAAGTATCTGATTTTTAACCGCCAAATGGTGTTTTATTAAACTTTTTTTGCTGGATCTAAAAATCAATTCACTGGCACGTAAATAAGGGTGGAATATTTTTTGAATCATTCAAATTGGATGCTCCGTTCTCTCAAAAACCTAATTGCCATTTTTGCACTCCTTATCTCCAAAACGTCTGGACTAATCTTTACCAAAAACTTATCCTTATCAATAGGAATCAAATGCTTTTCGAATAATTCAATTCAATTCGGTTGATTTGTGCTCCTAGCAATGTAGACAAAAATTATCCATACTTACATACATACACACACGCACACGCGCATCCATTTTTTCTAAAGTATATCAAAATCATCAGAAAACCTCTGAAACGTAAAGATATGCAAAAAATTTCATTTTCAATTTTTGAACGATCACTATAACTTACACTAAGGGAAATTAAAAAATGCAATCGTTAAAAATTGCAACTTATATTTAATTAATGTTATAATTTGGTCTGTTGTCTAATGTAACGGTAGCTTCTAAACAAATGAACAAACGAAATGATGTTCAGTGTATTTCCATGAAGGTAGGTACAATGTTAATGATTATTCCCTGAATGCTAATATTGGCAATTTATTGTCGACCTGGGTGGTCCCCCGTAACTCCGTCGAGAGGAGATTCTGTTCGGCGTCAACGTCACCTTCGGCGTTACGTGTGCATCCCGATATCGGAATATCAGTAACCGTATTCGGATAATTTGTCACAAAGATACAAAGAACACAGGTTGTCACTTGCGATCATTTGTTACGGTAATTGGTTTCGAGTGGTTCTTTATCCTTCTTCGATCCATCGGGAGTCTAACTCGATCAGATTTCAATCTCTGCTGGAGGGAGGGAGGGAATATTAACGGTTTAGGTAGAAGAAAATGGAAAACATATTTCTGTATACTTTTTATTCAAGACTTATTTCGTAGAAACAGATCTATACTTTTCAAATACATAGATGTTATTCAAGAAGTTTTATTCATTTGAAAACGTAAATTTTCACCTTTTTCTGAAGAGATAATCAACCGTATAGAAGAAAATATTGAAAATAGCGGATGAAAACTAAACTATATACTATGTAAGGCAGGGCTAGACACAAAAATCCAATTTGGCTTGTAGTAATTATACTATAAAAACCGAACACAGTACCGAACAGATATCAAACAGACAACTATCGAGCCATGTTAAGTAAAATACCAGCTAATTCATCATATGTTTTTTGCTATTGGCGGGGTTGAAACGACCAGGCTAAAAGGCAAAAAATCCACTATTTCATTTTTTAGTTCATAGAGGTTTTACCAAATAATAGCGTCATTATTAAGTTAACCTCAAAGCATTTTAATTAATTGGTTGAACAAGTAACAACAACAATCAAAATATATAATGATGAACATAATTTACCAAAATAATTATCAAATCTTCTAATTGATGTCTTTCAAACGTATTCATAATATCTGTAATTATATAAGTAAAGTGAAATTTGTTTAACACATTTTAGTTTGTCCATTTCGGATTATAATGATATATTTTATTTCAGAGTAGACGTCAACTGTAATCAGTAGCATCCACGAAAAACGAAACCTACATATGCACGAAACGCACAGATACTGAATAGAATCGCTTTGGTGAATTTTTATAATTCAACCGCTTATTGTATGCCTATTATATTTTAGTATGTTATTTTAGACCTACATATCCATCTTCATCAAAATCTTTACCAAAAACTAGTGAACTAGAAACTAGTGATTAGTAGTAGGGGGAAGTCCCCGAGTGATGGACACCTAAGGTTATTTATAAATAAAACAAAAAATATTTTACAAAATGTCTATTAAATTATGACTTATGTTAATAACAAAGTTAGAAATCAAACTAATTTAACAAAAACGCAACCTTTGCTAAAAAGTAATTAATACTATCAATCAAACTTTGGTAACAAGAAATATGATTTTACAAAGTGGCACCTAGTACCGGACATTTCAAAATAACCAGTATTGAACACATAGGTAGCCATCTCCACATTCTGGAGTGTCTACACAAATGTGTTTGACAAATATTCTTAGATATTGCAAAAAAAAATCACTATTCATCCAACCTTTTGGCTGGGCCACACCGATGCTCTCAGCTGGAGCATTCATCGTAAGATTTTCATTCTGTGACTACGATATACGAAAAATGGTGGTATATAGTGACCGTTAGCACTCCCACAGAACAAAATTAAATAATTAAAAACAATTAAGTCAATTCTCACAAGAAATATCAATATGTTTACTGTCCGGCGCTAAGGGACGACTTAGTGTCCGGTGCTAAGGGACAGGCATGTTCGTTCATTTGGTGGTGTCTACTAAAATTGTTTAAAATATCTAATAATATTCTACCATTTTACGGATAACAATCAAGTACTACTTTTATCATTGAATGCCACTCCAATATAAATGCATAAATACAGTAGAATTACTTCCATTGATATTTAGGTGACGCCGTGATTTTGCGCCTAAAACAGCATAGGGTTGCTCCCGCCGTGGCCGTGTGCGTCACAGGTGAGTCTTGGCGGGTGATCCTGCACTTGTGTGCCCCCTGTCACTTGTATTTTGATATAAAAAGATTTATACTCGCTTAAATAATACGTGTAAAATAGAGTGTCCGGTATTAGGTGCTGTCTGGCGTTACGGGGCTTTTAAAATCGATTCAAAATTGTAGGCTAATACGTGGTCAAAAAATTTTAAGTTTTTTTGCTAATTAGTAAGAAATGGTTTGGGAGATCAAAACAACGTCGCACAAAAAGCCCTTATCGAGCCGTTTATGAGAAAACGTCGAAGAACAGAAATAACAACTATAAACACCATTTTAGCCGCCTGGCTTGCATTTTCGCCTTTAGCAAAGAAAAACTGTAAAATGTACCGAATTTTCTCTTTGTTCACTTCCATTTTTAACATCCTGTAACTCACAACTGAATGCACCAAACGAAAAACAGCAAAAAAAATTTTTACTGCGAAATGTCACATTTCCAACGAGCAAAAATCTGAAATTGTTTGTTCGATACTTCACGAAAAATCTATCAGTACAGCCATCTACCAAAAAATCATAGTTTTCTTTTTTCCCGACCTAATAATAGTTATTCCAACACTACTCTGATGATAAATTCTTCTGACGCGATTTAGCATTGATTAAAAAATATGAGGTACATAAGTGATGAAAATCTAATATTTAAACACAAACTTAACGACAGCTCGTCGTTATCAAAATACTCGGTGCATTTAGTTGTAAAATACGAACGTTGTAATTGAGCGATTATTTATATTGTGCATGTAAAATTGGCGGCAAGTAAATAGCAGCAAATAAAAACAACATTACGATAACTTAGCCGACTATTCATTACCATTACCATTACCGTAAGAATCATGTCCTGCCTATTATGATAGAATGGCGGTAATCAGCATAAGATATCGTCCGCCGAAGCGTGGTTTCCGGTGTCTTTTTCCCATAGTATCGTTATTTGCCTCTGATGGCGGTGATGGCGGTGACACTGACCGCCACAAATTAATATCCGAGAATGACGGCATAAATATCACATGGCATTAACTCTACCTGTACCCTGTACCAATGCAATCAACGTATGTAGTAATCACATCATTTCAGCGTTCACTTTTCATTAAGCGCCTCTGATTCGTGTAATTTATATGTAATTTATGGTAAAGAGATACTGCTGCATTAATGCTTTATAAATTGAATATCGAAACGTTATTTTATATAATGATTTTATCTTATTAAGAACTCAGGCAGTTACATGTTGTCGCGCTACTAAATTACTACTAAATTGTCTTATTACATTGTGTTTCTCTGAAAGCCAATAACCGATCATAATTATTCATATAAGAAATTCATATCAGAAAAATTCATACAAGAAATTTGACTTTTATCATAAATTAATTTGTTGTCAAAAACTAGTTCAACCGTTTTATGTTATAATATCATCATGTGATGAGGATTGTTCTGTAGAATAAAGGACTAATTTGACTTTTACCAATTATACTGTAAAATCCAAAATAATAAATAATACATAGAAAACCAACAACTAACTATGTTCAGCAAAATTATCAGCTATTTCATCATTGTAGAAATGTTTTTTTGCTGAAAATTTGACACCTGGTTCTTATGGGATAAAGAGACAAAGCCAGGGAGGCGAAAGAATCCACTATTTCATTTATAATTTTAAATAAGTAATACAATTATCACAAATAAATTAGAAATAAAATTTCTGTTGAAATTCATAATTCATATAGGCACATTTTGTACAAAAATCACACTGTATATAAACATTGTATAAAACTTTGCCAGAAAAATTATCATCAGAGTTGGAATAATTATTAACATAATTGATCTATTTCAAAATTGTTTTGTTTGCAACTTGTTTAACATTTTTATTAACTTCTCTTAGGGTAAGTTATAGTAATCGCAATAAAATCGAAAATGAAAATTTTTATATATCTCTACGTTTCAAAAGCTTCTGAACATTTTGACATACCTTAAAAAAATTGAAGTATGTGTTTGTCTGTGTGTGAGTGATTGTATGCATGTGTGAGCGCGTGTGTGTGTGTGCGGATACAAATTTTCGTCGACGATTTCGGTAACACGAATCAACCGATTTCAATTATTCAAAAATCGTTCGATTCGTATTGATAAGGAGACGTGCTAATTAGTTTTTGGCAAAGGCAGGTCTAGCCGTTTCAAAGATACGGGGCAAAAAGTGCCAAAAACGGTAATTCAGTTTTTAAGAGAAGTTGCTTTGAAGTTATTGCTTTGAAAAAAAGTTTAAAATTTTCAAAATATTTCAAAATAAAGAAAATATTTTTTCAAAGTCGTTTTTTTCAAAAATTTAAAATTTCTCAAAATTCTATTTTTTTCAAAGTTTAAATTTTTTTAATTAAAAAAAAACTTGGTACTGAAAGTTCCAGCAATTTGCCTTAAAGCACGATGTTAAGGTTCAGATGGCCTTTTTAGCCAACTGTTAAATCTAACTTAAAAATAAAATTACACTTTAAATTACGTATACTTAAAAATGATATTCAAGTATCGTAAACTAAATAAGACTGCTCAAAACAAAAAAATACTTTAATTAAAAATTTGACAATGTAGCCTCCTCAGGCTTTACCTCCTAATATTGACCTCCTGACCAGATTTAAGGCATTTGCTGAATTCACATCTTTTGACCTTTACTTTAAAATACCATAATTTACTTGTTTTCGAGATAGTGCTTGTGGACCTTTTTACCCGCGCACCTTTAAGACCCGCTCTACCATATTCCACATGCTTCTAGAAATACTGAAGTACATATATTCACCATACGTAAGAAATTCTTGAGCGATATAAATCAGAGTAATAGTATCCTTAGTAAATACCTGTCGGTGCAAATATAGAATGATTGAACCGACATACGCGCAATGTTACCATTCTGTTCGAAAACCTTTGACATTTCTGACTTGGTATCAGTTAGACAATAATTAAGCGCTTATCGGACGCGAAATGCAGGCCGTTCTTGCGTAACCTTTTGTAGTGGGTTGTGGGTTTGTAGATACTAGATATGCGCACTCGCACCAGGAGAGATCTACTTCTTTTATAAATATCTCAAGATATATACAACTTCAGTTTAGAATCAGGTAACACCACTTTCTAAACATCTCGATACTTGCAAACAGCATGAATTGTTGATACAAGTTGATATTATAATGTAAAATATCTTATTTTGATATGACCAAGTACCCGTATGATCCAAGTATTTGAACTCTAAAGATCAGAGTATAAAACTTTAATGGCGTCGCGACGGCGTCTTATTTTCGCCGTTCTAAAATTAACTAAAGTTTTGTAACATTTGGAGCCGACGACTCATCCATGGAAAGGTGATCAATCCTGACCGTGGTCGAGGTCTACAAATTGAAATACACACTTGATATATACATTATGGAATGGAATAAAATTAATCGATTATCTTACCGTCTACATCAAACTCTTAGTACACATTTTCATAAATTAGAAAACTTACCAATGGATAGTTCTATAAAAACATTATAGCTTTGCAGAGTATCAGATTAATTACTGAATGTATTCTACTAATAAGACATATTGTAATTTAAATATGTATAATAAAAAACTAGTGGTATATGGCATCGTGTCTTAAGGCAAATTGCTGGAACTTCCCGCACCTTAATGAAATATTCGAGTAACATTAAATGTTTTCAAAGAGATTATTATAATTATTTGAAGTATTATATTAGTTTAGAAATTGAGATAGAATTAGAATTAAAAACCGAATAGTTTTTCGATATTCAAAAAAAAATTTTTTTATTTAAAATTTTTTCACCAAAAGCAATAGTTTCATCAACACAAGCAGTTTTTTAAATTGAAGTTATCTCAAAAACTGCAATTTTCTGCGCATTTAGCTCTGTATCTTTGAAATGGCTGGACCTGCCTTTGCCAAAATCTAATTACCACTTCTCCCCACCATTACGAATCGAATGATTTTTGAATCATTCAAATCGGTTGATCTGTTCTCTTAAAAACTGTAATTTTTAGCACTTTGTGCTCCATAACTCCAAAGCCGCTGGACCTGCCTTTGCCAAAATCTAGTCAGCACATCTCCCTATCAATAGAAATCGATTGCTTTTTGAATTTTTCAAATCGGTTTATCCATACGCCCGTAATCGTCGATGAAACGTTATCTGCACGCATACACACACATATCATTTTTTTCTGAAGTATGCCAAAGCATTCAGAAACATTTGGAACGTGATGATATGCAAAAATTTTTATTTGCGATTTTTTGCCCATTACTATAACACCTGACATAATACAACCATGTAATAACATAATATAACAATGAATTCGTCGTGGCGAAGATCGTTAACGCGTTGACTTTGTATGGACAGGGTCGCGCGTTCGAATCCCTGCTATGGCAATCTGACATCGGGCAGCGCGATGTCCATTTTCAATTAAAAATGTAGATAAAAATATGTTTCCAATTGAAAATAAGTCCATCTCGGGCACTGCGGTGTGAAATGGCAATGGGAAACCTCTCACACTATTCTTCCCTGAAGCGAGTTGGAGTTTAACTCAACTCACGGACCTGCCCTAGGGCAGCACTACTCATTTCACTACTATAACACCCTACGGGAAGTTAAAAAAATCTTACCGTCATCTTATCATATTGTATTATAATCCAGTCATTGCAATAAGTTCACCTCTGCAAATACTTGTATATTGACACCCTAAAGTTATCTCAAAAGCTACATATGGTAAGGTGTCAATCAATACCATATGTAGATTTTGAGACAACTTTAGGGTGTCAATATACAAGTATTTACAGACTTACAGCTGGGTATCTCGAATTTCTAGATTCTTACCTAATTTAAGCTCAAATGACTGGACTAATAAAATGACTAATCCTGTTATGCAGCGATTGCTTAAAAAATGTTTAAAATTTAAAAATATCAAAATATAAAAAAAACCAATTTTTCAAAAAAAGTAAAATTTTTCAAAAAATTCAAAATTTCTCAAAAATCGTATTTTTTCAAAGTTTTGCAAAGTTTTTTTTTTAAATTTAGTTTTCGTTACGGAAAGTTCCAGCAATTTGCCTTAATATGCTTATTAAATTTTTAAGTACTTATCAAAAACCACAAATTTTTGTCTAAATTCTTAAATTATAGAAATACTTGAAGTATGTTACAAAGTAAAATTATGTAAAGAAACATAACGTATCATTTATTTAAATTATAAGTAATTGGAGTTAAGTAGTTATCGCAATCTGCAAAAAAATTAAGGCAGAAAAATTTTATAATTCTAAGTAGTTCAGAGCAGAATACAAAACTCTGTAATAGCCACCAAATATTTATCCAGGTGCAACTGATGTGCATTTATGCAAAACTAGAGCAACGCATTGCACAATATGTGAATGTGCTATAAAACAACTGTCACGATAAATTTAATATAATAAGATACTGAGTGAGTACAATCGTGTGTAGTGTTAGAACGATAGTATCGATACTGAGTAAGTATCGATACTTTGATTTCGATAATGAGTACTTTTGGAATCGATACTTCGGGTCGATTCTTTTGGCGGTATCGATACTTTGCGCCGATTCTACTCAAAAGTTCGGCTATATTTTTTGACCCACCAAAAGTTCGACCGCATTTTATGAACACTACTCATTCTTTTTTGTCGTGGCGGCACCGCTCTTCATAGATAACGAACGAAAGAAGCGATAAGTCGAGTGCGATATGGTTTTTGTTAAAGAAAATGTTTATGAATGCCCCTAGTTCGAAGCCAATGATTAACAATAAATAAAAGAATTAAAGTTTAAGAT
>NW_020539726.1:28910379-28932879 GCF_003426905.1 Ctenocephalides felis
ATCTCGGGCACTGCGGTGTGAAATGGCAATGGGAAACCTCTCACACTATTCTTCCTGAAGCGAGTTGGAGTTTAACTCAACTCACGGACCTGCCCTAGGCAGCACTACTCATTTCACTACTATAAACACCCTACGGGAAGTTAAAAAAATCTTACCGTCATCTTATCATATTGTATTATAATCCAGTCATTGCAATAAGTTCACCTCTGCAAATACTTGTATATTGACACCCTAAAGTTATCTCAAAAGCTACATATGGTAAGGTGTCAATCAATACCATATGTAGATTTTGAGACAACTTTAGGGTGTCAATATACAAGTATTACAGACTTACAGCTGGGTATCTCGAATTTCTAGATTCTTACCTAATTTAAGCTCAAATGACTGGACTAATTAAAGACTAATCCTGTTATGCAGCGATTGCTTAAAAAATGTTCAAAATTTAAAATATCAAATATAATAAAAAAACCAATTTTTCAAAAAAAGTAAAATTTTTCAAAAAATTCAAAATTTCTCAAAAATCGTATTTTTTCAAAGTTTTGCAAAGTTTTTTTTTTAAATTTAGTTTTCGTTACGGAAAGTTCCAGCAATTTGCCTTAATATGCTTATTAAATTTTTAAGTACTTATCAAAAACCACAAATTTTTGTCTAAATTCTTAAATTATAGAAATACTTGAAGTATGTTACAAAGTAAAATTATGTAAAGAAACATAACGTATCATTTATTTAAATTATAAGTAATTGGAGTTAAGTAGTTATCGCAATCTGCAAAAAAAATTAAGGCAGAAAAATTTTTATAATTCTAAGTAGTTCAAAGCAGAATACAAAACTCTGTAATAGCCACCAAATATTTATCCAGGTGCAACTGATGTGCATTTATGCAAAACTAGAGCAACGCATTGCACAATATGTGAATGTGCTATAAAACAACTGTCACGATAAATTTAATATAATAAGATACTGAGTGAGTACAATCGTGTGTAGTGTTAGAACGATAGTATCGATACTGAGTAAGTATCGATACTTTGATTTCGATAATGAGTACTTTTGGAATCGATACTTCGGGTCGATTCTTTTGGCGGTATCGATACTTTGCGCCGATTCTACTCAAAAAGTATCGGCTATATTTTTTGACCCCACCAAAAGTTCGACCGCATTTTATGAACACTACTCATTCTTTTTTGTCGTGGCGGCACCGCTCTTCATAGATAACGAACGAAAGAAGCGATAAGTCGAGTGCGATATGGTTTTTGTTAAAGAAAATGTTTATGAATGCCCCTAGTTCGAAGCCAATGATTAACAATAAATAAAAGAATTAAAGTTTAAGATTACGTACGTCGATAATATAATTTCTGTTACCTCCGAGAACATATGTTTATCAACGATAATAAATTTTGTATGTTATATGCAAAAACCTTGTTATCTGCGAAATTGTCACGCAACCAACTTTGGTTAAATAATTTATTAAGACATTCGATTTCCGATTCTAATTTTTAAAGACGAATCTTTTTTTCTAAAATAAATACTACTTCATAATCACTAAAAATAAGTATTTCCATTAAAATTTTATAATTCCGATTTTAATATTTAAAGCCGATACTTGTTTTTTAAAATAAATACTATTTTATAATCGCCTATTTCCATTAAAATTATTATATTTCCGATTCTAATATTTAAAGCCAATACTTGTTTTTTCTAAAATAATAAATTCTTTTGATATAAATTAGCCGACATTATAATATTAAATGAATACTTCGTCACAAAACAATGCTTTTTTTAATTAATGAGTATTTTTCTTTGTGATATAAATTAGCCGATTAAATTTATAAATGAATACTTTTGTCACAAAACAATACTTTTTTTAATTAATGAGTATTTTTCTTTGTGATAAAATTAGCCGATACTAAATTCATAAATGAATACTTTTGTCACAAAACAATACTTTTTTTTAATTAATGAGTATTTTTCTTTGTGATATAAATTAGCCGATACTAAATTCATAAATGAATACTTTTGTCACAAACAATACTATTTTTTAATTAATGAGTATTTTTCTTTGTGATATAAATTAGCCGATACTAAATTCACAAATGAATACTTTTGTCACAAAACAATTTTTTTTTTTTTAATTAATGAGTATTTATCTTTGTGATATAAATTAGCCGATACTAAATTCATAAATGAATACTTTTGTCACAAAACAATACTATTTTTTAATTAATGAGTATTTTTCTTTGTGATATAAATTAGCCGATACTGAATTCACAAATGAATACTTTTGTCACAAAACAAACTTTTTTTTTAATTAATGAGTATTTTCTTTGTGATATAAATTAGCCGATACTAAATTCATTAATGAATACTTTTGTCACAAAACTAATCATTTTAATAATGAGTATTTTTCTTTGTGATATAATTAGCCGATACTAAATTCATAAATGAATACTTTTGTCACAAAACAATACTATTTTTTATTAATGAGTATTTTTCTTTGTGATATAAATTAGCCGATACTGAATTCACAAATGAATACTTTTGTCACAAAACAATACTTTTTTTTTAATTAATGAGTATTTTTCTTTGTGATATAAATTAGCCGATACTAAATTCATAAATGAATACTTTTGTCACAAAACAATACTATTTTTAATTAATGAGTATTTCTCTTTGTGATATTAAATTAGCCGATACTAAATTCATAAATGAATACTTTTGTCACAAAACAATACTATTTTTTATTAATGAGTATTTTTCTTTGTGATATAAATAGCCGATACTGAATTCACAAATGAATACTTTTGTCACAAAACAATACTTTTTTTTAATTAATGAGTATTTCTTTGTGATATAAATTAGCCGATACTAAATTCATAAATGAATATTTTGTCACAAAAAATACTATATTTTTTAATTAATGAGTATTTATCTTTGTGATATAAATTAGCCGATACTAAATTCAAAAATGAATACTTTCGTCACAAAACGATACTATTTTTTAATTAATGAGCATTTTTCTTTTTAGTATCAAAAAATTATTGTTTTAAACTTCTCAAAATATTGAAAATGATGCTGATTTAACAGCATCAAATACAGGCAATAGAATTTATCATAATATTGTAATTCGATAGTGAGTTTTAAATCTTTCTGCCCTTATGTTTGATTTTGATGAAAAGTACTCGATACTGAGTAGTATCGATACTTTTGCCACGATACTTTTTTGGAATCGATACTCTGCCTCGATTCTTTTTTCAGTACTCGGTATCGATACTTTGCCTCGATACTTCTAACACTAATCGTGTGTAACTTATTTATATGATATTTTAGGTTCGATTTTATTTGACCCATTTGAAATTCACCCATACCCTTTGGTTAGAGTTTTTGCAAAATCCAGTAGTACATGTCTATCTGTAAGGTGCAATACTTATTTTGGTACATGGCATAACGTACGTCGTACGGCCATCGAGGATGTCAGGCCGTCTGAAATGCTTCGTTCGAATCTATTTGCGTTGAGTTTATTCTGGTCTCCCCGAGTGATGTATAACCTCGGGTCATCGAGAGGTCATGCGGGACACGTGACACGGCACATGGTTCAAGATGATCACGACTCAGGAGCTCAAGTCTTGTCTTGGTCTTGGACATGTCAGAGCTGCCGACTTCTTATTACTTTATTATTTATATCAACATTGTGTAAAAGTTTCTCCGTGCGGAACAAAACTAAGTCATCGAGATAAGGTAGACAGGGGTATAAAGGTCCAAGTTGACTTTTGGCAAGTATACTGTGAAAACCATTGTGCCTTAGGGAAAATAGCTGGAACTTCCCGTACCGTAATTTGAAGTATTTAAAACGTATACAAGCGCGTAAGCACCGCGTTTTAGGTAAACATTGTAAATCTTGGTACGGAACCCATAGTAGTGTAAACCAAACTAGTTCTTATTAACTTCCCGAAGGAGAAGTTTATGTTTTCATCAAAAAATCCGAATTGCTAATTTTATGTTTTTTCGACGTTTCAAGCCATTCTGAATCGAATGAGACCAAATTTGAAAAAAGTATGTGTGTGTGTGTGTGTGTATGTGTGTGTGTGCGTGTATGTGAACAGATTTTTTGCCGTAAATCGACGTTTTCTCGAAAACGGCTGAACCGATTTCAAAAATTTAAAAGCCATTCGATGTATCTCGACGAGAACTATTGTTTGTCAGTTTTTGTGCGACGATCGGCCAAGCCGTTTCTTTATAAATCGCAGAAATGTGAAAAATTTTTCGTCTACGTTTTAGTCCGCAATTCTGAATCGATTTTGAAAATTCAAAAACCGTTCGAAAGATATCGGTTGGGAATCGTGCTGATTAGTTTTTGGTAGAGAACGGCCGGGCCGTTTTCTTGTAATAAAGTTTTAAAAAAAAAAATTTCGACGATTTTTATGATTATTTTTTTGACGGTAGATACCATAGTCTTTTAGATCATACTAAAATATTACGGCCCTACGACAACTGGTTCAGCTTTAACAATTCGTCAAAGTTTGCAAAAATTGGTATCGTTTTTTTAGCATTTGTCAAAATTAGACCTTTGATCGACGTTTTCTCAAAAACGCCTGAACCGATTTTAGAAATTTAAAAGCTATTTGATGTATTTCGGTGAGGACTATCGTTTGTCAATTTTGTGCGACAATCTGCCAAGCCGTTTCTTTGCAATTTGAAAAAAAGTGTTAAACTTTTCGTTCACATTTAAGCTCATCCTACCGAACCGATGTCAAAAAATCAAAAACTGTTCGAAAGATATTAGTTGGGAATAGTACTGATTAGTTTTAGGTGAAAATTTACCGAGCCGTTTTCTTGTAATGAACTGTTGAAAAAAAATTTAAGCCGATTTTCATAGCGAGATACATCATGGTCTTATAGAACTTACTGTAATATTATGGCCTTACGACAAGTAGTTTAATTTTAAAAATTCGTCAAACTTTGCTAAAATTATTATTGTTTTTTTTAAAGCAGGATTGATGAAGTATATTATTTACACATTTTTTTTGATTAAGTCGATTATTTACACATATAGGGAAGTTCATGTAACTTGCCTTAAGGCTAAATACCAAACCTAGTTATTAAAATCTTTATGAAATATCTGACGATTTTATCTACATATATCTAATATTCATTTTCGACCCCCATATTTTTCACTTTATACACTGGATCTCCAAAACCGCTAGACCTGCCTTCCCAAAAATACAATCAACTTTTGATTTTGTCAATATCAGTGGAAGTTTTTTGAATTATTGAAATCGGACTCAAAACCTGAATCAACATTATTAGCACTTTATGCTGGTATCTTCGAAGCTGCTGCACCTGCCTTTGCCAAAAAATAATCAGCACATCTCCTTATTAAAAAAAAGAATCGAATGTTGAAATCATCGACGAAAAGTTGTATCGGCATATACATGCACAGGGTTCGTCTTGGCGAAGGTCGTTAACGCGTTGACTTTGTATGTACAGGGTCGCGCGTTCGATTCCCCGCTCTGGCAATCTAACATCGGGCAGCAAGATGTCCATTTTCAATTGAAAATATAGATCATAATATGTTTCCAATTGAAAATAAGCCCATCTCGGGCACTGCGGTGTGAAATGGCAAGGTAAAAATCTCTCAAACTATTCTTCCCTGAATCGAGTTGGAGTTTTAACTCAGCTCACGCACCTGCCCTAGAGCAGTACACTCATTATTATTATTATTATACATACACACTCACATACATACGTACACACATATACATCCATTTGATCTAATGTATTTCAAAACATTCTTTTGAAACAAAGTATTTTTAAAAAAATCATTTTAGATTTTTCTATGGGAAGTAAAAAAACAAATATGAAACAAACAACAATCGAACTATGTTCAGTAATATTCCCAGTTATAAAATATATTTTTTGCTATTTTTTAAAATTTGTGGTCCTTGCAAATAAAAACAATATTTCAAATACATAATATTCAAAATTTCCCAGAATTTTTCAAACGCAAAGAAATCAAAGTTTCTACGCAGCTTTTGCGATTGTTTTAAAAAAAAAAAGTTCAAAATTTTTAAAATATTTCAAGATACAAAAAAAATTCAAATTTTTCAAAAAAGTCGATTTTTTTGGAAAAATTAAAAATGCTCAATCATTTTCAAAGTTCTAGCAAAAATTTGAATCTTTTTTAAAAATTTTAATTTTTACGAGAAGTTTCAGCCATTAGCCTTAAGGCACGATGCCACGCATATCTAGTTTGATAAATAATTAGAACTTTCCATGTAAAGTTTGGTAAACTCGATTTCTTTCTTTTTCTATACTTAACCCAATGCATTTTATTCAACTTTATTACCTGAAAAGTTCTCAGCTAATAAAATAACAAGTTGGAAAGAAATGTCATGGAAGCAAAGCAAAGCGATCGCAGACTACTTTAACGCGATCTGTAAACGCTTCAATGGGCATAAATTCAGATTACAAGTTTTGCTCGATACCACGATAATATCTTTCATTGGCGGTTTTTATATCTCCATTGGCGGTTATAACTTCATGTTGAGACCTCTTTGCAGACGCTGCTCTTTACCAGACAGGTAGTTAACGTAGAGGATCAGGTTCAAGAATTATCATGGAACGTGGTGTATTATAATAAAAAAATAGTGATCTAAATACATAAATTTTGATAAGAAATTAAATTTGCTGGAGTTTTTTTATGGTCCGATTCAAAAATTTTAGTATAAATATATAAATAAAAATTTTGGACGGTCTAACATCAAGTAAAACTTCACTGATGATGGCATGAATTGTCCAATATGCCTAAACGAATGGAAACATGAAAGTGTTTTAATTTTTTTTTTGCTTTACGAACTTAGTTTATTTGTCTTGTTCTGTAAACTTCAACACCTAAATAATTGATTTATTTTTCTTATTCAGCGATATTCACCTATACAAATTATCTCACCTGGTCAATTTTATTCGTAACAGTTCAGAATGCGACTTAGGAATGTGTTTCGAGCAAAGTAGCAAAACAAGAATTCCAAATGAAACCTGATGTCGTATCCTTACAGAGATACATTAATATAAATAAATAGAGCTGATATAATTGACATGCTCTATAAATGTTCATGCTAACCTAGGAAAATTTATAAACATAAGATAAATAATAGTCGGGTAGAAACTCAAATATTTGCAATGCTTTTTCCTATTGTGCGCTTACCCCCAGGCCTCTCTACCATATTAAAATTAGGAGTAAAATTGTATATTTTTTACCCCCTTGGATATTTCCTTTCACCCGTGTATGGGGCAAAAAAAGTTTTTGTTTATTTGATTTGTGTGATTTGTTCTGCTGTTGTAAGTTTGGTTCTCAAAGTATAATTGCTAATTTAAAAGAAGCGCCGAACAACCTATTAAGTGGTATTCTAGTATAGAAATTTCAAATAAATCGATTTTTGTTTTTTGATATTTTAAAGTTTAACTATTCAAAAATATGTGTACGATAGAATTTTTAAAAAATTAAATTATTTTAGGAAATACAGCTGTTTGACCATGAAAATCTCCTTATGTCTTTACTTTTACAAAACTTTAATCGCTTTTTTCTCAAAACTGTTATTCGTTACGATGACCACGATTTCTCGAGTTTTACTAGGCCAATTCACTTGCAATTTTCAGAGCATCTTTTTTATATTTCTCTGGGGTATATACCAGCCTCATACCCAATTTTCAATCTTTACTATTTTTAAAAAAATTAAAAACTCTCAAAAATTGTAACAAAATTATCTTTTGTTCAAACAGTCGCCATTTTGCCAAAAAAGAAAAAATAGCTTAATTCTAGTATATGCCTATATTCTAGTTTATCATTGCGGCCTCATTCTATTTTTTTTTTTAATTCTAATTACAAGGAGGGATACGTGCCAATTTTTTGTAACCCACCACTTTAACAACTGCTAATTTTTAAAATTATTAACATTTCTTTGCTTTTTTTCTGTACTCTTGTGACGTTGATAAAAAAAGTTATAAAAAATAACAATAAAAAATATTGTCTTTTTTACTATGATTTAAAAATGACCTAAAATTCATGCCTCTGCACTCGAATACTCCCTTAAATTCTCAAATTGATCACAGTTTAATTATCTAAATTAACTGCTCATTATTGTCCCTTCATTATGAGTATATATTTATTTTTTTATATTAAAAGGTTTTATTATCTCACCTGGCAATCCAAATTTGTTCACATATTGATTTTCAGTATTATCTATTCATACACAAACATGTCTCCTAGATTCTGCGCATTCCATTTCTCCGCAGTACGTTTAAAACAGCAAATTTCGTACCTAAATAAAAATAAATTTAATTAAATAAGTTTGTGATTACAAAAATTCAAAATATGTCGGACAAAAATTGGCAAAAATCAATTGAAACTGTGATTGACGAAAGATAAACCATTGTATTGGCTGATGTATCATATTCATATCTTGGGAGAAGACTAGTTCAAAAATGCTAAAACAAAATTTTAGCCATAACGTCCATCAAATGGAAAACACAAAATGTATACTAATATTCAAAATAAGTATAGCCTTCATAATGATAATCTTCCTATCATACTTCTCCTTAAAAAGCAACTGCAAAATTGATGATACTCAAATTGTGGAAGACAAAGTGGACGAAGAGGTTATTATTAAGCCTAAAATAAACAAATTTCTGGATTATCCTGGTTTTTGTTACGATGTGCAAGTGTTTTCGACATTTGAGGAAAAGGTGAAGAAAAATGTAACACCAGACATTCCAGTAGAAAATGAGGAAGTGCCTGTGGAAACTGATGATCAAATTGAGAACAAGAAGGCTGATGATGTTGATGAACGACCTAAACTAATTGCTTATATTGTTGTGGCTATTTTGTTGGTTTCGGCTGTGAAAGCGGTTTTTGATGTACTAAAAGTAAGTAGTAATAAAATTTATGGAATTTGTAACTTGGTGAAGTTATACGTGGTGATTTTTAAATAATTGTTTATGTATGTAAGAAATTTCTAAGAGCTCCCGTCTAAATTTAAAACTTCCACGAAAATTTGTGAAAGTTTTTGGGTTTAAATAAACCAAATATTAAAACTTAACATAATAATTTTAGTGAGTGACCTTCTAGTTCATCAATTATTTCTTGAAAATTATTATACACAAATTCGATTGAAATTTTTATTAATAAACTTTAACTAATGTCGGTGAATTTCGATTGTTACACCAATTTTAACAATTTTTTCGACAGAAATACATATTTAATTTAAATAATAATCGTTATTAATAAATTAATTTGATGTCTTGATGAAATAGAATAATAAATAGAATGATTAACCAGTTAACTGTGATGCTTTCTTCCGAAGTGAGTAAATCAGTCCAAATCGAGCTCATGACGAGTATATTCGTCAATCATAAAGCAAGATATAAGAAAACTAGTGGTGCATGGCATCGTGCCTTAAGGCAAATTGCTGAAACTTCCCGCACTGGAATAAAATATTCGAGAAAATTTAAATGTTTTTAATCTGAATTAAAATTGAAATCCTAACAATTTGAGATAGTTAAGGAAAATTTGGAAACTATTTTTTTTTTTTAATTTAAAAAAAAAAAAAAAAAAAAAAAAAAAAAAAATAGTTTCCAAATTTTCCTTAACTATCTCAAATTGTTAGGATTTCAATTTTAATTCAGATTAAAAACATTTAAATTTTCTCGAATATTTTATTCCAGTGCGGGAAGTTTCAGCAATTTGCCTTAAGGCACGATGACATGCACCACTAGTTTTCTTATATCTGTCTATCTTGTCAACACAAGCAAAACATTTTTTGAATTAGATTATCCATTCTCTTAATAACTGTTACTTTTGCACTTTTTGCTCTGTGTTGCCGAAACGGCTGGACCTGCCTCTGCAAAATGTAATCTTCCCGCCAATACAAACAGAATACTTTTTAAATCATTCTAATCGGATGCGCGGTTATCGCAAAAATTGAGTTTTTATATTAAACAAATCACTTCTTCACTTTGTCAACACAAACAAAACATTTTTTGAATCAGATTATCCATTCCCTTAAAAACTGTTATTTTAGCACTTTTTGCTCCGTGTCGCCGAAACGGCTGGGCCTGCCTCCGCAAAAAACTAATCTTCCCGTCAATACAAACCGAATACTTTTTAAATCATTCTAATCGGATGCCCGGTTCTCGCAAAAATTGAGTTTTTATGCTTTGCACTTTTTGCGCCATATCACCGAAACGGCTGGACCTATCTTTGCCAAAAACTAATTAACACATCTCTCTGTCAATAGGAATCGAATATTTTTTGAGTCATTCTAATCGGATGCTCCGTTCTCTCACAAACGCTATTTCTATTTTTGCACTCTTCGCTCCGTATCTCCAAAACAGCTGGTCCTGTCTTTGCCAAAAACTAATCAACACATCTCCCTATCAATAGGAATCGAATAATTTTTGAATTTAAATTTTGAATCATTCGAATCGGTTGATCCGTGTTACCGAAAGCGTGGACCAGAAAATTCAAGCAACATGCCTTAAGGTAAAATGCCACTTTTATACAATTTTTTATACAGCCTTAAAATAATTGTGAACAACTTAAAATTTCAGAATACATTTTGTTTTATTCAAAAATTTCAATTTAAATGGCAATTTAATACGCCTGACGAAGACACTCATCAATACATAAAATTCTCATAATTCCCATGACGAGTATATTCATCATTCGCGGTTAACTGGTTAAATATCCTAATATCCGATATAAAATCAGCTCAAAATTGATAATACAACGATAAAATGGTTCAAATTGAATACTATATTTACTAGAAATTGAATGAAATACTAGAAATGCGTTCTGATGAAGAAAAATCAACAAGATTCCGTCAATTTATGAAAATTTATATAAGGATTTATAAAAATTTGCTATAAAAATGTATCTCTCTCTGTTCTAAATGTTTCTAACTATTATCGCCTGTAATATTACCTATGCATGCTCTAAAATATTTTTTCAATTTATTTCTATATATTAACGTCGACGTTTAATTCTTTCAGCCATGATAACTAAAAAGTTAACACCGCAAATAAAATTTGCAAAGAAGCTGTGAGGACATATATATAAAACATATACATATTACACGTATTAAAAATACTTTTAAGCACTGTTAAAAAAATGTTCGAACTGTATATATTTGAAAGAAATAAAATTTAAAATATTGACACAATATTTTAGTTTTTTAAGTTTTCTTTAATAAATTTTTATGGCTGCGAGATTTAATTTAATTTGTTTTTATTTTAAATGAATGACCAATATATATGTTCTGTAAAATTTCATCTCAACTTCACTCTCAACACCTAAATTTAATTTCTAAATGTGATATGTGGTGTCTCACTTGAATATTTCTGTCTTTCTGCAAAAAATTGTCAAGATTCAGAAGTGTCGAAATGAGTTGTAAGTATTTGTTCTTATACGAATTTTATGTTTGCATGAAGAAAAAATAAATAATATTGAGCATGAGTTAAAATTGCTGATAAGTGCATGTGAAGAAAATATAAAATAAAAATTACGGTTGAAATAAATGGGCCGATTCTGTCGTAAAATAGATCAATGTTATGGCAAGGCTCTATTACGCTTCATATAAAATGATACTAAAAGAGGTCAAAATGCAATGTGGTTGCTGTGCAGTCAGGCTTTTTAGACAAAAAATTTAACTAAGAAAACGCACAATGAATGCAAAAAGAATGTTATCATAAGTGCATCTTTTTGATATGTTATAATAAAACATACGTGAAGTTAGATTTCATCTTTAAAACGCTTGATTGCACAGCAAATACATAGCATTTTGCAGTTTTTAGTACCATTTTATATGAAAAACGCTACGTAGTGTAGGCTTGCCATAACTTTGGTCTATTTTACAATAGTAATACAAAATTGTTCCTTTTTGCAACAGAAAACTTTGAAAGTTAGTTAACGAACGTTTTAAGAATAATCAAATTTATTTAGAGTTAGTCTGTAGCTTAAGCTTCTGACAAAATATTTTTTTCGCTTTTTTTTCGATAGAATATTATCATGTTTATTTTGGAAATCTACACGGAGAAATATACAGAATTTCTTTAATGAAATATTTTTTAACTGGATTCATTTACCAATTTGTTAAGAAAACAATACTTTTAATAAGCATTGATATTATTAGCCAGTCGTCAGAATATATTAAATAAATGCTAATAAGTTATTAGCATATAGTTTGGGTTATGAGTAATAACTATACTGTACTTAATAAAAAAAATGTAGCTTTTATCCAAACCTATTTCTAACTAAAAATATTAAATAATCATATTTTTACATGAAATTTGAAGAGCTCGCACTTGTTTTACCGAATAAAAAAACCTTTTTTTCAATTAACAAAAATAATATCGCGATTTACTCGAATTTAATTTGTGATAAAAACGAATTAAATTTTTGCTAACATCCTAAATTTTAGTTTTGTGACAGTGTTACTACATAGAATGGTGTGTGACGTCACATATCTGAGCGAACAATGCCGACGACAATTGCGGAACCCAATCGATTAAATGTCATATGTCATATATTTCAATGATATAATGGCAAATGTGATGGCTGATAATTTTATAAGCAATAATATTAATAATATTTAATATTATTCATCACAATATTGTTAATATATAGTTAATTTAATTCAAATATTATCTGTGATAGTTTTATTTCAATAATATAATGGCAATTGCGATGGCTGATAATTTTGTCAGAAATGATATAAATAATATTTTCCCTGTGAAATACATGTACATAAACTCGAATTCACTTGTTAAAATCGGTTTATATATTATAAGGCCTTTGTTAGGCACGTAACATATAACATATGACATTTGATCAATCGGAAGAGTCTGCGATTATCGTCGGCAATGTTCGCTCAGACATGTGACTTCACATACCCTTCTATGTTTGAGCACTATATGCAACGGAAAATATGAGGACTAGCACTAGTCCACTTAGTGTAATGTCTATGATTATATGATACAAAAATCATCAAGTATTAATAACATTCAGAAAATGTGTAAAAATTTTCACAACACATGCATGTGTGTGTATAGTTGTAAATATATAAAAATCCCATATCTCAAATGTTTTTATTAAAAGTAGAATATTGAGTCCATAGTGGCACAACATAAAATTATTCATTTGCATATAAAATTCACTCTATTATAATTAATTTATTAAATACATTTGATATTGTCAAATGATATTCACCAAAATCATAAAACGCTTTGGAAAATGTAGCAGAAAATTGTTGAACTTATTAACTCTAATGTTCTACCAAACCGACGTAAATTAATAATTGCCGAATGTTAATGTTTTTGCGAATAGAAAATGTTCAGAAGATATTTTTGTAACTTTTTGAATAAATTCATCACTGGTTTATGTATAATCATTAGTTAATGTTCAGAATCCTCACGATACTTCTCAGATAATCTGTTTTATTATTTGATTAGTTATATCAGATTTGGCAGTGGTTGAAGGTTTTCAATCATTTTAGAATAAGCATTTTTATTTAATCCTATCATGTTATAAATATGTTCTCAAAAACACATTTTGCGATTTTGATGAAACTTGGCACACATTGTTATTGTACCTTACCAAAAATGTGACCAAAATTTAAAGTTGGAACATTCAATAGTTTTCGAGATGCGTGGTTGATGGGTCGCTGGCTCCGCGCTCAATACTAATATTTAAACAGATAATGGTATGTTTTCAAAAACACATGTTGCGATTTTGATGAAACTTGGCACACATTGTTATTGTACCTTACCAAAAATATGACCAAAATTTAAAGTTGGGACATTCAATAGTTTTAGAGATGCGTGGTTGATGGGTCGCTGGCTTCGCGATCAATACTAATATTTAAACAAATGGTGGTATGTTTTCAAAAACACATGTTGGGATTTTGATGAAACTTGGCACACATTGTTATTGTACCTTACCAAAAATATGACCAAAATTTAAAAATGGGACATTCAATACTTTTCGAGATGCGTGGTTGATGGATCGCTGGCTCCGCGATCAATACTAATATTTAAACAAATGGTGGTATGTTTTCAAAAACACATGTTGGGAATTTGATGAAACTTGGCACACGTTGTCATTGTGTCTTACCAAAATTGTGACCAAAATTTAAAGTTGGAAGATACAACACACAAAATGTTGTGATTGATGTATTGGCTTTACTAATTGCTAATTTGTAATTAACATCATAGTTATACTAATAACAATTTATTATTATGTTATGCCACTATAGAATTTTAGCAAAAATATTATTACTTTACAATATTATTTTCTAATAACAATCTTTGTAGAACATGAAGATTCGCCACTTGAAAAAGGAAGAAGAATTGGAAAGAAAATTTTCTTTGGCCAACATGTCGCTGACCAAGCACGCTCGCAGGGAATCCCGAATTTCTTTTAATCGACGCTATTCGACTGCCCAAAAACAGGTCACGGTCGACGGATCAGGAATGGTCATCAATAGAGACAAACCGATAGGTAATTAAACAAAAAAATATTAATAAAATATAATTATAAAAATATCAAATTCTACAGGTTTCAATTTTATTATTTTTTTGCCTCGATTGAACTATCCTGTAGTTCTTGCAAAATAGTGCTGTCATTTTTATCTATTGTATTAGAAAGTCAAATTATCCGAAAGTGAATATAATGAATAAATTAACAAAATTTTATCAAATACTTGATTAGTGCAAAAAATTTGATCGATATCACTACAGTACGGGCAATAGTTAATTGGTTGTAATAGAAATAATTTCAAATAACAATGATAAGTCTCAAAAAAAAAACAACCGAGAGAAAACAACCCTCAAAATAAACTTTCGAATGTTCGGTACACGTTTAAACTGATTAATGCGGCAAGACTGTGACAATGACGCTCAACATCTGAACAGGATTGTGATTTCGCTTTAAATATAGTTATTACTAACTTCCCATAGGGTAGTTATAGTAAAGGGCCGAAAATCGAAAACAAAAATTTTTACATTTCTCGACGTTTTGAGGGTTTCTGAACATTTTGGCATACCTCAGAAAAAATGGATATGTGTGTGTTGTGTTGTGTGTGTGTTTTGTATGTCCGCATTTTTTCGTCCACGTTTTCGGGCGCATGGATTAACCGATTTGAATGGTTCAAAAAATATTTGATTCCTATCGATAGGAAGATGTGCTGATTAGTTTTTGGCAAAGGCAGGTCCAGCCGTTACGGAGATATGGAGCAAAGAGTGCAGAAAATAGATATCGAGTTTTTATGAGAACGGATCATCCGATTCGTATGATCCAAAAAACATTCAGTTCGTAATGACGGGGAAAAGTGGTTATTAGTTTTGGCAAAGGCAGGTCCATCCATTTCAAAGATACACAGCTAAATGCGCAAAAAATGGCAGTTTTTGAGAGAACTTAGTGTCCGATTTAAATGATTCAAAGAACTTTCTGCTTGTTTCAACAGAATAATTGCTTTTGGAAAAAAGAATTTGTTTCAATTTTTTTTTGCAAAAAAAAATTTTGTGTTAGAATGTATAGAAATTGAATTAGAAATAAAAATAAAAATGATATAGTGGAAAGAAGTAAGAAGATAAAAAGGGAAGAATGAAGAATGAAGTTGAAAAAAAAAACTAAGTAGAAGAATAGGATTTATGTGAAAGGAAGTATGTAGTATAAGAAGAATAGGATTTATGTAAAAAGAAAGAAAGTATGAAAAGAAAGAAGTATAATATAAAAATTAGTAAAGAATTTAAATAAATGTTGTAGGTTGCTAAATGCTCAGAGTAAGCATTGGTAGCAGTAAAAAAAAAACTTTAGACATTACAGTCCGATTTCAAGTACAATACTAAAATTTAGAATACCTGTACCTTTTCGAACTGTGTTTACCAAATATATTTATACTCAAATTTATATTATATTTTACGTAAAAATCGTCACGGTATCTTTTAGGACTCTCAAGTTTTGATCACCGTTGAAATAAATAATAATTGTTGTAATATAAAAAAGTTAATATAATCAAATTATATTCTGAAAATTTCGAAAAAAGAAAAAGATAAAGTGGAAGATCTCAAAAAATTGGCACCTGTAAATGAACACGATATCAGCTGAAATCCAGGGAGAGCTAGAGGGCTTATTAAAAAGTTTCTTTTCAAAATGTGACTGTCTGAAAAAATACAACTTTTGTGATACTAGAAGGTGTCAAGTAAATCCAGTCCAGTAGATCTTGAGCAATCGTGGATATCTTATCGAAACAAACAGCTTCGATTAAAACGCGATTTTTTTTTTAAATCTAGACCAGAAAACCAGAAAACCGCCTTTAGCTATTTATAAATCCTTATAAAACATATTAGTTATCAATCATCAATAACAAACATTATTTTAAATCTATATAGGTACCAAAAAGTCACTTTTGCTACGCCGTAGCTCCGTGCCAGTGTGGGCAGTCAGTTCTGGTATAAGAGAATCTCCTACCGGCTCCAGAAGACCATCAATCGATTCTGAAGACGATTCATCAACGGATAGAAAGAGAATTCGTATTATTAGACGATACTAAAATAAAATCAAATTTAATATTAATAAAAACAAATTTTATGAAAGTAAAAAGAGTATGGTACGGGATACTCCTAATTAGGTTTTTATTATCTAAAAATAAAACCTGTAAATAAAAAAAAAAACTAAAATTTTATTTAAAAACAATTTTTGCTATATTAAATATATAGCAAATAAATAAATATATATATATAAATATATATAATATATATTTATATTAATTTTTATTTTTTGTAAATACAAAAAAATCTAAATAAAATTCAAAGAAGATAATTTTATAAATGTAATTAGGTAGAATAAATTCTATTTCATTATATTCCATTTTAGATTCATTGCATTGAGAATTTGCCACATGGGATTTGTAAATAACATTTTCAATAATTTATAACAAATTTGAGAAAGAAAAATGCATGATACAATTCTGTGAAAACAAACAAAAATTCATGTAAATGTGAAAAAAGATTGAAAGAAAATAAATGAATAAATGAAATTATGAATATGTCATAATAGTTACTGTTTTTGTTATTAAAAAAAATAATTCACCTTGATGAAAATAAAATGTTTCCATATCTTCACGTTTTGAAGGTTTCTGAACATTTTGGCATACCTCAGAAAAAATGGATGTATGTGTGTGTTTTGTGTTCGCATTTTTTCGTCCACGTTTTCGGGCGCACGGATCAACCGATTTTAATGGTTCAAAAAAATTCTATTCCTTTTGATAGGGAGATGTGCTGATTAGTTTCTGGCAAAGGCAGGTGCAGTCATTACGGAGATAAAGAGCAAAGAGTGCTGAAAATAGAAATCGAGTTTTTGAGAGAACTGAGCATCCGATTTAAATGATCCAAAATACATTCAATTTTTAATGATTGGGGGAAGTGGAGATTAGTTTTTGGCAAAAGCAAGTCCAGCCATTTAGAAGATACAGAGCTAAATGTACCTGAAATGGCAGTTTTTGAGCATCCGATTTGAATGATTCAAAAAATTTCTGCTTGTGTTGACAAAATAATTGCTTTTGGAAAAAAAATTAAATTTTTTTTTTTTGTATATCTAAAATAATTCGGATTTTAATTTTAATTCTGGCTAAAGTTCTAAGCATCACTTATAAACTTTAAATAATTTTAACTTTGTAATTCAGTTTATATAATTCTTATAAATATTGGAAAAGTTTACAGTGTTTATAATAATCTATTTGAAAACATTTAATATTCCTCGAACATTTCGTTACGATACGGAAAGTTCCAGCAATTTGCCTTGATGAACAATGCCAGCAATAAGTTTTTTATGGATATTTAAATAAATTAATGGTAAATGATAAAACAATTTATTAGTTGAAACATTTATTTTTATATAAAAATGTATAAATAAATATTTTATTTATTGGAACGCACATTCAGAGATGTCATTAATACTAATTTAAAAATAATTGAAGTACCATACACCAAATATATACATATAGAACTATGACATTATATACAATATAAAAATTAAATAGGAAGAGATCAATATTGTACAAATAAAGTATATCAATATAAAAATCCTTACATATCTTAAAAATAACCATAGTACAATTTCTAAAATTTGTGTCCGTGAACATTTTGTAAAATAAATTACAACTATATTTGCACATAATTAGTAAAAAAAAATACTGCAGTAACAACAACACAAAAGTATCAGATGTAATACAACTAAAACTTTATCTGTTACAATATTTAATTATATCATCATCAACTAATAATAAATTACTATAATAATACCTTAACTAAAATCACTTGGGACGAATACTTACAAAAATATACATAATCTATATTTATAAAAAATTAAAGTTCCATAGTTCTCTAAATTTACACACATAAAAAATGTTTCATATATACACTCGTTTACAAACTTTATCGTAATATTGTGATTGTGACATAATCACAAGCTTTTTTATTTCGCTGCTTTATCAATCTCATATATTGTTCAGTTGCTTTGTTTATTCATCGGGGACTCTCCAAGATAATCTTTTGCCAGTTTCATATAGTTTTTGTAAAGCACTGAGTATCGTACCAGATGATTCCAATTGTAGATAATGTTTGTATAGTTGCAACGCGGCCCGCGCGTCTTCAGCTGAATCGTGTGTCACAGATTGTATTCTAATACCTGAATAATAATTAGTAATTTACTTTTAATATTCAGTATTATACTTTGAACTTATATGAAATATTCTGGTCTGTTTCACATCGACTTCAGATGTCGAAAATAAAACAATAAAACAACTTTTCCTTTGAAATAAAAGTTTCAGAATAATTAACTTCCTGTAGAAAAATTTTGATATATCTTTACGTTTCAGAGGTTTCTGAACATTTTGGCATACCTTAGAAAAAATGCATGTATGTATGCATGTATGTATGCATGTTGTGTGTGAGTGTGTGTGTGTGTTTATATGTGCGGATACTATTTTTATCGACGATTTTGGGAATACGAATCAACAGGTTTAAATCCTTTAAAAAATATTTGATTCCTATTGATAACACCTGCTTATTAGTTTTTGGCAAAGACAGATCCAGCCGTTTCGAAGATACAAGGCAAAAAAGAGCCAAAAAATAAAATTAAAGTTTTTGGGAGATCGCAGCGTCCTATTTGAATTATTCAAAAAAACCATTTTACTTGTATTGACAAATGACCAGCAATTTGCCTTGTGGCGCTATGCCATGCACCACTAGTTCACGTTGTCTCTGTATGGAAGTGGAATTCAACTAGTTGTAAGCAGTTTTTTGCCTTGAGGCAAATTGTTCTATTGTTATTCAAAAATAAAATGTTCGTTTTCACTAAAATACAATCAATACAAGTTTCTATTGATGTCTTTCCAATATACTTTCAATATTGATTTTTGACTTAAATTTGTGTTTAACACATTTCATTTCATCCATATCGGATTCTCAAAATATATTTGAAGATATGGCATAGATTCAGATTAGAATCTCTCAAGCTTACCAAAAAGTTCTACACTTTGAAATTTTTTTATAATTTAACACTATTCCTACCGACATTTTATGTTTACTATTCCTACCGCGGACCGGTTCAAATGGACTGTTTAAGAGTTTATAAATACAAATACAAAATATTTCTTCATTTTAGAATGCGAAATCTACATTTTATTCTGTTTTATCAAATTTTTTACGATTTTTTTTTCTTAGAGTGTATTTACTGCACACGCATTTTTTACGTTTTTGGCTGATTTTGTTCGCCCTATCATCTTTCTGAACATTATCTGGAATACATATCTGGTATAATACTTAGTTGATTTTTTTCTGATTTCTTGTTGGAACTATACGGGAAGTTAATTAAAATAGAAATTAATTTTTTCAACATATGCGTATGTAAGTGAAAATTAGAATCTTCTATCTTAGCTTCCAAAATGTAAATATTATTTGAGTGAAATCCGTGATTTTTAGTTCTACCAGTATTTGTAGCTGTTATATTGCTTCAATTGTACCTACCATCACAGTTTCTTTCTTTACTAAAAGTTTAGCTATAAGTAGGATGGTAAGAAACGCTTAAATTTTTTATACGGTTCATTGGTTATAAATCTCCAAAGAAATTCTCAGTTTTCTATGTATACTGGATGGTTATCAAAATTTTACACCCCATTTGCGCGATTTGCTGGGCATAATTATATTTACATTGTATATTGAACAGTACTAAATTTTATACTACGTTTTCCTGAATATTATTGAACATGTATTGAATAAATTTACACCTTACCTTTATTGAAAATATATGTTTGTCGATAGTAATACATGGTCTTTTACAACAATTTTGATTGCTGTCAAGGTAGTTGAACAACCTTTGGATTCAAAACAAAACCTATCAATTTGTTGTTTGGATTCCTTCGTAAAAATCTGTCTACACATAGACATTGAGCAAAAATGAGAAAACCCACTTTGTATACCGTAGAAGTGCAATATTTATACTCCTTGCCTCATATGCGCAGCGTGCATACAGAATTGGAAAAAATGCATATACATTTGCAGAAGGCAGTTTTTACCACTCTAAATCCCTCTGAATTTACATTTTCTTGTAAGTTCGATCATATTCTTAACAATTACTACAAAAAATGCCGTCCGAACATCGTCTTTCGTAAGACAGTATACAATTTTTTTTTCCAAAAATTAAAATTGAAAAAACAAATTTACATTGAAAAATGTATCATACTCACATATTAGGAAAAGTCATGAAGTTTGATGACGATTCAATTACGTTTGATATGAAAAATACTAATCGAAAAATCAAAAACGGTCATTTGACCGGTTCCGGTAGGAATAGTGGTAACCACTTATCGTAGTCCAATAACATTTTAGTATGTTATATCAGACTATAAAAACTATCACTATACAAGTTTGATCAAAAATCGTCAAAAAAAATTCGTTATTTGTTAAATATTTCTCACATACTATTTCTAAAACGTTTCTGAATTTCTAATACGGTCTCAAACGTCTCAGAATAAATTGAAACGTCGAGAAATTAAAATTAGCAAATCAAATTTGCTGCAGAAAACATTCTTGGCAAAGTAAAAAAAAAAAATTAGTAATAAGTCAATCACTCACCAAGAAAATGCCAAGCTAGAAATCGTAAAGACACCATTCTATGATGCGGTAAATGGAATAGATGTACAGTATCAGCAACTTGATTTGGGGGGACAATTAAGTTAATAACTCGAAAATCATTCTTCAATCCATGACCAACAAAAACCACTCCAGTATCAGCCAGATATCGTAACTTTTGATATGTGCTCTTTAGTGTTGTCAAATGTTTCGAACTATAATTTGCATCTAGATCTCCAGGCTGTATACCAGAAAATTTAGTTAAATAATCGACAACTTGTTCCTGTGTACTTATATAATCGTCTATAAATGGAGTGCCTTCATCAGGTCCTTCTCTGTAAAAGCAACAATTGCATATATTGCACAATGTGAATGACAATATTTTGAATCAAAATTGAATTATCAAAATAATCTACTATCATAAAACAGCCAAAATAATTTTATGGTGGGAAAACTGACAAAATTGTTCATATTTTCATTTTACCATTAACATTTTTCTAGAAAACTTATACTCGCTCGAAGTTCGTATATCGTATCGAAGCAACGTATCTCGCTGCTTGAGCGCCTTGTATCTCGAAACACTCGTATGTCGGATCGCTCGTAAGTCGGGATACAAGGTATAGGTAAACAATCAGTATCATAAATCGATCATGCTTACCCCCTTATACAAGTTATTCTCGCAACACATGTGACTAGGTTTAATTGTAGCCAGTTTTCCATCACTTCTTAATTCTGCTTCCTCAGGATTTAGGGTCACAAATTCTGCATCCATCGCAACCAATTGTCCGCGCTTTGGGGCTCTTGTCTTCCCAAAGGCTTCCACGTAAAATGAGATCCATTATGGAATATGGCGAGCGTCGAGTTAACGAGGACATATCCTCATTGAAAATATCCTAGCAAGAATATCGAGATAAACAAATATTAATAATTCTTAATAATGTAATGATAAAGTTACCTGGGTAAGAGGATTGACAATTGGTGGCAAAAGCTCTAAATGTGGATTGTTTCACACAATTCGTAACTAGAATAGAACAGAACACAAGGTACTTTCCAGTCAAGACTAAACCAAACAGCCTCATTTGGCGAAATGGGAGAAATATAGATTCAAAAAAAAATTAGATTTTTACATTTCCACAATTAATTGTCGGTTTCAACTGAACACCCACCTAAAATCATTAAAAATATACCATTGCCCAGATCTATTATATGTTGTGCCATTCTTTGCACATGATAACTATGAGGAACATGTATAAGAGAAACTAAATTTCTTTGGTGATCATCTACATAACAGACAATGATGATAAGTAATATGATTTTTGATGA
>NW_020539726.1:28933879-28954768 GCF_003426905.1 Ctenocephalides felis
CCTTTGCGGTTTTTAGTACCATTTTATATGATAAACGCTACGTAGTATAGGCTTGCCATAACTTTGGTCTACTTTACATCAGAATCGACTTCTAAACCAAAATTGTTCCTGTTTGCCACAGAAAACTTTAAAAGTTAGTTAACAAACGTTTTAAGAACAATCAAATATATTTAGAGTTGGGCTGTAGCTTAAGCTTCTGACAAAATATTTTTTTTGCATATTTTAATTTCAAATTCAAAGCATAATGATGACAACTTTTGCTTATTTGCTTTGCTTTAAAAAATTACACTATAATTAATAAAGAAAATGTAGCTTATCCAAACCTATTTCTAATTAAAAATATTAAATAATCATATTTTTACATAAAATTTGAAGTGCTGTAACTCACACTTATTTTATTAAATAAAAAAATTACATGGACTGCTAGTCGAGCGCAAAATAAGTGCTCCAACATAGAATCCTTCTATTTTTGAGCACTATATGCACTGTGTAATGTTTAGGGTAATATGATAAAAAAACATTAAGTATTATAAATTTCCAGAAAATGTGTAAAATATTTCACAACACATGCATGTATGTGTGTAGTAGTAAATATATGAAAATCGCATATCTCAAATGATTACATAAAAATTAGACTATTCATTCCATAGTGGCACAACATAAAATTATTCACTTGCATATAAAATTGACTATAATAATTAATTTATTAAATACATCAGATTTTTTCAAATGGTATTAACCAAAATCAAACACTTTGAAAAATGTTGCAGAAAATATGATATCACCTTTTTTTTAGGGACATTTTATACCGTATAGAATTTTTTATTTTTTGATGGGTCGCTGGCTCCGCGCTCAATGAAACTTGGCACACATTGTTATTGTACCTTACCAAAAATATGACCAAAACTTAAAGTTGGAACATTTAATAGTTTTCGAGATGCGTGGTTGATGGGTCGCTGGCTCCCCGATCAATACTAATATTTAAACAAATGGTGGTATGTTTTTAAAAACACATGTTGGGATTTTGATAAAACTTGGCACATATTGTTATTGTACTTTACCAAAAATATGACCAAAATTTAAAGTTGGGACATTCAATAGTTTTCGAGATGCGTGGTTGATGGGTCGCTGGCTCCCCGATCAATACTAATATTTAAACAAATGGTGGTATGTTTTCAAAAACACATGTTGGGATTTTGATAAAACTTGGCACATATTGTCATTGTACTTTACCAAAAATATGACCAAAATTTAAAGTTGGGACATTCAATAGTTTTCGAGATGCGTGGTTGATGGGTCGCTGGCTCCGCGCTCAATACTAATATTTAAACAAATGGTGGTATTTTCTCAAAAACACATGTTGCGATTTTGATGAAACTTGGCACACATTGTTATTGTACTTTACCAAAAATATGACCAAAATTTAAAGTTGCGACATTCAATAGTTTTCGAGATGCATGGTTGAACAGATGGTGGTATGTTTTCAAAAACACATGTTGCGATTTTGATGAAACTTGGCACACATTGTTATTGTACCTTACCAAAAATGTGACCAAAATTTAAAGTTGGAACTTGGACAAAGTTGGATATTGATTGCTAATTTGTATTTAACATTATAGTTATACTATACTAATAACAATTTAGTATTATGTTTTGCCACTATAGAATTCGAGCAAAAATATTATTACTTTACATTATTATTTTCTAATAATAATTTTCGTAGAACATGAAGATTCGCCACTTGAAAAAGGAAGAAGAATTGGAAAGAAAATTTTCTTTGGCCAACATGTCGCTGACCAAGCACGCTCGCAGGGAATCCCGAATTTCTTTTAATCGGCGCTATTCGACTGCCCAAAAACAGGTCACGGTCGACGGATCAGGAATGGTCATCAACAGAGACAAAACGATGGGTAATTAAACGAAAATATATTATATATAAATATATCATATTATAAATTATATGAAAAATATATCACCTTCTACAGGTGCTTTTCATTTGGCCTCGTTTAAACTATCCTGTAGTTCTTCAAAATAGTACTGTCAATTTTATCTATTGTATTAGTATGTCAATTGGTCTGAACATAATGAATAAATTAATAAAGGTTTATCTTGATTAGCGCAAAAAATTGGCAAAAGTTAGTTTATTGTAACAGAAAATATTACAAACAATAATGCAAAATTCCAAAAAAACTTGACAAAACAACCCTCCAAATAAACCTTTTAAGGCGCGATACGGCAACGGCAACAAGAATGTGACAATGACGCTCAACATCTGACAGAATTGTGATTGTCCGTTTTTTACGTTATGTAGTCGTAAAAACATTAATAAAATTTGCTATTTTTTGAATATGACCACTGTCTTATCTTGTCCATATATATATATATATATATATCAATTTGTCCTTATTTTCCCTACAGTAAATTAGTAAAAGAACTAGGTACTGTTTTTTTAACTGTTTCTAGCACATTTTCCACATTTACCTAATTTAAAACACTAATTCCTCGATTTTACCCATATTTTAAAAAATCCTCGAGTGGAATTAAAAGAGCGCTAAATCTAAACAAAACAGCGTTAAGCGGAGTTTTACTGAAAGTACATTGATATGTAGCTTAGTGAATAATAAAAGAAAAAACATACTGGAATATTTTTCTCATTTGTTTTTTATGAATTAGAAAAAACAACATTCATTAAATTTTTAGGGGCATTATCCAGTGGTTGGTAATCCATTTCGCTGTTAAATATAGTTTTTTTTTAATAAAAGAAATATCAATTTATAAAATGAATAGCCACAAAAAATCTGTTAATTATTCCATGTATACATGCGCTTCCAAAAATAATTAGGAATGTTTAAAATATCAGAATGTATAAGAGTTTCAATTGTAATATGCATGTAAAAAAATTATTAGAATGAAAATTATTAAATTGAATTAGAATTGAAATTAAAAATAAAATGGTAAAAAGAAGTAAGAAGATAAAAAGGGAAGAATGAAAATAAGTTGAAAAAAATATGTAGAAGAATAGGATGGTTTTTGGTTTCTGAGAAAACGTCGATAAAAGGTCCAATTTTGACAAACGCCAAAAAAACGATACTAATTTTTGCAAACTTTGATGAATTTTTAAAATTAAACGACTTGTCGTAGGGCCGTAATATTTTAGTATGATCTACAAGTCTATGGTATCTATATCTATACTGTAAAAAAATCATAAAACCACTTTTATCAATGTGTCGAACTATGTTTAACAAATATATTTATATTAAAATTTATATTAAATTTTACGTAAAAATCGTCACGGTATCTTTTAGGACTCTCAAGTTCTGATAACCATTGAAACAAATAATAATTGTTATAATATAAAAAGTTGATATAATTAGATAATATACTGAAAATTTCGAAAAAAGAAAAAGATTAAAAATATTCACATAGTTTCCAATCTAGAATGAGATAAAGTGGAAGATCTCAAAAAATTGGCACCTGGTCATAAACACGATTTCAACTGAAATCCAGGGAGAGCTAGAGGGATTATGGCTAGTCCTCCAAATAATATGAAGAAAAACATAGATTCATTTTATTAAACTCGAACAAAGTCTCAATCGAATGAACTTCTGACAAGTTGAAAAAGCAATGTTATTTTGAAAAAAAAAACGTTTGTGATATTTTAGCATAAGGAAGACTATGTCAAGTAAATCCAATCCAGTAGATGTTGAGCAATAGTGGATAACCTATCGAAACAAACAGCTTCGAGTAAAGCGCGAATAAAGTTTCGCAGAAAAGGGAAACAGGGATGGATGATCGTAGTCAAACAGCTATAACTCCATTTTTTTAATTACAATCTGTCACACTTAGGACATTCAGAAATTGTTTTGACTTTATTATATGGATTTTTGAATGGGTAGCAACCCAGTAGTTGTCCAATACAATTTTGACTAATTAACTATACTCGAAATATTTGTTGACATTTTTATATAACTCAAAAATAATTTAAATTTTGAAAAATCCCCTTGAATCTTGAATAGTTAAACTTTAAATATCCAAAAAAGAACAAAATCGATTTTTTTTAAATCTACACCAGAAAACCAGAAAACCGCCTTTAGCTATTTATAAATCCCTATAAAATATATTAGTTATCAATCATCAATAACAAACATTATTTTAAATCAATATAGGTACCAAAAAGTCACTTCTGCTACGCCGTAGCTCCGTACCAGTATGGGCAGTCAGTTCTGGTATAAGAGAATCTCCTGCCGGCTCCAGAAGACCATCAATCGATTCTGAAGACGATTCATCAATGGATAGAAAGAGAATTCGTATTATTAGACGATACTAAAATAAAAACAAATTTAATATTATTAAAAATAATCTATAAAAGGAAAAAAGAGTATTGAATACTCCAAATTAGGTTTTTATTATCTAAAAATAAAACCCGTTACTTTAATAATCACTGAAATTTTATTTAAAAACAATTTTTGCTATATTAAATATATAGCGAATTAATATAAAATATATATATATATATATATATATAATATCTATTTATATTAATTTTTATTTTTTGTAAATACAAAAAAATCTAAATAAAATTCAAAGAAGATAATTTTATAAATGAAATTAGGTAGAATAAATTCTATTTCATTATATTCCATTTTAGATTCATTGCATTGAGAATTTGCCACTTGGGATTTGTAAATAATATTTTCAATAATTTATAAAAAATTTGAGGAAAAAAAATGCATGATACAATTCTGTGAAAACAAACAAAAATTCATGTAAATGTGAAAAAAGATTGAAAGAAAATAAATTAATAAATAAAATTATGAATATGTCATAATAGTTACTGTTTTTGTTATTAAAAAAAATAATTCACCTTGAAAATTTTTCCATATCTTCACGTTTTGAAGGTTTCTGAACATTTTGGCATACCTCAGAAAAAATGGATGTATGTGTGTGTGTGTTTTGTGTTCGCATTTTTTCGTCCACGTTTTCGGGCGCACGGATCAACCGATTTTAATGGTTCAAAAAAATTCGATTCCTTTTGATAGGGAGATGTGCTGATCAGTTTCTGGCAAAGGCAGGTGCAGTCATTACGGAGATAAAGAGCAAAGAGTGCTGAAAATAGAAATCGAGTTTTTGAGAGAACGGAGCATCCGAATTAAATGATCCAAAATACATTCAATTTGTAATGATTGGGGGAAGTGGAGATTAGTTTTTGGCAAAAGCAAGTCCAGCCATTTAGAAGATACAGAGCTAAATGTACATGAAATGGCAGTTTTTGAGCATCCGATTTGAATGATTCAAAAAATTTCTGCTTGTGTTGACAAAATAATTGCTTTTGGAAAAAAAAAAAATTTTTTTTTTGCATATCTAAAATAATTCGGATTTTAATTTTAATTCTGGCTAAAGTTCTAAGCATCACTTATAAACTTTAAATAATTTTAACTTTGTAATTCAGTTTATATAATTCTTATAAATATTGGAAAAGTTTACAGTGTTTATAATAATCTATTTGAAAACATTTAATATTCCTCGAACATTTCGTTACGATACGGAAAGTTCCAGCAATTTGCCTTGATGAACAATGCCAGCAATAAGTTTTTTATGGATATTTAAATAAATTAATGGTAAATGATAAAACAATTTATTAGTTGAAACATTTATTTTTATATAAAAATGTATAAATAAATATTTTATTTATTGGAACGCACATTCAGAGATGTCATTAATACTAATTTAAAAAGTATTGAAGTACCATACACCAAATATATACATATAGAACTATGACATTATATACAATATAAAAATTAAATAGGAAGAGATCAATATTGTACAAATAAAGTATATCAATATAAAAATCCTTACATATCTTAAAAATAACCATAGTACAATTTCTAAAATTTGTGTCCGTGAACATTTTGTAAAATAAATTACAACTATATTTGCACATAATTAGTAAAAAAAAATACTGCAGTCAACACAAAAGTATTCAGATGTAAAATACAACTTAAAACTTTATCTGTTACAATATTTAATTAAATCATCATCAACTAATAATAAATTACTATAATAATACCTTAACTAAAATCACTTGGGACGAATACTTACAAAAATATACATAATCTATATTTATAAAAAATTAAAGTTCCATAGTTCTCTAAATTTACACACATAAAAAATGTTTCATATATACACTCGTTTTACAAACTTTATCGTAATATTGTGAATTGTGACATAATTCACAAGCTTATTTTTATTTCGCTGCTTTATCAATCTCATATATTGTTCAGTTGCTTTGTTTATTCATCGGGGACTCTCCAAGATAATCTTTTGCCAGTTTCATATAGTTTTTGTAAAGCACTGAGTATCGTACCAGATGATTCCAATTGTAGATAATGTTTGTATAGTTGCAACGCGGCCCGCGCGTCTTCAGCTGAATCGTGTGTCACAGATTGTATTCTAATACCTGAATAATAATTAGTAATTTACTTTTAATATTCAGTATTATACTTTGAACTTATATGAAATATTCTGGTCTGTTTCACATCGACTTCAGATGTCGAAAATAAAACAATAAAACAACTTTTCCTTTGAAATAAAAGTTTCAGAGTAATTAACTTCCTGTAGAAAAATTTTGATATATCTTTACGTTTCAGAGGTTTCTGAACATTTTGGCATACCTTAGAAAAAATGCATGTATGTATGCATGTATGTATGCATGTATGTATGCATGTTGTGTGTGAGTGTGTGTGTGTGTTTATATGTGCGGATACTATTTTTATCGACGATTTTGGGAACACGAATCAACAGGTTTAAATCCTTTAAAAAATATTTGATTCCTATTGATAACACCTGCTTATTAGTTTTTGGCAAAGACAGATCCAGCCGTTTCGAAGATACAAGGCAAAAAGAGCCAAAAATAAAATTAAAGTTTTTGGGAGATCGCAGCGTCCTATTTGAATTATTCAAAAAACCATTTTACTTGTATTGACAAAATGACCAGCAATTTGCCTTGTGGCGCTATGCCATGCACCACTAGTTCACGTTGTCTCTGTATGGAAGTGGAATTCAACTAGTTGTAAGCAGTTTTTTGCCTTGAGGCAAATTGTTCTATTGTTTATTCAAAAATAAAATGTTCGTTTTCACTAAAATACAATCAATACAAGTTCCTATTGATGTCTTTCCAATATACTTTCAATATTGATTTTTGACTTAAATTTGTGTTTAACACATTTCATTTCATCCATATCGGATTCTCAAAATATATTTGAAGATATGGCATAGATTCAGATTAGAATCTCTCAAGCTTACCACAAAATTCTACACTTTGAAAATTTTTTATAATTTAACACTATTCCTGCCGACATTTCATGTTTACTATTCCTACCGCGACCGGTCAAATGACCGGTCATGCAAAATCTATATTTTTCAGTATTGAATGAAGAGTAAATGCTAGTTTAAGAGTTTATAAATACAAATACAAAATATTTCTTTCATTTTAGAATGCGAAATCTACATTTTATTCTGTTTTATCAAATTTTTTACGATTTTTTTTCTTAGAGTGTATTTACTGCACACGCATTTTTTACGTTTTTGGCTGATTTTGTTCGCCCTATCATCTTTCTGAAACATTATCTGGAATAATACTTAGTTGATTTTTTTTCTGAATTCTTGTTGGAACTATACGGGAAGTTAATTAAAATAGAAATTAATTTTTTCAACATATGCGTATGTAAGTGAAAATTAGAATCTTCTATCTTAGCTTCCAAAATTGTAAATATTATTTGAGTGAAATCCGTGATTTTTAGTTCTACCAGTATTTGTAGCTGTTATATTGCTTCAATTGTACCTACCATCACAGTTTCTTTCTTTACTAAAAGTTTAGCTATAAGTAGGATGGTAAGAAACGCTTAAATTTTTTATACGGTTTCATTGGTTATAAATCTCCAAAGAAATTCTCAGTTTTCTATGTATACTGGATGGTTATCAAAATTTTACACCCCATTTGCGCGATTTGCTGGGCATAATTATATTTACATTGTATATTGAACAGTTACTAAAATTTTATACTACGTTTTCCTGAATATTATTGAACATGTATTGAATAAATTTACACCTTACCTTTATTGAAAATATATGTTTGTCGATAGTAATACATGGTCTTTTACAACAATTTTGATTGCTGTCAAGGTAGTTGAACCAACCTTTGGATTCAAAACAAAACCTATCAATTTGTTGTTTGGATTCCTTCGTAAAAATCTGTCTACACATAGACTTTGAGCAAAAATGAGAAAACCCACTTTGTATACCGTAGAAGTGCAATATTTATACTCCTTGCCTCATATGCGCAGCGTGCATACAGAATTGAAAAAAATGCATATACATTTGCAGAAGGCAGTTTTTACCACTCTAAATTCCTCTAAATTTACATTTTCTTGTAAGTTCGATCATATTCTTAACAATTACTACAAAAAATGCCGTCCGAACATCGTCTTTCGTACTACCGGTCAAATGACCGGTCGCGGAAGGTAAGACAGTATACAATTATTTTTCCAAAAATAAAAATTAAAAAAACAAATTTACATTGAAAAATGTATCATACTCACATATTAGGAAAAGTCATGAAGTTTGATGACGATTCAATTACATTTGATATGAAAAATACTAATCGAAAAATCAAAAACGGTCATTTGACCAGTCCAAGTAGGAATAGTGTTAACCACTTATCGTAGTCCAATAACATTTTAGTATGTTATATCAGACTATAAAAACTATCACTATACAAGTTTGATCAAAAATCGTCAAAAAAAATTCGTTATTTGTTAAATATTTCTCAAATACTATTTCTAAAACGTTTCTGAATTTCTAATACGGTCTCAAACGTCTCAGAATAAATTGAAACGTCGAGAAAATACAATTAGCAAATCAAATTTGCTGCAGAAAACATTCTTGGCAAAGTAAAAAAAAAAAAAAAATTAGTAATAAGTCAATCACTCACCAAGAAAATGCCAAGCTAGAAATCGTAAAGACACCATTCTATGATGCGGTAAATGGAATAGATGTACAGTATCAGCAACTTGATTTGGGGGGACAATTAAGTTAATAACTCGAAAATCATTCTTCAATCCATGACCAACAAAAACCACTCCAGTATCAGCCAGATATCGTAACTTTTGATATGTGCTCTTTAGTGTTGTCAAATGTTTCGAACTATAATTTGCATCTAGATCTCCAGGCTGTATACCAGAAAATTTAGTTAAATAATCGACAACTTGTTCCTGTGTACTTATATAATCGTCTATAAATGGAGTGCCTTCATCAGGTCCTTCTCTGTAAAAGCAACAATTGCATATATTGTACAATGTGAATGACAATATTTTGAATCAAAATTGAATTATCACAATAATCTACTATCATAAAACAGCCAAAATAATTTTATGGTGGGAAAACTGACAAAATTGTTCATATTTTCATTTTACCATTAACATTTTTCTAGAAAACTTATACTCGCTCGAAGTTCGTATATCGAAGCAACGTATCTCGCTGCTTGAGCGCCTTGTATCTCGAAACACTCGTATGTCGGATCGCTCGTAAGTCGGGATACCACTGTATAGGTAAACAATCAGTATCATAAATCGATCATGCTTACCCCCTTATACAAGTTATTCTCGCAACACTCATGTGACTAGGTTTAATTGTAGCCAGTTTTCCATCACTTCTTAATTCTGCTTCCTCAGGATTTAGGGTCACAAATTCTGCATCCATCGCAACCAATTGTCCGCGCTTTGGGGCTTCTTGTCTTCCCAAAGGCTTCCACGTAAAATGAGATCCGTTTATGGAATATGGCGAGCGTCGAGTTAACGAGGACATATCCTCATTGAAAATATCCTAGCAAGAATATCGAGATAAACAAATATTAATAATTCTTAATAATGTAATGATAAAGTTACCTGGGTAAGAGGATTGACAATTGGTGGCAAAAGCTCTAAATGTGGATTTGTTTCACACAATTCGTAACTAGAATAGAACAGAACACAAGGTACTTTCCAGTCAAGACTAAACCAAACAGCCTCATTTGGCGAAATGGGAGAAATACTAGATTCAAAAAGAAAATTAGATTTTTACATTTCCACAATTAATTGTCGGTTTCAACTGAACACCCACCTAAAATCATTAAAAATATACCATTGCCCAGATCTATTATATGTTGTGCCCATTCTTTGCACATGATAACTATGAGGAACATGTATAAGAGCAACTAAATTTCTTTGGTGATCATCTACATAACAGACAACTGATGATAAGTAATATGATTTTTGATGAATAGGCTCTGTACCGTTTATAAGTTCTCTTTGCTTTATGTCGACATGATCAGTACCATTAATCGATTCAGACATTCTACCTGCAGCATCTGGTTGCACTTCCGCATCGCCCTATGGTTTTTCGGTTTTAATTTCATTTAAAAATAAATACGTTATACAGAAACATGCAAAATTCATAAATATCCTAAAATGCAATTTAAGATTTCTCATTAAAGAAGGATCAAACAAATATTTCTTTCAATATTTACAGGTAATACATCATCATGTAATCTTTCTACAAAGAGCAATTTATCTTCTTTGAGTTTCATTCGTAGACGTTGTGGCAGCCAAGAGTTTTTAGTTTTGTTATTGCTTTCGCTGGAAGAAGTATCTGAGCTACTTTCATTTTCCATAGAATTTTTATATGTACTTGAACAATTGCAAGCACTGTCTGGAGTATTTAATATGGAATAATTTTTGCTGAAATCAATAACAAAATTTTAAAACATTTTTCAAGTTATTTCTGAACATTTCAGAAGAAAAGTTTAAATAAAAATGAGTTCTATTATTTAATTCAACAAGCTAAAATGTAATGTAATATTAGTAAATTAATTAAGTTATAATAAAAATAAAATTAATTAAACAATAAATATGATTAAAATATCATTTTAAATTATGAAATCAACAAAAAAAAATAAATAAAATGTCGAGTATTTATCTTAAGATTAAAAAGTATGTTAGCTATCTGACTTATTTTCCCACAAAATTTTATGGAATAAAAAAGAAATTAATATGTTTCCACTCACTTGTCAGGATGAGTGAAATGGCAGCCTGGCCGTGAACAATTTGCCCCATATCTACAAGGTTTTGACAATAGTGGAAAACTGCTTTCTCCTTTAGAGCATGTAACTTGTTGATTCATTTGTTTTGACCAGAATTCTTTATCGAAGTTATTATCAAGACCACAATTTATTGCCAAAACCTTAGGTAGTTTTGTGACTTGAGAACTCTGAATTGTAGGAGTGAATTTTGAGCAATTTTCACACCATGCTGGTGTAGTTTTTTCTGGACATAAAGAAGGTGCCAGTATAGATTCGAATGTGTATAAGTGGTCCCTTTGATTTGGATAAATTAGATTGCAAAGAAGGATGATGTTTTCTTTAACTTCCTATAAAAGTTATAAGCATTAGAATATATAAAAAAATAATTTGATATAATTGAATGCAATATTTCACTTGTATCGACGGAAAACAGCTACGCAGAGCGATTGCTTAAAAAAGTTCATAATTTTTAAAAAATTTCAAAATTTTGAAGAAAATTCAAAATTAATTATGTTACAAAAAATCAAAATCTTTAAATAGTTTTGAGGCTTCTGATTTAAATTCCGATGCAAGCAATAAATATTTACTAGCTCTAATATTATATTTGTTAATAGATTATTAATTATCTACTACTAATACTTACTTCTCTACCACATTTCAGACAACGATTTATTTGCCTTTGTTTTGTACCAAATAATTTGCTAATTTCAGTTTCGTCATCATCTTTGCTTGATGATTGATCGCCAGAACCACCAGTTGCTTTATTCCTAATATCATCCTCATCTATTAAAAAATAAGTAGCATTGATAACATTTTGTAATGTAAATCTAATAGTATAAAATCAACTTCTCAGTCAAAATATAAATAATAAATTAACTACCTACATCAATAATCCTTTAGTATGAAATTTAAACCAGCAGATGTTAAATGTTACTATATACAATAATTTATAATCTTCATCCTTTCTAAATAACTCATGCTACAGAATAGATCACCAAAGCAAATAATATTAGAGAACAGGTTACCCAAACAAAATAGGAAAATACTTTATTTAAATTTGACAAAAATGTAAGTCTGCCTTGACATTTAACTACACATGCTGTTATTTACATTAAACCTAAAATATCAAACGTTAAAACAAAATACGATAGCAACATAACAAGTAGCTACAGATGTTAGTAAGAAAATTGTGAAAGTTATTGTTCAATCATATATGGAATTATACCAATAATGAATTGGTTAGGGTAACACAATATCATTTACTTTCGGGCATGATCAAAATATTATTTCAATATTTAGTGGGGTCTAAAAAATATATTGAATTGCATGTAAAATTTTTTAGTACACGGATATGTGCTTGAAGTAACAACCCTGCGACAAACTCAAAATCACAAAATCAAGTAAAAACAAACTTTTAATGATATGCTTCAAAAATCAAATTGTTATTGAAGGTTCGTGTCCTTTGTATTTAAATACAGTGGTACTCCGACATTCATTCCGAGAACACGATCGTATGTCAAATCGATCGTAGTTCAAATCAATTTTTTCTATATAAATATATCGAAATGCCAGTAATTCGTTACAGTAATGTGGTTTTTGTTAAGTTTTATAAATATTAAAAATAAATTTACTGTTTTAATTAACTTAATTAATTAACTTCCCATAGAGTAAGTTATTGTGATTGTCCAAAAATCAAAATTTTTTGAAAAGAAAAAATTGATGTTTGTGCGTATGTATAGATACAATTTTTCGTCCATGTTTTCAGGCACAAGGAACAACCAATTTGAATCGTTCAAGATTGGGTGAAGTGATAATTAAATGTCAGTTTTTGAGAGAAATAAGCATCCGATTTGAGTGGTTCAAGAATCTTTCACCTTGTGTTGACAAAACAATTGCTTTTGAAATTTTTTTATTTCAAAATTTTAAACAAAGATTAACATACATTTTTTTTTTGTACATCGAAAATAATTTGGATTTCAATTTCAATTCTGGCTAAAGTTCTAAAGCTCGCTTATATACTTATACAATTATATACAATTCTGGTACGGATAGTTCCAGAAATTTGCCTTAAGGCACTATGTGATACCCCACTAGTTTGTGTTTTAATTTGTCAAAATAATCCTCGAAGTATTTGCATGGGTAAATAGTTACTACAAAATTAACATTAATATATAATTGAAATAACTAACTATAAAATAATTTATTAGGAAAATCATTGTTACAGCTGACAAAGTTTTTCATATTTTTATTTTGCCATTAACATTTTTCTAGAAAACTCTTACTCGCTCAAAGCTCATATCTCAAATTTTGCTTTTATGTAAAAGAAGAAGAAAAAACTCTTATATGGAGTCACTCATAAGTCAGGGTACCACTGTATAGACAAACTTTTAACAAAATGCTTTAAAAATCGAATTGTTTTTGAAGGTCCTTAGTATTTAAGTATTTCAAAAAATTACAGGATGTAAAAATGGTCAAAAATAATGCTCAATCAGTTTTGATATCACGTGTTACCTTTATCCATGATTGGTATTATCCACATATATTTACCATCTCCCTCTTTATGCCTATCTTCCTTGTCTCTATGCTTACGTCGAGTCTCTCCACCTATTATACTAGGAAAATCTTGCTCCTTATAAACAAAATCAGGTTGTTTTGGAATTTTTTCACTATTTTTATTCTTCTCATTTTCAAAATTTCGTTTTCGTGTCTCTAGTATTTCAAAGTGCATTTGATGCAATATGAATCTATTCCAACTCTAAAAATAGTTTGATATAAGAAATGCAAAACATTTACTTCATTAATAATTATTTTACCTGTATCAACCCAATTAGATTTACTTTTGCTCTTGCATCTGGGTGTCTATCAGACAAAATTAAACCCAATGCTGAAGCTTCTGGAACAGTTCTAAATGCTCTTAGAAAATTACTAGCTTGGCAGGGAATTCCTATAATAATAATTACACAAAATTAATGTACAACATTTTTATTAAAATATTAAAACTAAAAAATGTACCTGCAGACTTATCCAGCATGTAAAATAAAAATCCTAATTCACAAGATAAACAAAATTCCCTTTGACATGTATGAGACATTAAAGCATGTCTTACTGGTTGCATAAAATATAATACCTGTAAATGCACTGAAAATATATTTACATTCTTTTTCAAAACATTATATCATTTAGACAAAACGTCCAAAAGCATTGATATTTATAACACCCTTTGTTAATCACTTTAGTGATTTATGCACCGAGGATAACATGTATAATTGTTAATCATTATATTCTAAAAAATGGGATTATCAAATTGATTCTTAAATTTAATATGGTTACTAAATAAAATTTTGACCTGTAGCATAGCATTGCAATACGAGTTAGGTAGTGTTGCTTCTAATCCAGAAAATCCAGTTCTATTGTACATATTGAAATCAAAATCACTGCACCCCAATTTATTATATTTGACTTCCACCTTCCTATAGCGTTTAGGAATAGTTTTTAGGCCTGGTATATCACTAAGAACTTTATCATTTGAATTCATGAAAGGTGAATTTTGCTGTCTTGTTGTGTTGAAATCTAAAATGTAGGGTACCTAAAACAATAATCTTATATTGAATAAAATACTTATGATAATAGAGTTAATAAATAATTATTTTAATGGTGGCTTAGAAAGTCAAATATAGTCATATTATTAAATAGTCAAATATATTTGTTCATCTAGTCAAACATAATAATTTATTAAACAATCTCAAGGGTGATAAATTATTTATGCCTATTAAATATAGACATAACTTTTTCATCAAATTAGTTTCTATACTAAACTAAACTATTACATTAACAGGAATTCATTGAAATATATCTCAAATTAAATTATTACAAAAAATTATCTACTTCATTTTTAGCATTATATATCAATCAAATCGAATCTTGTAAATATGACTGAAATTCAAATGATATAATTCAAGTTAAATAAAAGTTTCTCACTTGATTCCTGCGAGTAGTATGTGGGTTTGGAGCATATCCAATAGGACCCTGCATCTTCATTGTTTGCAATATTTCAGAGTCTATAGGTTTAGGTCTCCTACATTAATTTAAGCCAGTTTTGAATTATAATATATACAAAAATACTTTGAACAATTTTTTCGAACAAATATTGCAATATAAATTATTTGTTCAATCTATGATTGGTTACATACTGACTAAAAATTAATCGCATTAAAATTTTCATGCAGTAAGCTTGGAATAGGTAAATTCCTATTTAATCATGTCTAATAATAGAAAAGATAATCATCAAAGACTTAATTTAATAGACATAATTAAAATAAAAATATAATCAAGAAAAAATTTCTATACTTTAATCTAAGAAATTTTTATCGTAAATTCCTATAAGACCATATCAATGCAAATAAGGGAAAGAAATATGTTAAAGAATCATTCAAATTTGCATTATAAAGCAAATTTCTATTTCGATTTCATGAGTAGAGATATGGGCACTACAATATTAAACATTCTAAAAGAAATCAAATAAGAAAGCAAATTATGTGTGATAATAGTTTTGAAAAACTTTGCAGAACTGCATTAGAGTCTTCTCATAACACCCTTTATTATCGAGATTAGATCACTAAATATCACTAAACAAAGCATCATTAAAATTAACTCAAACTAAACATTAAATAAGTAATTAACAAGTTTAGCATAATTTTTTACCCATCAACAAATTGAGAAAAAAATTCTTTTACTCACCAATAATTGTATTTTAGTAACTGGTCCGGCCAGTCACTGAGCCAATGATTACCGGTTGTTAGTGCCGGTAAAGGTATTGAAGAAAGTGGGAATGTGTTGTCTGTTAATGAAACAGTAGGAAGCGGCTCAATAGAATCTGCAAATTCAGTTTCCCTGAAAAAGTCAATTAAATTAATTAGAAAATATGATGCATAAATTAAATAGCATGGGTTATAACCCATACTAGTAAAAAATGTTTTAGGAAACTTATTGCTTAAATTATTTTTGTAAAGTAATAATAACTTTAGAAGAATTACTAGAAAGAACATATTAATACCTGTTATTTGCTAAAATTTGTATAAAACTCATTAATTTTGAGAAAAAACCCATACAAAATATAAACTAAGCTTAATACAAATACTAAAACAAACTATAGAACAATATTAATTATAAAAATTAGCTTTGAAGTATAAGTCAAAGATGACATGATTCAAACCATTATAGATTATTGCAAAACTTTAAAATTTGAATTTATCAACGCATTTTCTTAAAAACTATTAAAATAAGGTTGTATACAGCAAATAACAGTAGTTTGGTGTCACCTAATTTTTTATTAAACATTTTTTAATTAACTAACTATATTATGTTGTTATTGCTGACATTTAAAAATATGTTATTAAAATATATTGAAATTTAGTATACCTAGAAAAAGTATTAAAAATAGGTTCTTGATTAGATGCACCAGCCATCAATTGTATATGACCAGATTGATCTCCAAATACCATTGCTTGGCTTGTTGAAGAAATATCAAATGACAAACACATTGATGCATTTGTATTGACCTGAGAATAATTTCATGTTGAGAGTTTTCTTTCAGCTTTAATAAAAGTTACGTTATAAGCATAAGGTAATTCATACTTAGCATAACAAAAGTGTGTTCATTGAAACGCTAACCATGTGATGACTACATTATATACATAAAAAAATTATAATACTATAAAACATTATTTACCTGAAATAAACTAAGTTTAGGTTCCATCAGCTGCACTAAATCTACAAGTTGCACTTGGCCAATAGCTGAAACTACAGCTAATCTAGATGAAACTCTGGGGAGAAATCTGAGTAATAATGGATCACAAATCACTTGTATTGGTGAGACAGACCTCAACATTCGAACATCAAACACCATAAGAAATCTGTCTACCACTAAAGTATTTTGTCTACTACCGAATCCACATGTAACAATATAATTTCCTTGAACATCAAAATCTGATAAACTACCAGAATGTGATTCTAATGTATGTTCCACTTTTAGAGAATTGGGGTCACGTAATGTTAAACATCCAACCGGGTCACCAGCACACAACATTTGACTGTGGTTTCTCAATATTGCGCAACCATTGCACCCAGCATACTCCTAAAATATTCAAAATGATTAATATATCCTGTGGTAACTATGCTAAATAATATTGTGTTAATTTTATGAATATGAGGTCAAAGACCTATAAGTTGTCACTAAATAAAAGTGGGATTTTCTTACATAATTGGTTTCTAAACCTCTCATAAGATCAAAGTCAACCAGTTTATCTTGATGTCCTCCCATTACAATTCTAGTTGGTGACATTTGGAGTAAACATTGCATATCAACAAAATTTTCAGACCTAAAATAAATATTAAAAATATTAATTATGCAGTTTGAATATGAAAAAGTAATATTACTATGAAAACTAACAGTACTTACACATGTGTAAACTTAGGAAGACCCCTTCGTATATGGCATCTTAAAGAGGTACTCGTAAGTGAAAGAATTCCTGGTTCAATTGGATATATTTGTCTGATTTCATCTGCCATATGCACTTGAAAAGATGTATATTTTTGCATTGTTGGTCCATAGTATGAAGTAACATGGCCCTGCATAACAAAATGGACATTAAATACATTTTCAATGGTTACATTCTTTGATAATTAAGTCAGTTAAGATTTCAAACTGTGTGATCTAATATTTTCGTGTTGTTTATTTTTCTGAATTATAATGATAAATTTTAATGCTACCATATAATAAATAGCTTCTTTGATAACTATATTGTGCAAAAAGGATTATTTCAAGTATCCAAATGCTAAACTTAATTGACAATGAGCCATTGATTTGGACTTATGATAGATAAATAATCAAAGTAAATTAAATACATAAAGTTTATATAAAAGTTTATCTTTTACCCCCTGGTTCCCCATCCATATAAGTTCTTCATTTGTGTCAAAAGTAATTGCTGAGACTCCATATCTATCACCCCCATCTGCCAGAACCTGAGCGATTTCCGTATATTCCGAAAAATGATCGTTAATATAAGTCTGACTAAAATCGGGCGAGTAGTGCCCACTGTGGCTGGCATCTTCGTACACTAAAAATAACATAAATAACGCGCGTAAATGTCAAGTTGACAAAACAACTGTATAACCTCGAAAGAAACAAAACGTTTCCATAGATATTTCTATCTAAAATAAATCAAATTACTTGTCAAAGTGAGTATATCATCGCATCGGCTAATTGGATCGACGGGATAATGATAATCCATTATCCAAGATAATGGATGGATTTGTTTGGGACCACTATTGACAAATACGTACAGCTGTGTTGTTATTAATGGCGGCGTATTGTCTAAACTACTTTTAGAAAAGCTTGTTTATTCATTGCAGAGCGCTATAACATCGGCAAAGAAGTTTTACAGCTATATTCAATACATATGCCTGATTGAAGCGACAGATGACTCTAATATATTGTTATTAGAGTTCTTTTTTTATCATCAATGAAAGAATCATAATTATTCTCATTAAACTTGAGCTTAATTATAAGTCTCTGTTAAAGCATATCAACATTAAATTCAAGATTATGTGCAATTGTACATATCTATATTTACAGTTTCAAAAGTGGCGCTTTTTGTTTCATTATCCTTTGTTAAGTTGGTGAAACAATATGGTTCATGAAATTTCTTAGCTGTCATTGTGTTAAATTTGTACGTCAACTAATTGTCATAAATGATAATTTTTCATCATTCTAGAACAAGTTAAATATTTGATCATATGAGTTTTTTTACGTTTTACTTTTTATTTAATTTATAAAGTGCCTGTGTAAAAATGGAATAAATATTATTTAGAAGATAAATCTGTTTGTGTATATTTCATATTAATCATGGGTATTTTTAATCTTTCATCACCTTTCGATGCTGATATCGGTATGTTCAGGGTGTTAAATTATTTTCTATATCTATTTACATTATGAAGTAATATTTTGTTTTTCTATGTACTTAGAAAAAGCCACAAGTGAAAATAACACTTCAGAACAATGGGGAGCCATTATGGATGTTTGTGATAAAGTAGGATCAAGTGCTGCAAATGCCAAAGATGCTTTACGTTCAATTGTTAAAAGACTTTCACATGCAGACCCTCATGTAGTAGTTCAAGCCATTACTGTAAGTCTATTTTTTTGTTATTTAGGCAACAATCTGAACATGAACATGAACATTTTATGAAAACATTTGATCTTTAATACGAATTAGTCTTCATTAGGTTGCACAAACTATATATGTATGGCTTGTAAGTTACAAATCACATTCGACATCTTCATTTTGAATACAAAAGTACATTCTACTTTAATATTCTACTTAAATATTCATAGCCAGAGAGTAATATAAATTAAAATTTATACACTTAAGTATGGGACCTTTTGTAAATAAAAAACACAATTCTTATCATATGGAAATCAGAATGTCCATAAAAGTGTTTACATTTCATCTTAGTTTTATCTTGATAAGCTTAATCTGGATAAATTTGTCTTATGAGTCATTTGTCAACATGCAAATTAATAACATAATTTTTGCTCATAAATGCATCATTTTAAACTTAATTATATTAATATATTATTAAATTCAATTCAAGATGAAATGATTGAAAATTAATTTCTATTTTACATCAATACATTTCTTTTTTCAGCTTCTTGATGCTTGTGTAAATAATTGTGGTAACAATTTCCACTTAGAGGTGGCATCACGTGATTTTGAAAATGAATATCGTAGATTACTTTCAAAAAGCCAACCAGCCGTAGCTTTAAAGTAAGTAAGAACTTTCAGGGCTTCTAAGTCTTTTGATTTCACCACAATTTTACGTCAATTACAGATTGAAGCAATTACTAAAAAAATGGTCAGAAGGAGAATTTAAATCTGACCCTCAACTGAATTTGATTCCATCACTCTACAATAAATTGAAAAGTGAAGGTGTTGATTTCTCTGATGTGCAATCTAATGTAAGTTTGAAATAATTATTCAGTAATCAAATATTGTATTAAAAGATCAGTTGATGATAATGATAAATTTGTAATTAGACACCTAAACAACATCCAGTAAGTAAAGATCCAAATGTAGTTTCATCACAACAAGAGGAAGATGATATAGCAAAAGCTATAGAATTATCTCTAAAAGATAAAAGTAATTCAGTGCGACCACTTTCATCAAATTCTGTGAGTTAATCTTAAGTACAAATAAAATTATTTCTTATTTAGATACAACTGTTGATTTGTATTTTTCACTATTAGGCTAGTTCTTCCCTCTATCCATCTATGCAACTTTCTGCACCCATGCCTAGTACATCAAATAATTCAGAGCCCCGCAAAGTCAGAGCTCTATATGACTTTGAAGCAGCAGAAGATAACGAATTGACCTTCTTAGCTGGTGAAATAAGTAAGAAAAATTTACTGATTTTAAATAGTGCTGTAAATTCAATAAATTTCTTTTTAATTTTTGTTCTTTAGTCCATATGCTAGATGATTCAGATCCTAATTGGTGGAAGGGATATAATCAACATGGAGAAGGTTTATTTCCTGCAAACTTTGTAACTGCTGATTTATCAGTTGAACCAGAACAATTTAGTCAGTATCCAAAACAATTTTGATTAGATACTATTATTAATGTAAGGTTTCTATAAGGAAGAAATTATTTTAGGAATTGATGCTAACAAGAAATCTGTTCAATTTTCTGATGCTGTTCAAGTCAAACTATATCTCATGATGA
>NW_020539726.1:28955768-29015581 GCF_003426905.1 Ctenocephalides felis
AAATCACAAAATCAAGTAAAAACAAACTTTTAATGATATGCTTCGAAAATCAAATTGTTATTGAAGGTTCGTGTCCTTTGTAGTTAAATACAGTGGTACTCCGACATTCATTCCGAAAACACGATCGTATGTGAAATCGATCGTAGTTCAAATCAATTTTTTGTATATAAATATATCGAAATGCCAGTAATTCGTTCCAGTAATGTGGTTTTTGTTAAGTTTTCTGAATATTAAAAATAAATTTACTGTTTTAATCAACTTAAAAAACTTCCCGTAGAGTAAGTTATTGTGATTGTCCAAAAATCAAAATTGAAATTTTTTTGAAAAGAAAAAATTGGATGGATACAATTTTTCTTCCACGTTTTCAGACGCAAGTATCAACCGATTTGAACGGTTAAAAAAACATTCAATTCCTATTGATAAGGAGATGTGCTGATTAGTTTTTGACAAAGGCAGGTCCAACCGATACAAATACGGAGCAAAGAGTGCCGAAAATAGGAATCGAATTTTGAGAGAACGAAGTATCCGTTTTGAATGATCCAAGAAACGCTCATTTGCAATGATAGGGAGAAGTGGTAATAAGTTTTTGGCAAAGGCAGGTCCAGCCGTTTCGGAGACATGGAGCTAAATGTGCCAAAAATGGGAGTTTTTGAGAGAAATAAGCATCCGATTTAAATGATTCAAAAATCTTTCAGCTTGTGTTGACGAAACAATTGCTTTTGGGGAAAAAAAATTGATTTATAATTAAAAAAAAAAATCAAATTTTTTTTTTTGTATATCGAAAATAATTCCAATTCTGGCTAAAGTTCTAAGGCTCACTTATATACTCAATATGAATAATTTTAACTTTACAATTCAGTTTATGTTATTCTTATAAATAATAGACAATGTTACAGGATTCATAATGATCGATGTATTTGAAAATATTAAATATTCTTCAAACAATTCGTTACGGTGCGGGAAGTTCCAGCAATTTGCATTAACGCACGATGCGATACACCACTAGTTTGTGTTTTAATTTGTTCAAATAATCCTCGAAATATTCGCATGGGTAAATAATTACTACAAAATTAACATTAATATATAATTGAAATAACTAACTATAAAATAATTTATTATCATAAAAAAGCAAAAACATTTTTTATCCTAGGAAAATCATTATTACAGCTGACAGAGTTTTTCATATTTTTATTTTGCCATAAACATTTTTCTAGAAAACTCTTACTCGCTCAAAGCTCGTATCTCGAATTTTGCTTTTATGTTAAAGAAAAAAAAACTCATATGGGTTCGCTCATAAGTCAGGGTACCACTGTATAGACAAACTTTTAATAAAATGCTTTAAAAATCGAATTGATGTTGAAGGTCCTTTGTATTTAAGTATGTCAAAAAATTATAGGATGTAAAAATGGTCAAAAATGGTCAAAAATAATGCTCAATCAGTTTTGATATCACGTGTTACCTTTATCCATGATTGGTATTATCCACATATATTTACCATCTCCCTCTTTATGCCTATCTTCCTTGTCTCTATGCTTACGTCGAGTCTCTCCACCTATTATACTAGGAAAATCTTGCTCCTTATAAACAAAATCAGGTTGTTTTGGAATTTTTTCACTATTTTTATTCTTCTCATTTTCAAAATTTCGTTTTCGTGTCTCTAGTATTTCAAAGTGCATTTGATGCAATATGAATCTATTCCAACTCTAAAAATAGTTTGATATAAGAAATGCAAAACATTTACTTCATTAATAATTATTTTACCTGTATCAACCCAATTAGATTTACTTTTGCTCTTGCATCTGGTGTCTATCAGACAAAATTAAACCCAATGCTGAAGCTTCTGGAACAGTTCTAAATGCTCTTAGAAAATTACTAGCTTGGCAGGGAATTCCTATAATAATAATTACACAAAATTAATGTACAACATTTTTATTAAAATATTAAAACTAAAAAATGTACCTGCAGACTTATCCAGCATGTAAAATAAAAATCCTAATTCACAAGATAAACAAAATTCCCTTTGACATGTATGAGACATTAAAGCATGTCTTACTGGTTGCATAAAATATAATACCTGTAAATGCACTGAAAATATATTTACATTCTTTTTCAAAACATTATATCATTTAGACAAAACGTCCAAAAGCATTGATATTTATAACACCCTTTGTTAATCACTTTAGTGATTTATGCACCGAGGATAACATGTATAATTGTTAATCATTATATTCTAAAAATGGGATTATCAAATTGATTCTTAAATTTAATATGGTTACTAAATAAAATTTTGACCTGTAGCATAGCATTGCAATACGAGTTAGGTAGTGTTGCTTCTAATCCAGAAAATCCAGTTCTATTGTACATATTGAAATCAAAATCACTGCACCCCAATTTATTATATTTGACTTCCACCTTCCTATAGCGTTTAGGAATAGTTTTTAGGCCTGGTATATCACTAAGAACTTTATCATTTGAATTCATGAAAGGTGAATTTTGCTGTCTTGTTGTGTTGAAATCTAAAATGTAGGGTACCTAAAACAATAATCTTATATTGAATAAAATACTTATGATAAGAGAGTTGATAAATAATTATTTTATTGGTGGCTTAGAAAGTCAAATATAGTCATATTATTGAATAGTCAAATATATTTGTTCCTCTAGTCAAACATAATAATTTATTAAACAATTTCAAGGGTGATAAATTATTTATGCCTATTAAATATAGACATAACTTTTTCATCAAATTAGTTTCTATACTAAACTAAACTATTAGTTTAACAGGAATTCATTGAAATATATCTCCAAATTAAATTATTACAAAAAATGTATCTACTTCATTTTTAGCATTATATATCAATCATATTGAATCTTATAAATATGGCTGAAATTCAATTGATATAATTCAAGTTAAATAAAAGTTTCTCACTTGATTCCTGCGAGTAGTATGTGGGTTTGGAGCATATCCAATAGGACCCTGCATCTTCATTGTTTGCAATATTTCAGAGTCTATAGGTTTAGGTCTCCTACATTAATTTAAGCCAGTTTTGAATTATAATATATACAAAAATACTTTGAACAATTTTTTCGAACAAATATTGCAATATAAATTATTTGTTCAATCTATAATTGGTTACATACTGACTAAAAATTAATCGCATTAAAATTTTCATGCAATAAGCTTGGAATAGGTAAATTCCTATTTAATCATGTCTAATAATAGCAAAAATAATCATCAAAGACTTAATTTAATAAGCATAATTAAAATAAAAATATAATCAAGAACAAATTTCTATACTTTAATCTAAGAAATTTTTATCGTAAATTCCTATAAGACTATATCAATGCAAATAAGGGAAAGAAATATGTTAAAGAATCATTCAATTTTGCATTATAAAGCAAATTTCTATTTCGATTTTATGAGTAGAGATATGGGCACTACAATATTAAACATTCTAAAAGAAATCAAATAAGAAAGCAAATTATGTGTGATAACAGTTTTGAAAAATTTTGCAGAACTGCATTAGAGTTTTCTCATAACACCTTTTATTATCGAGATTAGATCACTAAATATCACTAAACAAAGCATCATTAAAATTAACTCAAACTGGACATTAAATAAGTAATTAACAAGTTTAGCATAATTTTTTACCCATCAACAAATTGGGAAAAAATTTCTTTTACTCACCAATAATTGTATTTTAGTAACTGGTCCGGCCAGTCACTGAGCCAATGATTACCGGTTGTTAGTGCCGGTAAAGGTATTGACGAAAGTGGGAATGTGTTGTCTGTTAATGAAACAGTAGGAAGCGGCTCAATAGAATCTGCAAATTCAGTTTCCCTAAAAAAGTCAATTAAATTAAATTAATAATTAATTATTAATTTATTTTTGCAAAGTAATAATAACATAAGAATTACTAGAAAGAACATATTAATACCTGTTGTTTGCTAAAATTTGTATAAAACTCATTAATTTTGAGAAAAAACCCATACAAAATATAAACTAAGCTTAATACAAATACTAAAACAAACTATAGAACAATATTAATTATAAAAATTAGCTTTGAAGTATAAGTCAAAGATGACATGATTCAAACCATTATAGATTATTCCAAAACTTTAAAATTTGAATTTATCAACTCCATTTTCTTATAAACTATTAAAATAAAGTGTGTACACAGCAAATAACAGTAGTTTGGTGTCAGCTAATTTTTTATTACACATTTTTTAATGAACTAACTATATTATGTTATTATTGCTGACATTTAAAAATATGTTATTAAAATATATTGAAATTTAGTATACCTAGAAAAAGTATTAAAAATAGGTTCTTGATTAGATGCACCAGCCATCAATTGTATATGACCAGATTGATCTCCAAATACCATTGCTTGGCTTGTTGAAGAAATATCAAATGACAAACACATTGATGCATTTGTATTGACCTGAGAATAATTTCATGTTGAGAGTTTTCTTACAGCTTTAATAAAAGTTACGTTATAAGCATAAGGTAATTCATTCAAAAGTACGAACATAACAAAAGTGTGTTCATTGAAACGCTAACCATGTGATGACTACATTATATACATAAAAAAAATCATAATACTATAAAACATTATTTACCTGAAATAAACTAAGTTTAGGTTCCATCAGCTGCACTAAATCTACGAGTTGCACTTGGCCAATAGCTGAAACTACAGCTAATCTAGATGAAACTCTGGGAAGAAATCTGAGTAATAATGGATCACAAATCACTTGTATTGGTGAGACAGACCTCAACATTCGAACATCAAACACCATAAGAAATCTGTCTACCACTAAAGTATTTTGTCTACTACCGAATCCACATGTAACAATATAATTTCCTTGAACATCAAAATCTGATAAACTACCAGAATGTGATTCTAATGTATGTTCCACTTTTAGAGAATTGGGGTCACGTAATGTTAAACATCCAACCGGGTCACCAGCACACAACATTTGACTGTGGTTTCTCAATATTGCGCAACCATTGCACCCAGCATACTCCTAAAATATTCAAAATGATTAATATATCCTGTGGTAACTATGCTAAATAATATTGTGTTAATTTTATGAATATGAGGTCAAAGACCTATAAGTTGTCACTAAATAAAAGTGGGATTTTCTTACATAATTGGTTTCTAAACCTCTCATAAGATCAAAGTCAACCAGTTTATCTTGATGTCCTCCCATTACAATTCTAGTTGGTGACATTTGGAGTAAACATTGCATATCAACAAAATTTTCAGACCTAAAATAAATATTAAAAATATTAATTATGCAGTTTGAATATGAAAAAGTAATATTACTATGAAAACTAACAGTACTTACACATGTGTAAACTTAGGAAGACCCCTTCGTATATGGCATCTTAAAGAGGTACTCGTAAGTGAAAGAATTCCTGGTTCAATTGGATATATTTGTCTGATTTCATCTGCCATATGCACTTGAAAAGATGTATATTTTTGCATTGTTGGTCCATAGTATGAAGTAACATGGCCCTGCATAACAAAATGGACATTAAATACATTTTCAATGGTTACATTCTTTGATAATTAAGTCAGTTAAGATTTCAAACTGTGTGATCTAATATTTTCGTGTTGTTTATTTTTCTGAATTATAATGATAAATTTTAATGCTACCATATAATAAATAGCTTCTTTGATAACTATATTGTGCAAAAAGGATTATTTCAAGTATCCAAATGCTAAACTTAATTGACAATGAGCCCATTGATTTGGACTTATGATAGATAAATAATCAAAGTAAATTTAAATACATAAAGTTTATATAAAAGTTTATCTTTTACCCCCTGGTTCCCCATCCATATAAGTTCTTCATTTGTGTCAAAAGTAATTGCTGAGACTCCATATCTATCACCCCCATCTGCCAGAACCTGAGCGATTTCCGTATATTCCGAAAAATGATCGTTAATATAAGTCTGACTAAAATCGGGCGAGTAGTGCCCACTGTGGCTGGCATCTTCGTACACTAAAAATAACATAAATAACGCGCGTAAATGTCAAGTTGACAAAACAACTGTATAACCTCGAAAGAAACAAAACGTTTCCATAGATATTTCTATCTAAAATAAATCAAATTACTTGTCAAAGTGAGTATATCATCGCATCGGCTAATTGGATCGACGGGATAATGATAATCCATTATCCAAGATAATGGATGGATTTGTTTAAGGGACCACTATTGACAAATACGTACAGCTGTGTTGTTATTAATGGCGGCGTATTGTCTAAACTACTTTTAGAAAAGCTTGTTTATTCATTGCAGAGCGCTATAACATCGGCAAAGAAGTTTTACAGCTATATTCAATACATATGCCTGATTGAAGCGACAGATGACTCTAATATATTGTTATTAAAGTTCTTGTTTATCATTAATGAAAAATGCATAATTATTTTCAATAAAATTGAGCATGAATTTAAGACTCTGTTAAAGCATATCAACATTAAATTCAAGATTATGTGCAATTTTATATATCCATATTTTCAGTTTCAAAAGTGGCGCTTTTCGTTTGATTATCCTTTGTTAAGTTGGTGAAACAATATGGTTCATGAAATTTCTTAGCTGTCATTGTGTTAAATTTGTACGTCAACTAATTGTCATAAATGATAATTTTTCATCATTCTAGAACAAGTTAAATATTTGATCATATGAGTTTTTTTACGTTTTACTTTTTATTTAATTTATAAAGTGCCTGTGTAAAAATGGAATAAATATTATTTAGAAGATAAATCTGTTTGTGTATATTTCATATTAATCATGGGTATTTTTAATCTTTCATCACCTTTCGATGCTGATATCGGTATGTTCAGGGTGTTAAATTATTTTCTATATCTATTTACATTGTGAAGTAATATTTTGTATTTTCTATGTACTTAGAAAAAGCCACAAGTGAAAATAACACTTCAGAACAATGGGGAGCCATAATGGATGTTTGTGATAAAGTAGGATCAAGTGCTGCAAATGCCAAAGATGCTTTACGTTCAATTGTTAAAAGACTTTCACATGCAGACCCTCATGTAGTAGTTCAAGCCATTACTGTAAGTCTATTTTTTTGTTATTTAGGCAACAATCTGAACATGAACATGAACATTTTATGAAAACATTTGATCTTTAATACGAATTAGTCTTCATTAGGTTGCAAAACTATATATGTATGGCTTGTAAGTTACAAATCACTCTAATGTATTCGACATCTTCATTTTGAATACAAAAGTACATTCTACTTTAATATTCTACTTAAATATTCATAGCCAGAGAGTAATATAAATTAAAATTTATACACTTAAGTATGGGACCTTTTGTAAATAAAAAACACAATTCTTATCATATGGAAATCAGAATGTCCATAAAAGTGTTTACATTTCATGTTAGTTTTATCTTGATAAGCTTAATCTGGATAAATTTGTCTTATGAGTCATTTGTCAACATGCAAATTAATAACATAATTTTTGCTCATAAATGCATCATTTTAAACTTAATTATATTAATATATTATTAAATTCAATTCAAGATGAAATGATTGAAAATTAATTTCTATTTTACATCAATACATTTCTTTTTTCAGCTTCTTGATGCTTGTGTAAATAATTGTGGTAACAATTTCCACTTAGAGGTGGCATCACGTGATTTTGAAAATGAATATCGTAGATTACTTTCAAAAAGCCAACCAGCCGTAGCTTTAAAGTAAGTAAGAACTTTCAGGGCTTCTAAGTCTTTTGATTTCACCACACTTTGATGTCAATTACAGATTGAAGCAATTATTAAAAAAATGGTCAGAAGGAGAATTCAAATCTGACCCTCAACTGAATTTGATTCCATCACTCTACAATAAATTGAAAAGTGAAGGTGTTGATTTCTCTGATGTGCAAACTAATGTAAGTTTGAAATAATTATTCGGTAATCAAATATTGTATTAAAAGATCAGTTGATAATAATGATAAATTTGTAATTAGACACCTAAACAACATCCAGTAAGTAAAGATCCAAATGTAGTTTCATCACAACAAGAGGAAGATGATATAGCAAAAGCTATAGAATTATCTCTAAAAGATAAAAGTAATTCAGTGCGACCACTTTCATCAAATTCTGTGAGTTAATCTTAAGTACAAATAAAATTATTTCTAATTTAGATACAACTGTTGATTTGTATTTTTACTATTAGGCTAGTTCTTCCCTCTATCCATCTATGCAACTTTCTGCACCCATGCCTAGTACATCAAATAATTCAGAGCCCCGCAAAGTCAGAGCTCTATATGACTTTGAAGCAGCAGAAGATAACGAATTGACCTTCTTAGCTGGTGAAATAAGTAAGAAAAATTTACTGATTTTAAATAGTGCTGTAAATTCAATATATTTTTTTTTAATTTTTGTTCTTTAGTCCATATGCTAGATGATTCAGATCCTAATTGGTGGAAAGGATATAATCAACATGGAGAAGGTTTATTTCCTGCCAACTTTGTAACTGCTGATTTATCAGTTGAACCAGAACAATTTAGTCAGTATACCAAAGCAATTTTGATTAGATACTATTATTAATGTAAGGTTTCTATAAGGAAGAAATTATTTTAGGAATTGATGCTAACAAGAAATCTGTTCAATTTTCTGATGCTGTTCAAGTCAAAACTATATCTCATGATGATGAAACCAGTCCTGAAATTAATGAAGAAAGTATAGATACTTTATTAAATTTATTACATGAAGCAAATCCTGAAGATCCTAATGATGATACAGAGCAAATGCTCAACTTAGAAGGTAAGTAAGGATTTAGCATTAAAAAATTCTAGTAATATCCAATATGAATCCTATTCAATGTGCTACTGCAACAAGAATCATGTGCTTTTAGGCTAAAATAAAACTTCCTGCATATTCTAACAATATTATTATTTGTTTTAACTTCTATATTTTAGTTCAAGTAAATAAAATGGGCCCTCTGATTGATGCTGAATTAGAAAATATTGACAGAAAACATGCCCAACTTACTCAATTGAGTGGCGATTTAGTAGAAGCACTTAATTTATATCACACTTTAATGAGAGAACCAGAAAGACCTCAAATGCACAATATGTATGGCCCTCAAGGTTATCCAAATATAACACAGGTATAACAATAATGTATAAATAATAAGTAAATTGATGTATTTTAAAAATACTTGATATAATTTTTTGTAGCAACAAATGTTTCCTCCAAGAGATTTTATGCCAATGCCAACTAATAGTATGGGAATGAACATGCCTGTTTATGCAATGGGTCCCCAAATATTGCCACCTGGTAATGCATTTTTATTGATTCACTATTATTAATTTTATTTTGATTTCAAATACATTACAACTCTAATAAATTAAATCCCTCTAGGTATGGTTGCACCTGGGCAAATGAATATGAGTTTACCACCTGTGATAGGAATACCACCAGGCAACCCACAGATATCCCAAAATAATCCTCAACCACATTCCCTAAATACTACAATGGCCCAGACAAGTCCTATGCCCCAAGGCCCTGTGCAAAGAGTTCCTCCAAATAATCCTCATGTAAATTTGCATAACATGAATACAAATCCTGTAATGATTCCTAATCAGACAATAGTAAATCAAAGTCAGCCACAAATGCAATTGATTCAGAACAGTTCTCAAATGTCCCTAGCGAATAATCCTCAACCAATAGGACAACCACAACCAGGCCCTAATCCTATGTTAATACATCAAATGTCTCAACATTTAAATGGATTGCATATTACAAATGGCATGGGAACCATACCTGCATCAAGCCATTCTAATCCTAACGATGAATCCCAACAAAGTGTGCAATATCAGCAGCGGTAAGAAATTTTGATATATCAGTTCATATACAAAACAAATTTATATCACCAGTTTTAAATTATAAATGAATTATTAAACTGAACAATTGTTTTAATTATTTGCAGAATGGGGTCAAATATATTTATGCAGGGACCTCAAGCATTGCCGGGTCACATGTAATTTATTTATCAATATCTGTGTTATCGAAATTTATAAAAAGCTGATAAAAAGCCTTCTATATCAATGATATATCATTGACAACATATTTACTCAAAGTATATTTTTTGTATATTTTAATTTTACATAATACGCAAAGTTTAAGCTTGTATCACATAATTTTAAGTTGATAGGTGTTAAAACTATCTATTTATTGTGATTTTTTTTATGTACATTCTTAATCTTGTATTGCTTGTAAAGCATAAAAGGATATTTAAGCAGTGTCAATATGCATTTTAAACAGTTTGCTATTAGTGGCATCTAAAATATAACTCTTAACATTTAGAATACTTATAAAACAAATTTAACAAACTTTATATTCCTCATTGTTAAATTTATATATAATATGTATATACGTATACTGATGTATAATAATTATAAATACATGAATATCTTTTAAAAATATAGTTTATAAAATTTAATTTTTTTTGTTTTTTTAATAAAACTTTTAAAAAAATAAATATCTGATTTAATTATACCTTAACCTCTGATTATGTAGCACTATAATTTAATTTATTATTCAAAAACCAAATTTATTTTAAATTTTTTTATTTTCTTTTTTTTCTTTTCGTGCGCCCTCTACATCTACGATTCGTTGTAGTAGTACTACTACTACCTTTAGTACCTTTTTTAACTGATACATTAGAATTATTTCCACTACATCTAGGACTTACAAGATGCTGAGAAACTAAATCTGCTAAAGCTCCTTGCTGAGCTAACATTGATAAAAATGTGCAAATAAAGTTATCATAATTATGAGTACGTCTACAGTCATCCACCTAAAAGAAAAAAATAATTGACAAATGAGAAAAACAAAATTTTGTGAAAGTAAAATAAATTTATGAAAAATATATGATGCTATAATTAAAGTACAAATTAATAATTTGCATAAAATTCAATGTTTATATATTTACCTTGTACATGTTTCTCTTATCATTCTCATCCTTCAAAGCTTGTTCGCATGACGCTATTTGGTTTTCCAAATCTTTGAGGTTTTGTTCTTTCGCGGCATCTCTACTCTCATCCTCTGCAGGAAAATCATTGTCGATAACATCCACATCAATGACTTCCATGAACGTCTCAGGCTGCAAGGAAATAAAAAGTTATATTAATAAATGTATGTATTATATAATTATCAGTGTAAAAAAATTAGAATACCTTGTCTTCATTAAGTTCAGTTTTGGAATGTGATTCTTTGCTTGCTGAAACTTAAAGACGATAATAAATAAAATTTATTTTTAAAAATTCAATTTAGAAAACTGAAAATCTCCATTTAAGAAACTACGGTAAATTAATTATAGAACTAAACTATTTGAGTATGTTCTAGCATTAAAAATAACAATAATATTTATAATAAAATAATTTTACCGTACCATCAGCCGGAGCATTTGTATAATTATGTTGCACATTAGTGTTAGATTCAGATGATATATCCTCTTGTTTTTCCTCCTGCATATATAAAATAAATTACTCACGTAATGTTCACTCTAGTTATAATTAAATAATATATTACCTTTTGCTCATTATCATTAACATTAAGAAGTTTTGGTTCATTTTCAGCTGATGTACTTAACATTATTTTATTTATTCCATCTGCAATATTAGGCTCTTTTAAATCTGATATATTATCTTCCGTTTTTAATTCTCCAGACATTTCTAAAGGGTCTGTTTCAATTTTATCATCCAAATCACTTTCGTATTTGTTATCATCTGAATTTGTGCAATCTTTTGATACATCTACTACACAAAGTGTATTTGTAACTTGTTCATATTGTTCTTTTAATTTAACCAATTTATTTGTTATTGCAATTCTTCGATCTGGTACAACAGCCATTAAATTGAATCTATAAAATAAAAATATTAAAATTTACATTTAATGTGCTCTACTAAGCCTAATATTATTATTATTAAATATACATATCCTGTGACCTCACCTTATATCCTGTTCTCCTGTTGACATGCCTAATCGTTCAGCCATTACAACTCTAAATTTATCAGTCCAGTTTTCTAACGGCTTGCAAGGCCCATGATCAATAGGAAAAGGTTTAAGTCCATCTAACTCAAAAAGGCGACCATCAATTGGAACATAACTCACAAAATGAAATGCTTCTCCTAAAAAATAACAATTCAAACAGATGAACAATATGAATTGTAATATAGTTTGTCCATATAACAATACCGATTAAGTATTTAAAGCTGATGATTTATAAAAACAATCTTCAAACCTGTAAATCTTCCTGAGCTGACACTAGATGCCCGATCTAAGCGTCTCCTAGCTTGAGGCATAGCATGTGAATTATGAGCACAAGCCAATTCTGGTGTATTACCGATTGCCCAGCCCTTATTTTCTGGAGACATACCTGATGTGTGTACTTTCAGTCTACTTAATGTATCGCCCAAATGTATGTTCGGACAATTTAATAATACAGATAATAATGCATGGGTTGCACAACTATTGGGAACTACCTATGAATGAAATGATTTATAATATTAATTAAAGACAACTTGTGTAAGGAAAATATAATAAATCTGAGCCAAAATAAACACATTTTAGTTAATTATTATATATTAAACACTGGATAGATAATAATAACATATTAATTTTATATCATTATATTGGGGGATGGTTTAAAAATAATACTGGCGAGATTATTGTGCAAAGAAAATTGCATATTAAAAAGATAAGCCATATAATAATTAGGATTACTTTTCCACAAATGTATTTTGCTTTTGATTTAATTTTTTCTTATAATAATTGATTATTTTACAGACCTGTTGTGCAAAAAATATCTTATTAACAGCTTCTTCATCCTTAACATAACTTTCGGTTTGTTCAACGATTTTTCTTCTTGCACGACGTTCTTCTATCCAACGAAAAAGAAATATGAAACCGAACACAGGATCCTCTAAAGGTTTTTGTAAATCATAAATTTCCTCAACTTGCACCCCTTCAACCCCAAAGTCTTCCAATAATAATGTAAATAAACCTGGATCGCTCTCTAATTCCAACCAACCTTCTGTTAAATTATTAATATCAACTGGCATATTTATAATTTGAATATTGTACAAATATTAAATATCAAAGCGGTTGGGAAAAAACAGTTAAAATTACATATTAGTATTATTTCGGATTAGTAAACAAATCAACATTTCGGCATTAACGCGTTTGACAACTATACTGAAAAAAAGTTTTTTTGTGTTGGTAATGCTGGTTGGGTTCAAAACAAAAAAAGATGCAATAAATATTATTGGGGTGCTGGGATATGATTGGGATTATTCAAATTTATTAATTAAAGGACTGCGTATTTTAAATAAAAATCTAATTCAAAATTAATAAATGGAACAGCAATAAAAATCTTCAGCCTTTTCAAGTAAGCATTAAGTTTTTCTAATATTGTGCAATATTATCCGAACTTATGAGTAACGTATATATTGTTAAGGAGTAACTAGAATTTTTATATTCAATAGATACATAAAAATAAAATGAAATTTTAAATATACTATTTATATTTTTTACATAATGAATATCCCGCCTAAAATTAATTACCCCAGGAAGAAATCTTTTGAATCTTTACGTTTACAACTTCAGGTTACTCCTTTGAAAATAATCCTAATGTCATATGTCAAAAAAAGCACAAATAAATATTGTGGTAAAGATAACTATAACAAATAATATTAATAAAATATCACTTCGTGATTGTTGTACAGGCTATCTTTTTGTTGTTAAAACTCGTTATCTCGTTTTCTAAATTAACGGCTAAATCTATAAAAATTTAAGCATATAAAATCTAGAACATTAATTCGTTAAAATGGGTAGTACAGAAGTAGCAGACTTATTGGGAGAACTATGCTCTGCCTTGCCAAAAGACAAGAAAGGTTTTTTTAGAAATAAAATATGTAATAATATTACTTAATAAACTGTTAAATTTGCAGAAGATGCCTACAAAATCACAATTACATATCTTAACTCCTTTTCTGATGGTTGGAATGGAACTACAATTGATGAATTACAGTTGTTCAGAAACATTCAAGACCACATTAGAAAAATTAAATCAAAAGAAGAAGCTGAGCTATATCAAGGATTGCATGAAAGATTATTCAATAATGTAAGTCTATGATTATTAACAATAAATTTGAGAAGCCCTAAAGATTGTATTTATTGCTTGTGGGACTTATTTATTTGATTAGATCAACCCCCATTCATATAATTCAAGAATTCAACTCAGTGTTTTTCTAATTTTTTACAGAGATACCCAAAAAATAAGAAGCAAATTTTAACTCTTCTTTTAAACTTAAGTGGTTACTCAAACAAATCTCATACTAGATTCACCATGCTTTCAAATACTCTTTCTTATAAACCTACAAATGGTGGAATAAATAAAATGAAATCTGCGAGAAGCGCGCCTTTAGAAGTTGAGCGACTGTATAAAGCACACAGTGTAAAGGTATACTATTACTGTCTACTACTGAGAGTATAATAATAAAGACTTAAATCGAAGCCAATTTTTGGTAATAACTTTATAAGTTTATGCAGTCAATACATTTCTGTTTACGCAAGATTTATAAAATAACAGTATCAAAATAATAATATACCAACATATCTAAAAAATTTTTTTTTACAGTCATTTAATACTCAATCAACCGCCGATTGCACAATGGTTCCTATGCAGGTTTTATCTAAACAAGGATCTGATATAAGTTTATGTAAATTTGACTATAATATCTTAGCATTTATATAGCGTACTGATTTTCACAATAATTTTATGAACAGATGTAGATGATGTTGCAGAAGACAAATTGGTTCAAGAATTAGTGTATTGTTTTCAAGGTATTGAGGGAGAAGTGTTAAAGAGAGAAGCGGCTGGTGGGTTTTATATTGACCCACGATCAAAATTGAGACGGACTCATTTAAGACTTGTTTTACGACTTGCAGAATTAGGATATTTTCACGATAAGGTAATATGTTTTGATATTATCTGTTTAATTGCATTTAAAAATTCAAATTAAACATTTTTTTTGATTTTGTAATAATTACCTGATATTTGTTGTTTCAGGTCAAGCAATATACTGATATAAATTCAGGAATGGCACCTTTGGGGTTAGTAGGCCAAGGATTTATATCAGAATTGCGAAAAGAATTAACAGAGTACTATCGTATGGTAGCTGTGCTACATGAACAAGTATGCCAAGATTAAATAATTGTTTTTTACTGTTGATAAATATGTATAATTTAAAAAAAAAATATTTTGCTATAGTAATCAAAATTAATTAAAACATGTAACATTATTGTTTATTTAGGTGAGAAAAAATAATGAGTTTCAAGAATCCATTACTTTATTAAATTTGTTATGTTGGGTAAGGAGTCCTATGCATCGCTTAAAATGGTTGTGCCGAATAGCTAATTCCTGCGAAGGTTGTAAAGGTATTTGATATTGCAAAAAGTTCTAATTGATTCTTAAATAATTCAACCAATTTATTTATTTTAAACTAATTGAATATTTCATATAAAAACTTGAATTATCAAGTTTTTATATGAATATTAATGTTATTCATTTTTTTGTTTGTTTCTTTTATGTAGGTGGGGCTTTGGCATCAATGGTTTATTCATTTCTTTGGCATGGTGACCCAAGAGTATCAGCATTATCTAGTCAAGTATTGAGTGCAGCTTGCGCTCCTTTATACACCATGCTCACTGATTGGTTATTGGACGGTGAGATCAAGGATCCTAGTCAAGAATTTTTCATAGAAGCCTTGCCAAATATTTCTGGAGATAGATTATGGCATCAAAAGTATCGTGTGAGGTTAGTAGCATCCTCAGCAATTTGCATTCACTTTAACTAAATATCATTCTTTTTTCTTGGTAATAGAACTAATATGTTACCTGATTTTATAACTATGGAAGAAGCAGAAAAAATATTGGCTACAGGAAAATGCATTAACTTCTTACAAGAAGTATGTCAGGACTCTCTGCCTCTTGAAGGCAGAGAAGCTTTGAAACGTGTTCTTCAGACATCAAATGGTCTGTAAGAAAATGAAAAGCTAATGCAAAATGTTATGAAATCATATATAAATGCTCACTTTTCTATTTTTAGTGAAATCTCTTTATGACAAGAAAAAAGATTCTGCTCTACATTCAGTTATGGATACAGCTTATCGTGATGCTTCTAGAAGAGTCTTAGATACATTGATGGGAAAACATAAATTATTGGAGCATTTACAAGCACTAAGGCGTTATTTGTTATTGGGACAAGGAGATTTCATAAGACATCTGATGGAGCTGTTAGAGTATGTTATTTCAAAAGCTGATATGATTTGTTAAGTGATAAACTGTTTTTTTTATAGTTTATTTAATTTTTTTCATTTCTTCAACTATAGTTAATCTCAGTATATTTAATATGTCTATTCTCAATGAGTGGACTAGAAATCAGTCGCCTTTTAAATAAGAGTAAATAATTATAGCACTCTAATTTATATTATTCCAGACCAGAGCTTGCAAAGCCTGCATCCCTCCTATTTCGCCATAATATGTGCAGCATGCTTGAGAGTGCTATCAGAGCAACAAATGCACAGTTTGATGATCCGGATATTTTAAATAGATTAGATGTGAAGCTTATTGAATCATCTGCTGGTAAGTTTAAAGTCAACAATTTGATATTTTAAAATCTATTTGATAGATTGTTTAGAAATGCAATACAAAAACTATTAATTTTTAAAGGTGATACAGGTTGGGATATATTTTCCTTGCAATATCATGTTCAAGGACCAATAGGAACAGTGTTTGAATCAACTGAAAATGAATATTTGATATTATTTAATAGCTTGTGGAAATCAAAGCGTATGGAGTTTATTTTGTCGAGATTGTGGCGAGAGCAAATGACATCTACAAGATTTTTACAAGATATGAAAAGTGAGAAATTTCATTTTGTGAAAATTTTCTCTTTTTGAAATATTAACATTAAAAGAGTATAAAATGCTGGTTATGGAAATTTGTCATATACATTATTGTTACAGAATTGCGCCCTATCATGCAACAACTTCATATTTTAACCTCCGAGATGGTACACTTTATTCATCAAATACAATATTATATTTTGTTTGAAGTATTGGAGTGTTCATGGGCAGCACTTATAGAAGAAGTAAATAAAGCCGAAAGTTTGGACCATGTGCTTTCAGCCCACCAAGAATTTTTAAATACTGTACATGCTGGTGCAATGTACTCTGGTCCAGGAAATGTAAGCTCATATTTAATCACATTGCGCACTAATGATTAAAAAATGCAATTGAATAATTTGGAAATTTGAGTTTAGTAAATTTATTCTAGCTTTAACTTTTTACAGAATCTGTTAACATTATATACACCTATTGTGGAACTACAACGCCTTCAAACAGAAATATATAATGCCGCATTTAAAGAACTTCAAGCTCAAAAAGACTTTCTGGATAAAATAGAAGCCTCTGAAAAACTTGGTGAATATGGAGTCAATAATGAACAAAGGTTTGAACGAGATCAGCAACAGAAAAACTTTGAACATTTCATTGATCTAAGAAAAGAAAAACTTAATGGCATATCTTCAATATTTGGATCATCTTGCAAGAACTTCCTTCTAATGCTTTCTTCTTCAGACAACGTTAATCTGCAATTACTAAGCAATAGGTTGGATTTCAATGGCTTTTATAAGAGAAGTGACTTCAGACTAAATGCCCCATTAACCTATCAATACAAGAGAATGAGCAATATGAATCCTGGTGCAAATTCAAGGATGTCAATTAACAAATTTAGAACCAAGTGACATCAAATTCAGAAAAATACTGAAACTTTGGAGCCTCGTAATATAATGCTGAGCCCTAACAAAAAACTTGAAGATGCAAATAAATTAAAAATTGAACAATGCTCACAAAGTAATGAAATTGATTTTCATTTACAAGCTATAACACATGAGCACAATTTTACTAACTCACATTGTAGTGTCCTAAGATATGGTAGTGTTGACGTATTGTGTCCAAAAAAATGTAAGAAAAAGATCTGATGTTGCGTGGGGTGAGTGCAATTATTACGAGTTTTAGCACTCACTCCCTATGAATTGTCAAAGATTGAAATTTGTTTGTAAAAAAGACTAAAATGACAGTATTAAAGCTTAAACTTGTTTTGTATATACATTCCTAATTTGTTTGATATTAATAAAAACAATTGTTAAACTAAATTATCTTTTATTGTGATTAAATGAGCCATCTAAGTCAACTGATGCAGTGAGAGTTTCATGTGAATAGCTCTTTTCTGCAAATGGACAATGACACGGTTTAACAAACATACTTCAACAAAGCTCTTGCATGCTCTATCCTCACAATTCATTGAAAGACTTACAAAGTAAAAAATAAAAAATAGTTAGCTCAAACTCATCTTAAATCTAAACAGCTATCACAAATAATTGGATCACTGCATTGTGGCTTTAATAGAATTAATAGATAAAAAGATAGTTTTAATAATTTTAAATTCCTATCAACTGCTTAAATATAAAATATTTAAAGATAAATTAAAATATCTCTATACAAAATAACAAGCAAGAACTTCATTAACAGTAAACAATAAAAAGAGTCACAAATTGAATATATTTCTACATCATTTTTTAAGAGGAATTCATCAGTGTCAAGTTTTTCAATTTCAAAATTAAAATTAGTCAAAACAGAGGATGAAAAATATACATAATTCCTATATAAATAACGCTTTGATATCATCTTTTTATACACTAGTCTACTTTAATTAACTTGGGGGAGGTGGAGGTGGTTGTGCTAATAGAGTAGGCAGACTTGCCATTGGGTTAGTCTGCTGCTGACCAGGTGGACCAGGAGGTGGTGGCTGTGGAGGTCCTGCCATAAATCCTGGCATACCTGGTGTACCCGGTGCACCCGGCACACCCCATGGGAATTGTGGTCCCATTTGCCAAGGGGCAGGCATGCCTCTAGCACCTGGCGGGCCCATTCCTGGTGGTGGCATTGGTGGTCCCATTCCTGGCGGAGGTGGACCAGGTGGACACATTCCTGGGGGCGTGGGAGGAGCACCCATACCTGGAGGTGCCATTCCTGGTGGTGGGGGAGCAGTTCCATTTGTAGTTGAAGCACCTATAATAAATTTAAAATACATTATTTAATCTAATTAAAAAAAAAATTAAATTTAAGTTGTGTCTTGCCCTTTTCAAAAAAAGAAAAATTTATTACCTGCTGCTCCATTGCTTTGTATACTTGAACTTATAGAACCAGTTTCAGAGGGTTCACTGCCTGGAGGATGGATTGCAGGAGATGGCGATGGACCGCTTCCTGGAGGAGGGGGTTGATTATGTGGCGGACCCATCCATGGCATCATTGGAGGCATGGCACCTGGAGGAGGCATGCCTCCTGGAGGAGGTGGAAGGTTCCAGTGTGGTGTTCCCCATGGTGGATGCATTCCGGGAGGAGGCATGGCTCCTGGTGGTGCCATTATAGCACGAGGAGCTGCATTTCGCATATCAAATACACCTCGAGGAGCAGAAACTGCTGTTTTTCTAGAATTATAAAGAGATTCATGCCGAATTACATTACGAAGAATCTAATGAAAAAAAAAAAGAGTACTTATGAATATTTTCAAATAAAATATGAATAAAAACCATATTTCATCAAAATGTTTATCAATTCATGTGGCAGTTTTTAGTTAACAAAAATTATGAAAATGCCATTTACCTAGCAGCGCCTGCCTGTGAGCTATCTGGAGGAGGTCCTTCGCCCAGCTCTGCCATAAGTGACAAATATTCTTCATCAATTTTAGCTTGCGCAGTTGCAGGTGGTGGACCACCCATTCCAGGCCTTTTACTGCGACAATCTCGTGCTATATGACCAGCACCACCACATGAAGAACAAACTATATTGTTTGTAACATTAGGTTTATCCGGACACTAAAAATAAAAAATATGTACAATATTTATTTTTTACTGCAATCCTAATTATAGCATAGAAATAGTAAATGAAATTCATGAATAAAATAAAATATTGAAATAGTGTCGCAGTTGCAGAATTTTAAAATAGAAAAGCCTAATCAGCATTATAATGAAATATTTAAGGTCAAAAGTCCATTATAACATTCACTGCTTCCAAAAAAAAATCTTATGAAAAATGAATCACAAAGCCATTGAAGATGCAAAACTCACCAGCCAACTTTTATGCTCAGTAGAGCCACAATTAGAACACCGAGGACCGTCAGTTTCCCTTAGAGTACCATTAAGCTGTGCCAGTTCTCTTAACTGCATCCTCCTCAAGTCATTGTGACCCTCGGGCACCTCAATTCCTTGTCTGATAACTTCTTTAATCTGATAAATATTTGAAATCAATCAATCCTAATTTATTATAAACATCTTTATAAAATTTATGAGCTGTAAAAAATACAATAAATTAATATATATTACTTAAATAATACCTTGTCCACAGCCTTTTTAACATATTCAGGATTGCTGGCTGTGATAAAAGCATGCAAGGGTTCATCCTCTCCTGGCAAAGGTTGTCCATCTTTTCTACCAACTTTACCTTCTTTGACTGAGCCTTTACCGCGGATAATAATCTTTGCACCCGTTTCTTTCTCCATTGCTGAAAATGAGAAAATATTAGAATATTTTGCTAATGACCATAAATATTTTATTCTGTTAAAATTACATTTGAGTGTGTTTCCACGTGGTCCAATGAGTAATCCAACAAAATTAACATCTGGATGCTGTTCTTGTGGAATCACAACCTTATCACTTACTCTTATAACAGGAGGTCTGTAAAAAAACGTGAAGAACTTATTTACATATATTAAAAACTTATTCATACATTAAAAGACAAAAATTGCACCCACGCCAGGCTGTTTTTAATATAAGATATGTGTACCAGAAAATAATAATGTCAATTATCTGCAAAGTTTAAAAACTAAATTTCGCTTACTTGTAATCAGCTGGTGGTTTAAATTCTGGATTGATAGTTTGCATTTTCAAAATAAGATTATGACGTTGCTCTTCCAAGTTTTTCCTTGTGCGAAATTCTCTTGTGTTCAACCGTTTACCATCAGAACTATAAATTGGCTCAGGTGATGGTGATCTGCAATAGATACAAAACAAAAAAAACGTTCAGAAAAGGTTCCCTACCAGATTCAAACCAAAGAATTATAAGTCATATTACTTATGAAGAACACTCATTTTCACCATTAACATGATAAACGTGAGCATTTTAAGTAATGTAATGTTTCCCATAATTCGTAAGGTATGAATCTGATTCATCTTTAATTAAACCTACAAAAAATTATACTTGATTATTTATTAACAGGATGAATTATATCTAAAACAAAAAGTGAATTATTAAGATTAGTAGCTGCAATAAATCATTTTAAATTCTTTATTGTTTATTGAAATAAGCCGGGTCTGAATTTAAATTTCCGCCTCTTTAATTTCATATAATATCCGCTTCGTAGACCATCAAAGTTCGCACTCGGCAAAGGCACTAAAATTATGCCAAAACTGCATATTAATTAGTTTTCCTAAAATATTAATGATTAATATCATTAAATTAATTTTAATAATATTTCAAAAGTATTAATTATACCTCTATCATCTGAGTAAAGTATATTCTATTCATAAAAGTAATCTGTGGTTTTAAAATAACTGTAATTACCATATATTTCGGCAAAATTTAGTAATTAATATTGTAAAGTATTTGGAAATTAAGTTTTAGTTATGAATCTCAATATATTTGAATAATAATAATAAAAAGACGTCCCTTAAGACGCCAAACCTGTATCTTGCTCAATTCTTTTAACCCAACAACTTCTAGACTGATTTGAATAGTTTTGAAGCAACTGGAGCATTGGCTGCTTTACACATAGTACGGCCTCAATATTCAAACATAGTGTATAATATTTCACAAATAATTAAAAATATTGATAACAAAAATATTCTCTTGTTTTGTTACGAGTTCTTATTGGTGCTCTGTTTGATGGCAAGGTGATTAATGTAAGTGCAAAAAATATAAATTTATGTTAAATAAAAGGTGTGCCAATTCAAAACTGAAAAATCACATTTACTATAAGTCTATCAAACTCAGTTGGTTCTTAATGTGTATAAAAAACTTAAGTAATAAAGATAATATTAAAAAAAATAATGAGAATATTTTTTGTATTTGATTATTGAGGTATTTTTAATGTCTTCTCATATTATGTGTAATTTATTGCAGATGATTGTTTCTTGTAAGCTTAAGAATAGAGGAGTTGACTTCCAAACCTTTCTTCAACATTTGCTGGAATGCCTAGATCACCAGAGCGAAGCTTGCGACTGACTTCTTCGATTTGCAGCTGAACTGTAAATGAAGGGGTTAAAAGAGGGCAAATGCCCCAAAATTAGATATAAAAATTTTTATGGCATCTTTAAAATGCATGTAAATCAATTTCAAAACATATTTAAATTCTACAAAACCTGGTACTGAAGTTAAACTAATCTGTATTCTGTAAGCAATAATTAGTTAAAAGATTAAAATTGATATTTAATTATTTAAATCTAGATTTGCTCATTTACCTGATGTACCTATTAATTAGCCAATTTTATAGTTTTTTTTTTTTTTAATATCTAAAGTATGAAATCTATGTAGTGAACTTATATATAGGAACTGATTACTTACTTAGATATGCTTCCTGCTGTTCCTTGGACAGAGTAGGAGGTAAGATTGTAGGCATACCAGGAATGAATGTTTTATCATGTTCACCACCGCCCCAACGTGATCGTTTCCTTCTAGCCCTTGCCTCTTCCGCAGTTTCAACATGGGGAGCTAAAAAGAGAACAATTCACATATTAATCACAAAGCTCATTTTACTGATATATTTATTCAACTTGAGAACATACTAAAAGTATCTAAAGGTAAACATATTAGGTAAATAAAATATTTTGTGAAATATATTACCTCCTAATCCATTACCACTCATTTGGTTTATCTGCTGAGCCGTTAATAAACCTGTAAAGTTTCTAGAAGTAGTAGCTCCAATTATATTTTCTAAAATAGAATATTGAAGACTAGGTTCCAAGATATTACTCGTCTCTTTATCTCTGCTTCTTGTGTCCCGATCTCTGCTTCTGTGCCTGTCTCTGCTCCTGCGATCCCTGCGGCGATCATGGCGATCTCGACTTCTCGACCTGATAAAGGAAATAATAATGATTAAGTGACATAATACTAGAAGAATATGCTAGCACAATGAGGTCCTTTTTCATACCTTTTTCGATCGCGGTCGTGTCTTCGATCACGATCACGATCGCGATCACGTTCTCTGTCCCGGTCTCTATCACGATCGCGATCGCGATCACGGTCACGATCACGATCACGGTCTCGATCTCTGTCTCTATCTCGATCCCTGTCACGATCTCGTCCACGATCTCTATCTTTGCTATCACGATCTCTGTGACGTGATCCAGAAGTCATGTTTATTACACTGATTAACACAAACTTTACACTGAAACGTACGATCAGAAAAGAACGGCACACAAGTAATCAATATTATACACTTGTTTACAACGGGAGCACCCTTATCCTTGCGAGCCCCCACTGAATTTTCAACTATGTACTTTGAGAAGTGAATTCAAAATGGCTGTCTTTTTAGCAGCTACAATCTGCGTCAATAAAACACTGCCAACATAAGAAAAAAATGATGAAGCTGTCAAAATCAAAACAGATTTTAGAGGTTTACAACATTTTAACGTACTTTATTGTGCAAATATCGATTTGATAACTAGATAAAAATAAAAATCAAGACTTCGTGAGAAACATGTTAAGAATTCACTTACTTAGAATATAATATAATACAAATGTTCACTTTTCACCTTATCTGAATTGATTAAAATGACAGTTTTACATACTGATTGCATTCGTTGTATGATGAGCTCAGAGTGTACTAGTATTTTTCATATTTATCATGATGACAGTTAAATAAAAAGCATTAACCTTTCTCAAATATTAATGTTCATATATAATCCTCATTGGAGAATATAATAGCTGCAATGAGTATACAAATGAAAGAAACACTTCATGATGATGAATATTATTTACAACTTACCAATAACCCAATTAGATTTGAAGCAGTTAGCCAGTTGACCAATGTTTTCTTTGATGATTCTAACAGACAGGTTTTTAATTTTTATCTCTATAATTCACTCTCATAAGAAATATTTTATTTAATAATATACATATACAGGTGTTTGCCATACGATCTGGAGGTGTTACAGGAGTAGTTGTCAAAGGGCCTGATGAAGATGAAAACATCAGCTTCAGGATGGAGGATAAGGGTGCTTACCTTTTCTTGTTAAAGTGCCTGTTTACTAGGTTGTTTATAGTCATATACATTTTGAGATATTTCTTTTTATAGGTCCTGTTATCTCCATAAAATTCTCACCTGATAGAAAAATCTTAGCTGTGCAACGAACAAATACAACTGTTGAATTTATGAATTTTGTTAATTCAACACTTGATCCACTTGAGTATTCATTGAATTGTAAAGCAAAATCCATAATTGTAGGATTTATATGGATTTGCCATAATGAAATTGCTGTTATAACTGATCAAGGCATTGAGTTGCATATTATTACTCCAGGTTAATTCAGATCAAATAAGATTGAATTGATCAAAGATCAAAATGAATTTATTTTCAATTTTTATTTTCATTAGAAAAACATTCGCTTAAACTTATTAAAACATTGGCTACATCTGTGCAATGGTTCACTTGGTGCTCATCGAAAGGAATCGCATTGTTGGCTAGCAGTCCAGGATTATTTCTTCAACCGGTGCAATTTAAACCTGGGACTATGACTAAATTACCAAGACTTGAAAGTTTGTATGAGTGTAAAGTATTTTTTTAATATCATGAAAATCTATTGTTTTAAAATGATTGGTAAAATTTTCAAGTGGAACCTGGTCGAAGTGTAATGGAAAGAGATGTAACATTGGCTCAACTATATGGCTCTGTTTATGCACTAATCTTACGTCATAATCCAGAAAAGTCTGCAGAAGTACAAATATATACTTTAGACTCACCATCTCCAAGAAAGAGATATGTATTGCAGTTAGGACTGTCTGGTCGTTTTGCTGTAAATGTAGTTGATGATTTGATTGTTGTGCATCATCAGGTAGTTTATGAGATATATAAAAAATATATCAATAACTATAGCAAACAACTATTTGAAGGCTTCCAAAACATCTCTGCTTTTTGACATATATTTACATGGTGAATCAACAAATAGTGGAGTCACTTATCATTTGCCACTGGCTCCTGCTCGTTCTATTAAACCATGTCTATTGAAGCATAATAGTCTGGAATCACCAACAATTAATTGCGACTTGTGTAAGTTCCCATATTTATTTTGAAACTTTAAAAGTTAATTTTACATATTATTTATAGAAATTATAATCAATGTATCAATTATTTATTATTACAGATTCAGCAACATGGGTTGTATTTCAGCCAGATGTTGTAATTGATGCGAGATTAGGATGCTTTTGGTGCATATCATTAAATTTATCAGCTTTGTGCAAACTGGTTGTTGACAGAGTTATATTATGTGAAATACTATTGAATCGGACTAATGGCAAATCATGGCTCGTTAAAATGTTAAAGCAGTTGTTAAATGAAACAGATGCTAGTACTTTATTGCCTACAATAAGTGAAGTCTTCACGACATTGAACAAAGTGTATAAGTAAGTGTTTATAAAAATGCACAGAAAGAAAATTTAATTTAATTTATAAAATAAATATTCTTTGAAATTGACCAAATTTGTGAATCTTACAGAGGGTGGTTAGATTCTGAATTACAATCACAAACTGCCACTGTGGCTTCTGTGAAGCCGATACCGATGAAACATGCAATGCCCAGAGTAATGCTTGCGCAACATGATATGTACAGTCATGTTTTGCAAGGCTTACAAGATGCACCTCATATTGGTTGGGTGTTGATTTGTTATCTCAAAAGTCTGACGGAACATTCAATTCCCGCAGGTAAGTTGCTAATAAGCAATAAGAATATTACATATTTTGCTCATATTTCTAAGAAACAAATTGCTTCTTTGGCGGCTCGTACCCCTGAACCTTGGTGTGTCAGGTTAATTACCACCTTAATATTAATTTTGCGGGGTTTTGGTGACTTCTAACTTACATTTCACATGATTAAAAGTAGATTTTTTTCCAGGTCATGCTTTAACCGAATTACTCATTACAACATTAATGAGGAAAGAAAAATTTAGCACACTACAACAATTGCTGCAATATGGAGTATTAGCAGATAGCAAACCTTTGGCTTGTATGCTTGTTTCATTATCTCACTTGTATCCCGCAGCAAGGCAAATAGCCAAAGATATGTTGGCTAGATTAAATGCACATGAGGTAATTAATATACATTAAGAGAATAATGTATCACAGTATTTTTTTTATATTCCTAAAATTCTCAATACACTATATTTTAAACAAAAAATATATTTTACATTGATCATTATGATCAATATGATGATTATGTTATTGTTATTGTTGATATAATAATAATAATTATTATTTTTTCATTTTAATTGTACGAAAAAATCATCCTATTCAGCTATAATTTAAAATATGAAGGATGTTTTCTCAGTATTATTATTCATGTATTAATAAAATGTGATTTTTATTCAGGAATTATTAGAAGTATTATTTAGTGAAGGTGAAGTTTTAGAAGCCTTAAGATTAGCACGAAATGTTCAAGGAACAGACTCAATATCAGCTCGTAAATTTCTTCAAAGTGCTCAAAATACTGGAGATGCCCTAGTTTTTTATGCAGTTTATGATTTTTTTGTACAGCGAAATATAAAACTGACTGGATCTTCAGCATTTTCTAAAAGTGAGTACATATTTGAAATATATATTGAATTTTTTTTAATAGCTTTGAAAGACCAAACTAAAATGCTTTTTTATATAATATGATTAATTATACATTTTACACATAATATCTAGCAGTGATTAAATGAATTTTGAAAAACAAATATAATTGCTATAATTAATTTTCTTATTAAATATTCTTTATAGTATGCGAAGTCTATGATCCTAAATTAATATTAATGACTATAAACGAAAAATTAAATATTCATCGATCTGTAAATTTCAATTTAATTACAACTAAATTTCTTTTCTAGGTGATCATTGTGATACATTCGTTAAACATTATAATACATTATTTCCTACACAATAATATTTTTATAAAATAACTAGAGTAATCTATTTAATATATACAATATGTATAGACAATTTAAAAAATTCTTATATACAGAAATATTTATGTATATATATATACATTTATACATAAATATGAAATATAAATCTAATGGAATGAGATCTAGTAAACAAATAAATTAAGTGATGTATATGAGTATATTATAAATTTTTTAATCTTTGACTGAAAATTTCTTGTTGTTTCTCTTTAAGTTCTTTTTTGGGTTTTCCTCGTTTCAGCTGACCGTCCCTGAAATAAAATATATACATGATAACAATTTTAACATTTATCTTTACCTAAAGCTAAATTGTCATAAATATAATTCAACAATAATTAATTTATTTGCCTTAAAGCTCTTTTTTCTATGGAGCATTTCTGAACATTTAATTTTATTCAAAATTCTGTGTAACATTCTAATTATAGGCCACATTAATAAATTATTTGAATATGTTATTTGAAAGCAGTATAATAGTATTTGAATAAAGAGAAGTTTGATTACGTAAAAACAAATACAAACCATTCCAAATCAACGAGCCCTCCTTGCTCAGCTATTGCATGCTTTACTCTGTTTGCAAATGCTATTGCTGATTCTCCATCTTCTCGGCACATTGGTGGCATATACCAAATATCACAAACAATGGCCCAAGAAGACATCATCATGAAAATATACATGAGCAAGGAATACTTTGAACTATTCCAGAATGCATCTCCAAATTTTGGATCATATCTGAAAAATGTATATGAAAAAACTATAGACTTTCAGTCATCTTGGAAATTTGTTTTCTATTAATAGAAAATATGATGTAAAAGTAAGCAAGCAAGTTAATTATTGTTATTATCTAATGATGTATATGGATGAGTTGGCAAGGTGGTATATTAAAATGCATACAATCTTACTTCATTGCCACTGGATAAATTGTGCCATCGACTTCAAAAGTTCCTTTTTTGAATTGCATTACAGAGGTGTTATTGATGCAAGTGCCTTCTGGAAAAATTAGAATAGAAGGATTTTTTGGATTTGCCACATGTTGTCTCAATCTGCAAAGGAATTAAAATCATACTTTAATAATACATACACACAAAAAATGATTAGCAGATAATTAAATCAACTTATTGTTTAGGAGGAGGAATTTTTTATATTATAATATTTTTTTTACCTTGAAGCTACTGCGTTTCTATCTTTTTGCTCCGCTCTTTCAAACCATATGTGAGGCGAAGCAGCAGCTAAAGATTGCTGTATCAGTCCGAAAAAACCACCATGTTTTTGCCCTATCTGTAAATGGAAAATATTTCTAATAATTAAGTAATAATTGTTAGTGGTAACTTTGTGTTTGCACAAAAAGGAACGTATCTTACCAAGGAAAAGCAAGTTTCAGTTGAGAGCATCACTACATCTATAGGTGTTGTGTGGTTAGCCACACAAAATCCTCCTCGTTTCGGTCTATATTCAATATTGTGAAAAGTCAATACCGATGACAAAGCTCTGGCAAATATTCTGAAAGTAGTTTTGAATGCCAAATCGTTCAGCCAACGTTTGAAACTTCCATTTGGCAAACAACTGATCAGCATGAACGCGATTACTGTCCAAAGTACCTGAAAAATAAATCAAAAGCGAAAAATCTAGTAAAAATGAAATACTCCAGAACTTCCAGATGATATCAAAAATTGATAAAGACTTTTAACAAAATTACAATCAATCAATAATACATTTTTATGTTAAGCTTTAATTAGATTTTTAATATAGGGATATAATATCATTAACTATTTACCCCGGTTAAGAAAATGATCATTCTCAATGGGAACAAAATTAGATATCTAACTATACATCCTATAAACCAAAGAATAGTTAATTTCCAGCTGATAAATTCGTAGCGGCGATTAGTGCGTGTAAGAAAGTTCCAATTCTTAAGTTCTTCTGCTTCAAATCTTGATGTCACTTCATCTTCGATAATACTTTCCATCCCTGATTTCAAATAGTTCAAACATCTTTCGATTCCTGATTCATTGATGAAGTCCTAAAATATAAAATATATTATTTTTTAAAGTATTTCCAAGTGTGGAACACTATTTTTTGTCATAGTAGGAATAACATCAATTGGACAGAAGAATTAGTCCAGAAATTAAACTTCCCTAAGGAAAAGTTTGTGCTATTGCCAGATTTATCGTCAGATTTTTTATTTTTATGTTTGCTCGACGTTTCATGTGATTCTGAATTGAATGAGACCAAATTTGGAAAAGGTATATGTGTGGGTGCACCGATTTTGGGCCTTCGTCGTTTTCTCAAAAAAACGTCTGGACCGATTTCAAAATTTCGATGTAACTCGATAAGGACTAGCGTTTATCAGTTTTGCGCGACGATCGGTCAAGCCATTTCTTTGTAATTAGTAGAAAAGTATAAAATTATTCATCCGCATTTTAGCTTACATACCTGAATGAATTTTAAAAATTCAAAAACTATTCTAAAAATATTGGTTATGAATCACGCTCATTAGTTTTTGGTAAGATCTAAATCTTTGGTAATTTTTCGATGGAACTTTGTATGGCGATAGATTTCGTAATCTGAAATAACAAACTAAAATAATATAGGCCTATGATAGAGGTTGAATTACAAAAATTCATTAAAGTTTGGAATAGCTCCGCGCTCTTAAGAGATTCTGATCAAAATGCTGAACTTGCCTTAAGGCAAAATGCACTTACTACTAATTCGGGAAAATATCAGATTGTGAAAAGATTTTTACTACATCAGTAATAATATTCAATTGGAAGCAAAGGTTATTTGTCCAGACATTTTTTGTTTTCTCTTGGAAAATTCAATTAACCTTAAGTAAAAATTAAAGAGACAGAAGGATAACTTTGAGTAAAAAGTTGTGGACCGCTACATATGTAAAAATTGATATTAATTCGAGCACTTGATGTTCACGATCAATAAAATCAATAAATAGCAATATAACCAAGATGACAATTTCACCAACTTATTTAATTTCCAATTAACCACTTACATCATCTCCTGGTAGATGACGACTGGCTTGTCTTTTGATTCTGGCCGGAAGCAATACTGTGTCTCGTTTGATGACGTTCATACCATTGTTGTTAAATCCATTTATAAAATCAGCTTTAGGAGACTTGGCATCATCATTAATTTCATCTTTACGTGTTTCAGTTGAAGTCGTAGTAGTTGAATCTACTGTTTCCGAAGTCGATTCGTTTTCTTCGACTTCATAATATGACGCATAATGTTTACTCCGTTCAGAACTTTCGATGTTAACTCGACCAAACTGAAAGGAAAAAGAAATTTAATATAATTTTCATTCCAATAATGGATTAAAATCCATATATTATATAAGTCAAAACTAAGGATAGAATAGTAAGAAAAAGTTTTGAGGAGCATGGATTAGCAACCACTAGTTTCGTGTACGATCCCGTTTCGGTCAGCTTGATATCAAGCAGTATGATATCGGATTTTTACTTGAAATTACAAATCACATTGAAATACATAATCTTTGCAAAATCGCCTTTCGTTGCTGCAAAATGATAGAAAGTAAAATAATACTATTCAAATATATTAAACGACTTGATTTAATATAAACAAGGCTTTGTAAACAGTCATTTGTTAAAAACAAAACAATTTTATCACTAAATGTCTTCATGATACTGACTGTCATGATTCTGACTATTGTAATTCAAATAAAAACTTAAAAAATAAATGTTATAAGATTTGATACAAGTAATCAAATAACTTAGCAAAAAATACAACATTGAAAATCATTAATAGATACACAAGATTTTTTTTAAACTTTCTAATAAAAATAAAATGTTTTTAACTTCGCGACAGATCAAAAGGTAAACATGTAGTAGACAGAAAAACATGTGAATAAGTTGGCAGGTAGATAGGTGAACATGTAGACAGGTAGGCAGGTAGAAAAGTAAGTAGGTAGATAAGTAAACATGTAGACAAATAAACAGGTGGGCCGGTAGACAAGTGCACTAGTACGTAAACAGGTAGACGGAATAAATGTAGTTAAGAGACAGGTGGACTGGTAGACAGATAAACAGGTAGATAGGTAGATCATATAGAAACCAAAAAAATATTATTGATTAAATCGATTATTTACTGTTATTGGGAAAATCATACAACATGCCACAAGATAAAATGCCGTTTGGGATACGTTTTTTAAATATAATATTAAGGTATAAAATAAATATGAAAATAGCATTCTCAATTAGTTAAGAACTCTTTTTTATTAGTTCGACTTTTTTCTCTGAGTTTTAATGAGTTAATGTTATCAAAAACATGTTATTAATTAAAGGTTTTGCCCTAAATTATGTAATTGCCTTTATATGTAATTTTTTTTATTTTTACATATATTTCGCATGAATCATATTTATCTGACACTATACTGCAAACGAAGTATTATATATAATTTAATTTTTATTAAACCTACAATTATTATTAAAATTAAAATGATTAAAATTATTAAATAATATTAATATGACAGCCTGGCTACTTTAATGGGTTTAATAATTTTGTTCTGATCAAATCATCACGAATTATTAAAAATAAATTTTAATTATCAAATTAATTTTATTTTATATATTATCAAGCATATCGCAAATGTCATTTACAACGCAGTTTAATCTTAAAAAATATTATCAAGATTTTTTTGTTGCGGAATTAGTTGCTATGTAAATATTTTTGCAATCAGTGTAATAATAAATATCTCAATATAGTACTGCGCGATCACTTTTTATATTTTAGTACAACTTTTTTAACCAAATTTAATTAAGAGCCAAGGACACGTTTTATTAATTAATTAATTTTAATTTTGACGAATGCCCACAATGCTCTAACAAAATTTACGAAATTTAATATTTTTTTCCGTTATACATCTACAAATAATACTTAAAAACTGACTTTTTATCATTTTTATTATTAACTGACTTAAACCATATGTAACTTAAACCATTGTACTTATAAGATCTTATTAGAAGCTAATTTGAATCTAATTAGATTCTTCTTAAATTTAACTTTGGACTTATGAGTTGCATATATGCTCGAAATTTTTTTTAGGTTCGTTAGAGTTATTCAAAGATAAAATGACGATTCAATTTTTTCAAAGGTTCAAAGTCGATATTATATAGTGTTCAACAATCAACGTGTACTTTGAATCGATTTTTATTAATATAATCTAAAAAATGATTCCACGTTGTTTGATAACAAAATAAAGGCATATATATCTCAAAAAAGATAATAAGATCATAAAATAATGTTAATGACCCTATGAATTAATGCACTATAAAAAAGTAGAGGTACACCTATAGGTCTAACAAGGCTGAATAAACTTTTTTATAGTAAAGTAATAATAATTAATTTAAGGTCATACTTTCAGTAATTTTAATTAAAGACAAATATATGTTTTATTAATGCATTTTTTATTGTTATTTTTGAATCTATGAGTTAGCTTTTTAGTAATTATTACAGTTACAGCCTGTAACTTACAGGTTTAAAATATAAAGTGTGCCTTAAATTTTAATGCAATTTTGAAAAAAATTCTTATTGATTCCAAATTATGACTTAAAAAAATTAGATTATTAGGCAGCAACAACATTTTAGATTCAAATACTTTACAAAAAATTTCATCGATAATTTAAAATCAATTGAATTTTGAATAAAAAGTCAGGGATAGACAATAAAACTTTAATAAAAATATTTTTTTGAAACTTTCGCTAACTCGGATCTTTTTTTAATAAAACCACAAGTAGATTAAAATTAACGTTTTTACTGAAAATATATATATTTAACTTCTTTTATATATAGTTGATATTATGCTTATCAATTTTAATCATTTATTAGATAATAATTTTCAATTGATTATACAATAAAAATCAAAACACGTTTAAATACTTAAGCATTTAAGAAAAAAATCATAAAATTCTTTCTACTAATATATACTTGATCAATTCAATAATACTGAAAATGAAAAAAAGTGTAATATTATCACATTATTTTATTCTTACAAAATCTCCAGAATCTAAATCGTAATTATAAATTTATTCCAATAAAATTACGTTTGTGCAACACTTTGCTTATTTCCAATGCTAATTTCCATAGGATAATTATTGATATTGATTTCTGTAAATAATTGGAGTGCTAACGACCTTAAAATATCTTAATTTACATAACAAAATGATAAGAAATGTCATTTAAAATATTAATCATATACTGCCACGCGACTTCTCTAATCAAATTATTTTGAAATATTTTATTTATAAATGTTATAAATATAATTTTGTAATGATCGCTTTTTAGCTGAATAGTAATTTTTTAAGATTATTTAATTTAGATTAGTAAATAGATTTCAATCTTTTGCAAACTTTAAAATACATTATTAATTATTAACTTTTTTGTACCGCATTTTTTCAGTAACATCTTGCATATACATTAGAAGTTGATGATTATTTGATTCTGTATAATTACTTCCTATCAAATAATAATTATTGCTAAATCATTCTTATGCGTATAAGACTAAAAATAATATATATTTTTTAGTATTTTTAGAGCAATACGCTCTTGATTTCGCAAAGGATTTTAGGTCTTTTTTCTGAAGATTTTTTTTCATCTAAAAATCTGCAATTATTTTTCATTGAATATTAAGCAATTCTATATAGAATAATATGTATCGTATGTAATTTCATATTATCATAAAACATTATTGAACTTGAAAAAGTTGTGAAAGATGAAAAAACACTCTACAAAATGATGTAAATGATTTTGCAAATTGCGTTAGTTATTATTAATTCAATTATATATATATATATGCAAGTCATGCAATAGAACCTGTTGATAAGTTGTTTACAAAAAACGATTGCAGTTAGTACACACCTGCACTTTAACTACTCTGTGATAGAATGTTAGTTAATATATAATTCATCTGCTTAAATAAGTTACTCAAGATACAAAAATAACAATAAGGTCAAAGGCCTTAACACCAATCATTCAAGAAACAAAGGCATTTAATAAGAAGTTGCCAATATCATTCGTGCGCGGAAATATAAACGTGACAATTCATAGAATTCAATAAATCAAAACTTTACCGGTGTTATGAATCAACATTACTAAAGATATGACTATCGATTAAAGATTTGTTTAATAATGAGGCGGAAATAATATTTGGAAAATTTTCTCACACCTATTTTGTGTTATCAATATTTAAATACTAATGGTTTTATTAACAATGGATCGTTTGATGTTTAAATTCCCTCCGTTTGTCTTGCTAGGATAAGTTATAGTAATCGCAAAAAAATTGAAAACGAAATTTTTTATATATTTTTACGTTTCAAAGATTTCTATAAAAATTTTGGCATGCTTTGAATAAATGGATGTATGCGTGTATGTGTGTGTGTGTGAGGTGCGGATGTGCGGATACAATTTTTGTCGACGATTTCGAGAACACGGATCAACCGATTTGAATGATCCAAAAAACATTCCTATTGATGGGAAGACGTGCTGATTAGTTTTTGGCAAAGGCAGCAAAGGAAGTTCCGGCAATTAGCCTTAAGGCATGATGCCATGCCCTACTAGTTATTTTTATTTTTGAACAGTCCAATTAGGTTGCCTTACAAAAAGCCTTGTAATAACCGAACTAATATTTGGAAAATTTAGTTAGGGGCTCTTGGGACTATTGAGGTCTGGTTAAAAAAAAAACAAAAAAAAATGTATATATATACATATATGTTAGTTATTTTGCAAAATAATTATTACTTAAGATATTTTCATATCATTTTGTAATGTATGATTATTCGATGTAATAGATACGCGTTTATATAAAAGAGAAACAATTACTCTTGGCCTTGTTGTGATAATGTTAAATGAATTGAATTAATTTTGATATTGAAAACGTTAGTTCAAAAGTATCATGTTGAGTTTTAATCATAACTTTATCAATTGTCAACAATTTATGCGATATAAAGTTTAAGTCTAATATTGTATCATAACAGAAATCAAGTTTGCACTAATTGCCTTTGTTTTTTTATTTCCAATTGTAGTACTTATTGACTTTGGATTTAACAATTCTCTACTGAAGATGTAAATAAATATCGCGATGTGAAAGTGATATTCCGATTTGTAATGATATTATTATTTCCATTTTTTATGCAGAATTTCAATAAGTTTAGCCAAATATCTAAAAGTGCCAAACTCTGAGAGGTATAATCATACCGTATATAAAATTTAGAGTGCGGAAATTTGCGTCTAATATTTTTATTTTCACTCAATGGTGATGGAAGTGGGTTTATTTTTTTAATTTATTTTTCAATATCTATTTTTGATTATTTATATTTTTATAAAAATAGTTAAATGGCTTGAAAAAAAAAAGTTAAATAAGCATGCATGTGCATTACTTTTGATAATTACGGATTACTTCGGAGTTGAAGATTCTTTTGATTTTGATAAAAGTTATCAAAAATTGTTTATTCACGTTCCAAAATATAAAGTTGGTCATTAAAATATTTGTATTAAAAATATTGTAAGAAAGTGCTGGTTTTCTGAATGCAACAGTATCACTCCGAGTTTAAAAGACAATGTTAACCCTTTCCACTCGCAAATTCTGAGATTTATATGAATTTTGGCGGCATCCGAGTGGAAAGGGTTAAAATGCTGGAAACGATTTACAAAAATATCTTCACAAGGATAAAAATCTATTTTTCCTCAATATTGATCTGGTTTACGTGAATCTTTATTAACATTTGAAAAATAAAATTAGAACTGAAATAATCTACTTTTTCGAAGATTATGAAAACGACATTTTCTTTGAACACTGATTGATGACAACTGTACCAAAATTTAAAAAGGTAATAATCAATAAAATTATTATTAAATAGGACTATTTCTGTGTGAAATAATTACATTTCAAAATTTCAATTTGAAGTGCAAGAAAGGAAAAAACGGTCTCACGCAACATGTGCGTGCGCAGGAGAGAATATAATGATCGTTTGGTTATAAGGTTAAAATTGTATATTTATATTATATCTTATTCATTTTAGAACATTTGTTCCATGGCCAAATATATGGTTTATCTTACCTCAAATAGTTGCAGCAAAAGGCTCACATACAACCTTCTGACACCTAGCTGTTGCCCAACAACTGCCAAAAATACAACAGAACTAACAAACAGTGCAGGGAACATAAAAAAGGAACATGCAAGTACTAACAACAATGTTGTGGTCAGTATCATTTCACATTGCAAACTAGTCACATTAAAATGTTTCCTTAAAATTTTGTGATACAGTTCACCGAGGTCTATGTCGAACAGACCCATTTTTCACTATTAAAATTAATTTATTTTTTTAATATAACTTATTTTAATTTTATTTAATATATTATGAATTAATAGTAGTAAAAAAGTCAGTCATCAATTCGTGTTAGTTTAGATATCACAGCATGAGTTTAGGAGTAGTACTGATTTGAACGCAGGCTTTTTACAATGACCCAACTGTACGCCGGACTTTGTGAGTACAATTAAACAGAGAGCTAATGCTTTTTTTATTTATATATTATTTATTTCAAAATAATAACTAGTGGGGTGCATGGCATCGTGTCTTAAGGCAAATTGCTGGAACTTACCATACCATAATTAAATTTTGGTACGGAACCCAAAAAAAAATACACAAAATGTGTACACATTATGAAAATTTCTATAAAATATCTGACAATTTGATGTGCATAAATCCAATAAACATTTTTGACCGCCAAATGACTTTTTTTTAACTTATTTTTATTGAGAGTCCATAACCGCCGGACCTGCCTTCCCAAAAATTTAATCAGTTCTTCAACTTGTCATTACAAGTGAAATATTTTTTTTTTGAATTATTAAAATCGGACGCACCGTTCTCTTAAAAACTGAGTTACTGTTTTTGGCATTTTTTGCCCTGTATCTTTGGAACGGCTAGGTCTGCCTTCGCCAAAAACTAATCAGCACGTCTCCTCATCAAATGGAATCAAATGTTTTTTTAATCATTCAAATCGGTTGATCCGTGTTTTGTTCTCGAAATCGTCAATGAAAAATTGTATTCGCACACACACACATCAATTTTTCTAAAGGTATGTCAAAATGTTCAGAAACCTTTGAAACGTAAAGATATATAAAAATTTTTATTTTCGATCTTTTATGCGATTACTATAATTTACTTCACGGGAAGTTAACAATATCTGAAGATTTGCATTGTTATATAATTGCATTTTTTTAACAGCAATCATATTTCATAAGCTCTCTTTGCTATCTTGCATTCTAAACTACTATTTTTCTTGAGAGAGCAACCCAGTAGTCAACCACCATTCTTTTCTATATATATATATATATATATATATATATATATATATATATATATACAAATATATTAGATATGTATATCTAATAGTGTTGGCCTACATATGTTGCAGCAATGCCCAGTAAATGCGATTTTCACTTGAAATGATATTTGAAATCTTTAATCTCAAGTGTTATCATGCGGTATTTACGGTATTTATCATGCTGCTTGACATCGAAGTTGCTATTCAACAATAAAATTATATTTAATTTTCTTGAGAGCTATAGTAGAATATAAATCAAGAAAATTAGTTCAAGCACATCAGGCATGTATATTTATTCATCAAATTCTTTTTCTTTTATTAACCATTTCCACTCGCAAATTGAGAGATTTCGGCGGCATACGAGTGGAAAGGGTTAAAAATTTTCAGGGGCTATGTTATAAATTTGTCAGAATTTGCTTTAAACAGATATATCGTCTTTGGCTTTACTGCGTTTGTAGTACAGTGGTAAGAGCTTTGGACTTGCAATCATAAGATTTCTGGTTTAACTTCTGCGTTACGTTTTTGATTTGATATCAAGCAGTAGTCATATTTGGTTTCACTTGAATATAAACACTTTAATATAATTCCATCAGTAAAAATAGCCTTTCGGGACATTGTTGTAGTATACGAGTATTGCAATTATGATTATCAATTTTATCTGAGAAAGAAAGAACAACCATTGAGTTGCTTTCTTATATAGCTAGGGATTAGTAAATACAACACGACAGCTTATAGAGCATTGAGAATAGTTCTGATAGCTGTTCAAATAATAATATAGAAAAAAAAAATATCGAATTTTATAGAAATGTTTTGAAAAAAATCGTCCTTCGAATAACAAGGTTTTTTTAAAATTTACCTTTTTTATTATTAACAAATAGCAATAAAATTTAGATAAAATTTTATAAGATATCCTGCTAAAAATTTTTTGAACAAAAAGAAACGAAAAGTTAATTATAGTATGCACCGAAATAATTTTTATGGGTCAAAGATTCTACCGTTGTGCTAGTTATAATTAGTGTGCGACTATTTTTGAATTTGTTTTGTAGTTCTTCATATAACTTCATAGGTATTTTTATAATTAGCTAAATATCTAAAAACAAATATATATGCATGAATATAAAAGACAATTAGATTTACATCAGTTCAAAACATCAAATTTGAAGGTCAATCTAAATTAATTCAAGTTCTTATGATTCAATTTTTGAGTTGCTTAGTTAGATTATACATAAATATCTTTTCTAAAAATTTAAACATATTTTAATATTTTCAATCCAACATTTCTTCCACTAGCTGTCCTATAAATTCAATATTGTCCATAGATTAATTGTGATAACTCACTTGTTAGATTACGCGTATGTGTCATCATCAAATATTATCACAACTTGCACCTTAGTTTGTATATACATAATGCGTGTTAGAAACAAAAATATTATAAGAAAACTTCATTTAAATGAAAAAAGCGATTAGAATTAATTTTAAAATAGACTACAGATTTGTTAATTGCCATTTGTTTTGTTGTTTTTTTTGGTAGGAAATGATATTGTATATTTTTGTTAGATAGTACAGATAGTCATACTTTATATCTTATTGTTGATTTCAAATCGAATTATAATAGGATATACAGGATGCATGAGATTACATAATATTGTGCCCGCATTATGTAACGAATTTAATTTTAAACCGGTCTGCGATTGTAATTGTAAATAAGATGTACATCACTACTATTGAGTTTTTTTGAGCTTCCTCGTGGCCTAGGTGTTAGATCTATGGACTTCCAACCAGAAGTCCTCGGAGAGTCTGATGTCAAGCAGTATTGAGAAAATAGTCTTTTAGCATTGCTGCATTCATAAAAAAATCATCAATATTACAGAAATTGTAATAATAAAGTTATTACATAAATATATGACAACCTTTTGGGTTGCCACCTATAAAAAACCACGACGTTTAGGAAGTCAGCGTTCTGATTACTTTCCAACATATATAACAAAAAATATCTTCACGTTTTAGAGGTTTCTGAATATTTTGGCATACCTCAGAAAAAATGGATGTGTGTGCGTGTATGTGTGTGTGTGTATGCATGTGTGGAGACAATTTTTCGTCCACGATTTCGGGCATATGGATGCACCTATTTGAAAAATTCAAAAAGCAATCGATTCCTATTGATAGAGAAATGTGCTGATTAGTTTTTAACAAAGGCAGGTCCAGCCTTTTTGGAGATACGAAGCTAAACATGTTAAAAATGGCAGTTTTTGAGAGAACTAAGCATCCGATTTGAATGATTTAAACAGCTTTCTGCTTGTTTTGACTAAACTATTGCTTTTAGAGAACCATTTTTTATTAATTTCCATTTTTTTTGAATACCGAACATAGTTTGGATTTTAATTCTTATCCCAGCTAAAGTTCTAAACATCAATTATATACTTTAAATAAATAATTTTAAATTCGCAATTCAGTTTATATAATTTTTATAAATATTACACAATGTCCTTTATTTTAAATCCAATTTATCAAATTTTGTTAATTTACTTCTCATACAAACATATATAAACGCCATCTTCCAATTTATAATTTTTTATATTATGTCTATAAAGTATAAATAATTTATAATATATTTGAAAACATTTAATATTCCTGGAATATTTTATTACGGTACGGGAAGTTCCAGTAATTTGCCTTAAGGCACGATGCCATATACTGCTAGTTATGAATTTATAGTTCACAAAAATTCAAATGATTAAATCAATTAAATAATTCAATGTTTGAGAAAAAAATATATATTTCACAGGTTGAAATTTGTCACATTGCTGTACGATTTACATTGTCCTAATTAATTTTTACAAAGAATATTTACATGATTTAAGTATTAATATCCAATTTTGTTATCTAATGCATATATATTAATATAATATAAAATATATTTCTTAACGACTAAAGCTTTTATGTACATTTTGTATAATTATAGTACATATTTTATAGTAATCTTTGTACACTTTGGTTACATATTATAATACATCTTAAAATATTTTTTATAAAAACTATTCATAATCGATTTTTGTTTACAAATCCACTTATAGATAAATGTAATTATTCCATAAATTGGTAAAATTTTATGACGTAGAACACTCACAATATTTGTGCTATTTATCTTCACAAAATACTTTGGAAATAAGAGGATATTGTCACGTACTTGAATCAAACATCTTTTACTATCAATAGTTATTTTATATATAGTATTATCATTATTTCATCATTTTTGAATTCAATACTATAGTTAATAAAAGGGTATATTTTCAATTATTATTATTACCATTGGTTCCGTTGAGTTTTTATAAGAACTTATTGTATCATGTCTTATATTTTAATTTATTAGCCATTTATAAATCAACGTGATGTTTGATTATTTTTTTAGAAGGGACATCTTAATACCGTACTAATCAAAGAAATATTTTTAGTTTTTTTTTCAATTTGTTTAAATTAATTAAAAATTATCTAAATTACGTGCATATTTTCATGCCTAAACCAAATCAACTAAATAAAATATTCAGTCTTTCTTTGAATTTCAAACAACAGTTATTTATATTACTCAAACAACGTTTGTAACAATTTTTTGCCGACTTAGATTTTAAAATATATTAATTACTGGCACGCATCACTGGGTAGTATATTTAATTTACAAATATATAATTTAGTTAAAAAAAATTAAATTCTACTTAACGACTTAACACACTAAACTATATCTGATTAGTTTCGATATAATTGTGGTATAAATCACATATTTTGTAATGAATAATAATTTTGGAGGTGCAAATATTATTTTCATTGGTTTTTGCATAAAGTGCAAGGTAGACTTACGAAATAATCAGATGTCTATGGTAATACTTAGGGGCCGATGCTATGTTACGGGTCTATCTTCGTATGAGTCGGTAGTAATAACTGTCAACAAGCTTTGAATTTGCTGTGCAATCAGGCGTTTCACACATAAAACTTAAGGCGCACAACTAGTGTGAAATTTTCATAAAATCGAATTTTTAATTTCGATAAGTTATACCTTTAAAAATAACAATTTTAAATCGATATCTTAAATAGTTTTTGAGTTACAGTCATTTAAAGAGTATATATATATAGTATATAGTATAACCATCATTTCATCTTTAAACTCGTTTTTCTCGAAACAGCATTTTCCGAATTTGCTGCAGCAATTACTCAAAAACAAATGTTCCGATCACTATCAATTATTTTCACATATTTTATATATATAGTTCTCCGTAAAATGAACTATCGATTTTTTGATCGGATCAAAATCGAATTTTGGCAGTCCAAAAACGACCAAAATTTTGAGTAAAATTCGACTTCTTTTTAAAAAAACGCCGTCATTTTGTCAATTTTTGATTTTTTTTCTTTATCGTAGTTCATTTTACAGACAATATTATCTACTTTAACGAGATTTTTTTTTTAAATTTCGTCCACGTAGAAGACCGGAATCACTGCAGCAGTGAAGGGCCTTTTTTTGTCGCGCCGTTGGAGATCGACGATAACTTAAAAAATATTTATTTTTTTTCTTCAAAAATTTGACTATGTATTGTTAAAACATGTATAAATATATTCCTAAAATTTTGAAATGATTGATAAAGTAGTTTTTTTAATATAAATTCCCAAAAATCACCTTTTTTAGGCGGTTACACTAGTTGTGCCTCTTAACTTCAAATATGTTTTATCAAAGAGACCTCAGAAAGTTGCACTTTCTGAAGTTTGAACTTTGTTTGTTTTGTAGGTTAGGTTCTATGTGTAAAACGCCTGATCGCACAGCAAACACAAATTTTTGGCAGTTTGTTACTACCAACTCATACGAAGATAGACCCGTAACGTAGCATTTCTATTTTATTCAAGATCTGGCCCCCATAACATCTGGGATTCTGTCACCACTTTTTAAATCTTTTCATGGATTTACACCCATAATTTTTTTTCTATCAGCGAACATACTCATTAGTTAACTGATGATACTGCTGAGCATCAACTATCACCCCTTTATAAGGAACATGACCAGGTGAAGTGTTATTTACAACACCTGCTCCTACCACAACAGGCTGATGATGCTGGTGTTGCGTAACAGGTTGGAGATGCTGGTAATTTTGAAAATCGTGTAAAACATGGTTGTTTGCTCTGGCTGCTTCATAGATCACCATATTGTTGACTTCACTTTCTGTACTACTGCAGGAGTTACTTGAAACCGAAAAGGGCCTTTCGGTAATTGGTTGCAAATGGGTATGGGAATGGGTTGGATCTGCTGTTTCGTAACCGTAGAACATGTGATCGGGGTATGCACAGAAATTTGCTGAAGAACTGCTGTCGTCGTAGACTTGCTGATCGTGCTGAAATAAAGATGATTTGTTAGAGAAAACTGTTCTCGTGAAGTTGTAAATGTTTAACTTCCCGAAGGAGAAGTTTATGTTTTCATCAAAAAATCCGATTCGCTAATTTTATGTTTTCTCGACGTTTCAAGCCATTCTGAATCGAATGAGACCAAATTTGGAAAAAAATTGGTGTGTGTGTATGTGTGCGAACAGAGTTTTTGCCGTAAAACGACGTTTTCTCAAAAACGGATGAACCGATTTCAAAAATTTAAAAGCATATCGATGTATCTCAATGAGGAGTAGCGTTTCTGAGTTTTGTGCGACGATCGGCCGTATTGCAGAAAAGTAAAAAAAATTCGTCTACGTTTTAGCCCGCAATTCTGAATCGATTTTGAAAATTCAAAAACCGTTCGATAGATATTAGTTGGGAATCGTGCTGATTAGTTTTTGGTAAAGATCGGCCAGACCATTTTCTTGTAATAAAGTTTAAAAAAAAATTCGACGATTTTTATGATTTTTTTGAACGGTAGATACCATAATCTTGTAGATCATACTGAAATATTATGGCCCTACGACAAGTCGTTTAATTAAAAAAATTCTTCAAAGTTTGCAAAAATTAGTATCGTTTTTTTGACATTTGTCAAAATTAGACCTTTGATCGACGTTTTCTCAAAAACTCCTGAACCGATTTCAAAAATTTAAAAGCCATATGATGTATCTCAATAAGGACTATTGTTTCTCAGTTTTGTGCGACGATGGGCCGAGCCGTTTCTTTGTAATTTGGAAAAAAAGTGTTATACTTTTTGTCTACATTTAAGCTCATACTACCGAACCGATTTTAAAAACTAAAAAACTGTTCGAAAGATATTAGTTGGGAATAATACTGATTAGTTTTAGGTAAAAATCTACCGAGCCGTTTTTTGTGTAATTAACTGTTGAAAAAAAATGAAGCCGATTTTTATGGAACTTTTTTTGGCGATATATATCATGGTCTTATAGAACTTACTGAAATATTGCGGCCTTACGACAAGTAATTTAATTTTGAAAATTCATCAAAGTTTGAGAAAATGAGTAGTTTTTTGACGTTTGTTAAGATTGAAATTAGACGATTTACTTGGTATAACGATAGAGTACTTGGTCTTAATGAACACACTAAACCATGGAAACTGGTTTGATTAAAAAATTATTGATTTTTGAAAATTTGCTTTTAGAAAATACTCCGAGTTTGCGTGTTCGTTCGTTTTCAATTATGTCTAATAAATCCACTCGAAATACTTTTAATCACTCATAAATTAATTTATCTATCATGGATTAATTCGATTATTTACACAAATCGGGAAGTTCATGTAACTTTCCTCAAGGCAAAATACCAATACCAACTAGTTATATCTGGTTTCCTCACCGGTTGTAAATGTTGCAAATACTGATATTCATGTGGACCATGATCATGGTACGAATTTTCCCTATATCCACTGTGATGTAAATGTTCTCCACTATGGTGACCAACTACTGGTGGTTGATGGTGCAGAAGAGGCGTTGGCTCATGATGATGTGAGGCACCGTGGTGTTGCATAGGCGGAGTTGTTTGTTGTGGTTGTTGAATTACTGGATGGTTACTCGTTACTGTTTCGTGGCTACTTGGATGATGTTGTGCAAGTTGGACAGGATTGCTTTTTGGTATCGTTGACACGGGCGTTGATACTGCAGCTGGTTCTGTGACTGATCGTGCTGGTCCTTGTTCTGTTGAAAGTATCAAGTCTTTTGCTTCTTGACCACTGGGAATAGAAAAATATATTAAAAAAAACTGTGTTTTAATTCTTTTGTCACGAGTGTCGTCTATAGGCGACATGCGCTTGTCGACCTGTGTGTACGAGTGTCGCCTATAGACGACATCCAACGTTTGATCAAAATTTATCGCTTTGAGTTAATTATTCAAACTTTTTTTTATTGTAGTTTTCTGTTACATATATAGAAGTAGGGTGATCCTCAATATGGTTATTTTCGATTTTTTTGCTCCCAGGTGCTCAAATGCTTCTAAATTGATGAAAAAATTTTCTCTGCAAGTTTTTGGCCCTGAAATTTACTTTAAGATAGTCCGCACTCCAACGAAAGTTTCTTGAATCTTCTTAAGTAAATACTTATTTTATGAAATTTGTCAAATTTTTGTTGTAATTATTTTTATTTATGATCAAAATAAGCAAATACAATGTTTATCTCAAACTTTTGATCCACTTGTCGCTATGTTGTAAAATTCTAAAAAACAAATGGAATTTTTCCCATGTTATATCCATAAGAAACTTTGATTAGAGTGCGGACTATCTTAAAATTAATATTAAGAGCTAAAACTTTCATAGAATTGTTTTTTATTAATTTGCAATCATGCGAGCCCCTGAGAGAAAGGAAATCGAAATATCCACCCTAAATATAGAACTTCTATATTTTTTCGGGCTCGTTTTTTTTTAGAGATATTAGCCCATATAATTTTTTGAAAATGATGGGTGGGCTGAGCTCAAGCCCACACAGCCCACACGGTTCCGACGCCACTGTATAGAAGTATAATTTTTATATTTTAAATACATTTCTATTAATGATAATTAGAAAATCGTTTGTGTATTTAATATTTGGGCGGATTGCTGGCCCGTACAGCAGTGTCATTTCTGTAGAAAACATCGCAAAAAATATGTTCATTTGAATTTGCTCTTAATCGAATTAAACAAGTAGGTACTTTTTCAAAGTAATTAATTTTATTTTTAGAATATTATCATTTTATTTTTGCTAAAACAATTTCTGTATGTATCTTTTAGGCAAACAAAGATAAAATCAAGTCGTATATTTATTCTCATAAATATTTCAAAAATTTATAATCATTATTGACGAACAATAAACGCATTAGATTTTTGATAACGCAAATCATTTTTATGCATCAAAGTAATAAATTATATTTTTGAATTCGTAAAAATATTAGAATTACATTGGAAAAGAGATTCTTATAAAATCTGTTGCGTATTGAAAAGATTAAATGATTAATTTTTATTTATTATAAAAAAACACAAATAAAGTTTATTTATGGTACATGAATAATAATAAGATGAATTTATAAATATATGGTACTGTTTTCTGTATTCTTGAAGGAAAAACATAGAAAAATTTTATACATTATTTAATAAAATGAGCTATTAGATGGCACGATAAATGAATCATTTCTAAATAAATAATATATTTTTATTTAACTTATCCTACATTAACCTGTTGACTGTAATTAACGTATATACTCGTCATGGCAAAGTGAAGGAATTTTGTGTATTAACGAGTATATACGCCATGAGTATAAAACTATTTGAATTAAAGTTTTTGGAAAACCAAATATTTTCTGAAATGGCGACTTATTTGGAATATTTTGAGGATATGATTGTATAAAATAACTAGTTTAAGTGGCATTTTACCTTGGCAAGTTGCATAAACTTTCCGAAATGTGAAAATAATATACTTGATAAATAAGAATTAATTTTTTATATTTAAATATCTTTTTCCACTGTTTGTTTTGAAGATAGATTTTGCTTTTAATCAAACCTTATTCTATTCTTTAAACTACTTCTATTATATAATATATACTTAACTTAACAAAGAAGTAAACTGTAGTAATAAAATTTTTCAATGTTGTAAAACAAACCCATAGTGTTCATTCGATATTTTTAACTTCTCGAAGGAGAAGTTTGTTTTCATAAAAAATCCGATTTGCTAATTTTATGTTTTCTCGACGTTTCAAGCCATTCTGAATCGAATGAGACCAAATTTGGAAAAAGTATGTGTGTGTGTATGTGAACAGATTTTTTTATAATTTACTACGTTATTACCAGAGCTTATTTTATATTATTTGACTACGATGATTTTTTTATTCAAACTATTACCTTAATACATAATTAACTGAAACTACGCAAAGTGGCCTCGATGATCTCGAATTGTGCACTATAGTTGCATAACTTTGCATCCAGACCCAACCTCCAGTTTTGATTGGAAATCTGTAATATTTGGTTGTCACTTGACCCTTGCACAGCACTGTAATAATAGAAGAAAGTATATTAAATTATTATCTGATCCATTGTGTAATATTTAAATATTATATTTTTAATCTTTATTAAGTGATTACTGGAGATCAGCAGATAATTGTATCAAATTGCTTTGATAGATTAAAATTTCATTTATAATCAAGGTTACTATGAGATTAGTTGGAGAGCCTAATGAATAATGAAGTAAAAATGAAAAAAAATTAAAATTTCAATTGTAGTCTAAGTAGGTAAGTTAATTGTAGAGATTGAGACAAACTAAGCTTTTAAAGTTATAAAATTAAGTGTTAGAAGTATTTGGGCAAAGCTTCTCAAGTCGTAAAACTTCCTAAGTTCATAAGCTACATTTTGTCTAATTATTATAAATTACGTCATCTAAATTTCAATATACTATTATAAATAGAACTGAGTTTTCAATTAAAAACCTAAAGGACACCTTGCGAACTAAAAAGTAAGCTGCCTATGAAGTTTTTATTAATATTTTTGTTAGTTTCAATCCATTTATAGCAAAAATATGATTGCATTCGTTAGATTTTGATATTTTTATTTTATTTCTGGTATTATTTTAATAATTATATTCGACTTGGTAACAAAAAACTAAAGAAGATTTCATCTCAAACTGAATTAATTAGTTTTTAGTAGTAGGCCTGTAGTAAGTAGTGTGACCAAAGCTAAAGGTGGTACAACTAAGGCAACTTGTGCCGTTAGTACATTTTCAAAAAACTTATTTAACTTATAAAAATTCTTATTTTGAAAGATTTCAAAAGATTCAAGATTAAAAAAAATAGTTTTATTTCATTTGCACTAATTGTAAATATTGCAGGGTCATTATCTCTGCGGTACCACTTAAGCAATCTTTCTCTAATTAGAAATTTGCGTAGACGGCACAGACAAACTTAAAATAAATCATTTTATTAATAAGCCACTGAATATGCAGTAAATGTGTTTTATTTGAATTTTTCCAGGGGGTACGACTTAGAACAACCTTTCTCTAAATAGAAATTTGTTAAGACGGCACAGACAAACGTAAAAATAACTATTTTATGAATAAGAGTTAATAAAAATAAAACAAAAAAAAGTTTTATTTTAATATCCAAGGAGCACGACTTAAGCAACCTTACCCTAATTAGCAAACATTGCTATCTCTATTATAAATTATTTTTTATTCATTGTCAAATTTTTGTTATAATGATATTATAATAAAAATAGTATAATTTTTTCATTATAATGAGATTCTTGCATTATTATTAGACTATACGAGCTGATTTTTTGCGGCTTTGGGTAGGTTTTTCCAACGAGAAACTTTCATTGATTATTTAAGCTGTTTTACATTAAATCTGATGTCAATTTTTTCCTAACAATAAAACTTTTTGCAGATACTTTCTAACTTAAGTATTATTTTGATTAACCTGGTAGCTGATGTCCATGGTTAAGTTCATAATTTTTTATGTACATATTTTTTCAATTCAAAAACCTATATAACTAGTGGTATATGGCATCGAGACTTAAGGCAAATTGTTAGAACTCCCCGTACCGTAATGAAATATTCGAAAAATATTAAATGTTTTCAAAAAGATCATCAATCAATCTAAAGATTTCATTTCATTTCATTATTTAGTTTTATTATTTATTTCATTATTTGTCAACACAAGTAGAAAGTTTTTTGAATCATTTAAATCGGATAAGTTCTCTTAAAAACTGTTATTTTTTGCACTTTTAGCCCGTCTCTCCGAAACGGCTGGACCTGCCTTTGTCAAAAACTATTCACGGATTATCCCTTTCATTACGAATTGAATGTGTTTTGTACTCAATTGTAGGAAAAATTGTATTCAAACATACATACACATCCATTTTTTTCAAAGTATGCCAAAATATTCAGAAATCTTTGAAACGTGAAGACTGCAATAATTTTCAATTTCGATTTTTTGACGATTACTATAACTTGCGCTATGGGAATTTAATACATTTATGCAAGAATGATCACCTGCAGTTATCTAATTTTCATAAAAAATGACTAAGTATGTAATTAATTAATTCACGTCAGAAGTTTTTTTTAAACCTTTTGTTAAGTATCTGACAAATCTCGTTTATTTCGATATGCATCCGTATCCTGGCGTGATTTCTTTAAAAGCTCTCGATTCGAAATAAATAACATTTCGAAATCCAGCCGCAGATTTTTCTATCCAAGGGCGACATTGAGTGCGCCTTAAACCCTGTATGTTTACAATGGTACCGGTCGATTTGTAAGCGATCGTGCCTTCAAATAAATTAAGGGAATTACCCATTCCCGGAGCCCTTTGCCATCTATTCCCGCCAACAAACTGCGTCTGTGCACAATAGAGATAATACGGACAAAATGGCGCATCGGGCCATATGGTATGGTATGGGCGGCATGGGTTTCTCTGTATTATGTATTGTTTGGGAATATACAATATAATATCATATTCGGGATATTTCGTGTTGCAAAAGTGTAAAACGCACATTTTATTATGTAATGATGATTTGGAATAAAATCGTCTACAAACAGAATGTTTAACGCTCATGCCGGATGGATTATCGATATTAATGCATGGAAATAATTTTGATAAATTATTTAAATATTATGCTTTTCAAATCAGCTCTATGCTAATGAAAATGAACTTATTTAACTTTCCGTATAGTAAACGCAAAAAAATCGAAAATCGATTTTTTTGTATATCAAAGGGTTCTGAACATTTCGGCATATCTTACAATTAAAAAAATCGATGTATATTAGGACGGGTCGATTCAAAGGTCATTTAGGCACATATGATTTTCGGATATTAGAGATCAAAATAAGATACTTTGCTGAAGAAACCATACCTCTGAAATGAATTCTGAGGTCCCGTGCGTTGACCCAAAAATAAGGGTTGAATGTTGAAAAACCGCACTCTAAATGGGTTAAAATGGAGTTCTTCAAATTTCAACCCTTATTTTTGCGTCATTGCGAGCGACCTAAGCATTCATATAAGAGGTATAGTTTCTTCAACAAGGTATCTATTTTGATCTCTAGTATCCGAAAATCGTGTGTGCCTAAGCGACCTTTGACCCATACAAATGGACCCGCTCTAATGTATATGCTTATGTGACTATATATGTGTGGATACATTTTTAGTCGTTGTTTGCGGGAGCACGGATCAACCGATTTGAATACTTCGAAAACCAATCAATTCGTATTGACATGGAGACGTGATGATTACTTTTTGGCAAAGGCAGGTCCAGCCGTTTTGGAGATATAGGATAAATGCGCCAACAATGGCAATTCAGTTTTTGAGGAAACGGAGCGTCCGATTTGAATGATTCAAAAGGCATTTCACTCGTATTGTAAAATTTAAAATTTTTTGAAAATGCAGGTCTAGCGTTTTCGGAGATCCCGAAAAAGTTAAAAAGTTCATTAAGTAGTCAAAAGTGATCTTTAGACATATGCAGATCAAATTATCAGATATTTTATAGCGATTTTGAATTTTGTTTCCAATTCTCTCGGTTTTGCATTAACTTTTGTAATGTTTAACCCTTTCCACTCAGATCACGCCGCTCCGACGTCAAAATTCTTACTAACTTACGGCGGTGGCAAAATTAAAGGGTTAAAGTTTACTTATATAGATCAAACAAATTTTCCCGACATTTTTGTTACTTTGAATCGACCGACTACTATCTAAATTATCAGAAATTTTGGATTTTTATATTGTTTAACAAAAAGTTTAATTGAAAGTTTCAGCAAGTTACCATGCGCTACATATTCTCATGTTTTGCTTAATTTTGAACAAAAATCAGAACTTATCAGTTTTTTGACAAAGTTGCCCTTAAAAACGTCGCTTTTAAAGGTTATCTCAACGGTTATACTATCTATGTTTAATGTATTTTAATTTTTAGAATTTATCTAAGACTGAAACTATTATCACATTTATGATTTGAACACTTAAGTTTTACTACAACCATCGAAAAGTATATAAAATATATGTACAGTCTAAAATTAGGCCTGATGTAAATGCAACATGAAACACTTAAATGTATTACAATAACAATATTATCAGCTCTTCATAAAAAAATTAAAGAATTAAATATTTTTGTACAAAGAATAACATATTTTAATATATGAGCTTTTTAATAAACTTTTTGGAATTTGGCATAAAAAAGATCATACACTTTTGAAATATGTTTCAAGGTTGTAAATATAGACTAAAAATAAAATTATCGTTGCCTAAAATATACTATTGTGACGAAAAGGGTTGAAGCAAGCCTGACAAGTAATGTATTTTGCACATAAAATTAATAAAAATATATATAAAAAAAGGATATGAAACTTAACTTAAACAATTGACTCTACTATATAGAATATATACATGCATATTCTATATAGAATAATTTTTAAAGAAAAAGAGCTTTTTGTGAATTAGAAAACATGTGTAAATATTCCCTTTTTGAATTTTGCAATGAAAAATTAGACTATCTTTACAATCTACTCAATATTTAGTTTTCAATTCTGATTATGATTGGTCAATTAATTTATGAATGCCAAATTTTTATATTTTTTTCACAGTTTGTTTCTTTTAGAAATATTATCAAAATATGAATCAAACTTACAAGTATGATGTGCAAATCTCATATGCAGTATATCAGCTCCATGAATGTAGTGATAAATTGTTTTTTCTATTAAATCTTGAGGTTCATAGCCTGTTAGTTGCGCTACCCTGAAAAAATAAAAAAATAATAATATCGTTACATATATATATATATATATATATATATATATATATATATATATATATATATATATATATATATATATGTATATATATATATGTATATATAGTATGTTACAGTAGTGTAAACATATTAAATTTCGATCCTCATAATTCATTTTAAAAAACTTTGTCACCCCTTAGAAGTGCTTGTTACATAAAAGAACTAATAAGTGAAGCCAAACAAAGTATCATATTATATTTGGATAACTTGATTATATTACTAATAAAAAATGTGACGGTGAAATGTTCTTTGGTACTAAAATTTGAGAAACATTTGTGGCGCAGCAAACTATAAATCATGTGTTTACGAGGAAAGTTAGAGTAAATTTTAAGGGCCCAGGTTTATTGCTTAAATTTATGATGTTGACTTTTGTCTTGGTAATTAGTAAACTGGTAAACTGATTTTAAATTAGGCAACAACTTTAGTGTTATATAATTATTTGTATTTCATACGTATTGATAACTATTAGTATAACATAAAAAATTTACTTTTTTTACTCACCTCGCGTCTAAGAAAATTAGTTTTAAGTCTAAACTTGCTCGAAACATGAACATATTGCAATGAAGCTTAATTTCAGTAATAGCACTAGGAGGTAATGAATGTCCAACAGCAACTAATCCTAAATTTTGGTAACACATATCGTAGGACCCTGAATCAAGAGGGTACTGTTTCACTTTTAAATATCCGGAACAGTGTATTACCTGAAAAAATATACAACCATAATTAATAATATTTTAGAGGATAGATGGCAAAGAAGATTTATTACTGTATGGTTTGGAGTATAATTTAAATAATCAATTATTTTAAACCTGGGTTCTGTAATGCATGAAATATAGCCTAAACATAATAGTTGTAGCTACAAAATGATCGATAAAGTATTTTTATGTTTATTAAGTGAGAAAAACTTGCATGCCCGTGGAGTCCGTAGGTGCTGCTGTACGATTTTGTGAAATAATAAATTTGTCTGTGTTAGCAATATAGATTCCTGCATATTTTATAAAATATTGCTTCTCCTAGAAGTCGTTCAATTTATCCTTAGTACATATAACTTAAGACAGTGAAAGAGAACTGGTCTTGGAACGTGACATTTTCCGATGTTTCTCACTCCGACGCGGGTGTCATTGTCGAAGGAAGTGCTCTTATATTCAAAACAAGGAGCAAAAATATTACATGATGTTTAACATGATTGTATATATATATATATATATATATATATATATACAGGGTGTCCCAGAACTCAACGTCAAATGGAAACGGTATGATAGTATTGATCGTAACTATGAAAAGAATTGTTCCATGCAGTGCAACCTAGAGATTTTGTGAATATGCGACGATTTTCGGTTATTGTGGTTAATTATTAATAATCTTTTTTATTTAAGTGTTATTTTTAGGTTTTTATTTTTTCTAATTTTTTTTTATTGTGGAACTTCCAAATATTTTACCTCATAAATGCGTCAACTATTGATTAAACTTGCCAACACACTTCAATATATTTTTTTGAAGCAGACCAATTTTGAATATTTAAAATTTATAGTGTCAAAAATTAAATGAACGAAAATAAATTATAAAATTGAACAATTTTCACATTTTGACCTGTAACCTGTGACAAAGCTCTGGGTTGCACTTAAAAGCTCATAATTTTCAAACTGCATGGAAATTTTTTTTTTTCTATTTTTTTCATGATAGTTATACTACCACCCTATTTTTAGTACCTGCAATTATTAGTAACCTTGATATCTAGAGCTATTTCTAAAATAGAAGAAGTATTTTTGCAACATGGTATATACAATTAAAATAGAAATAATTTAATGTTTTAAGGAAGGCATGACCCATATTGACATCACAAATTGATGGTATACGAGTAGTTTAAACTATGTCCTCACATAAATCGTATAACCCCTTCACTAAATAGTTATCTCTTCCTATGTCAATTTATATTCCAAAATACATTATTTCATATAAAGTATTTAATGTTATGTTCCAAACGTGCTTATTCCAGAAAAGTAGTGCATGTACTTTATTCCAGAAACTGGAAAACCCTATTTGATAAATTTTATAACTCACATGATGGCACTTCTACATTTACATTCCCCACATGGTTACGAAACAGAAGCCATTAAGTAATGTTTGCATTTGAGCTATAAACCTTATAGAAAGTATATTGTATTACTTTTTAAAATGAGATTTATTTTGAAAGCTTAAAGGGTGTAACTGATAGTAACACGATATTGGTAGTTACGAAAAATAATTGGCACATAATAAACAGTGGTTGGCACAAGTAGTTGGTAATCCAGCCAGTTAACTAGAATTTACGAATATATTCGTCATGGAGAAGTTTTAGAATTTTGTGCATTGGCGAGTATATTTGTTATGCGTACAGTGAACATTAGCTATTTAAATTAAAATTTTTGAAGAAAAATGAATAAAATAAAGTTATTTAGAATATTTGGAGGCTGTCTATGAGTGTATAAAATAAGTAGTTGGATGTGGCGTCTTAATTAATCTTAAGACTAGTTAAAAGAGCTTTTTTAGTAAGTTTAAATCGGATGCTAATAATCCAGTAACTGAAGGACCAGATTTTAATATGGACTGGAAGACCAGATTTTAGTAAGTCTATATCGGATGCCAATAATCCAGTGACTGAAAGACCAAATTTTAGTAAGTCTAAATCTGATGCCAATAATCCAGTGACTGCTGGAGGACCAGATTTTAGCAAGTCTAAATTGGAAGCCAATAATACAGTGACTGGAGAGCAGGTTTTTAATCAATGTGTAGTGCAAAAATAAATCTTAAAATATCTTTTAGTATGAAGATTTGGAACTACTGGAAATCATTGAGTGGCCGCCACCAGCATTCTGGAGTTGAGACAAACGTCTGAATGAGCAAAGACGAATGAAAAGGCTAACAGAAACAAAGAAAGCGTAAATATTTTACGACTACTGTGGGCTAAAGCCACATCCACATCGAAAAATATTATTGGAAAATATAATAATTGTAGAATATTGATATAGTCGTTTTTCGAAGTCGAAAACAGATGCTGTTTCTAAGATTGAAATCAGGTTTTGTCATATATCCTAATTTCGTTCATCGGAAAGGTTTTTTGGAAGCTCGTACATAAAAGGCCAATGACCAAAACGCTCAAAATATTTTATTCCATATTAAGAACTCTTCATATACAGGAGAGCAAAACTGAAAGATCAGGAGTTAAAACGGCCCATCACCATTATCTTCAAAATAAGTAAAGTCTGGTATTTTTTAACAAATAAAAAATCCATGCCAATAATTGTTCATATTAGGAAGAGCGGGATTGACAGATTTGCAGTTAAAATGGTCCACCACCATTATCTCCAAAATAAGTTAAGTATGGTATTTTTTAACGATACTATTTTAAAGTAGAGAGCAAAATATGTGTAATCAGCAATCACCTTAAATCGGACGATATAATTTCAACGACGATATAATTTCAACGATAGATTTTGATGATAGTTTTTTTTCTGTTGTTTAGTTTAGATAGTTGAGCACTGTTGTTTAGTTTATGATGACTGAATAGATTGTTTTTAATGTTTTATCTGATGTAGGGTAGACGGAGCATAAAATCCTGTGCAAAAAGGTCCACCACCAATATCTCAAAAACAAGTGAAGTTATGATTTTTTCAACAACAATATTTGAAAGTTGAGGAAAAACATGTATAACCAGCCTTGATTCTTACGGCTTTCTCGGAAAGATAAACGTCAATGTTTGAAAATCTATAACAAAAGTATTTTCTTTCGTTGGTAATTTTTCTGGCACTGAGCACTGTTGTTTAGTTTACGAGACCTTAATATAATTTTTAAGTATATATTATAAGACGTATTGCTAATTTGAAGTTAGATTCAAGGGTTATTTTTATATAATCTCTATAAAAGCTTACACGTGGGTGGGGTAAAAAGTATCAACTGAACCTTTACCCTGGCAAAAAGGTAAACAATAAAAATAGTAAATCGAATGAATATTTATTCCAACTATGCTAAGGAATTTTTCTGACGACATACCCGATCAAGGTTAAATATACAGGTCATCACCGCAAAAAATGTTACACGGGTATACCTACAATTCAAGAACATATATCAATGTTTGCCTGTAATTATAAGCATAGAATTGACGCACATCCAAACCAACTAGCATGCAACTTATACCAGGAAGGCCAGCCGACCAGGCTCAAAAGGAAAATACCTCGAGATTTATTATAGTTTATTTTTATATTTATTTATTTTTTTTTCTCTATATTTGTCTTTAGTTTTTTCTTTTTTATATATTAACTATAGTAGATACACCACTGGGCGTATGTACTAATTTGTAAACAACCAATTGTAAACACTTGTCAGCATTCTCTGCTAAATATAATTATTTTTATAGATTGCAGAATAAAAAAAAAAATAAATAAAAAAAAAAAAAAACATGGGTATTGATATTTTGTATTGGTTGATTAATGTAGCTATTATTTCGTAAAATTTCTTTATAATTAAAAATAATACATTGGACCTGTTTGCCAGCTGGATGTCTCATTTTACCGCGTCTAAGGGGTAAAAAGGGCCAGATGACAAATTATTGAAACATAGCAAAAAACACATTTTATACAAAAATGAATTACCGGGGAGTTTTACTGTACATAGTCAGACAGTAGTCTGTTTCATATGCGTTATTTGTTTTGATGTAGTTATTTCGGTTTTGCTGAAAGTCAAATCGGACCTTTGTCCCCCGCTCTACCCTATTTACTCATATGTTTTGGATGAATGGATCCTCAGCAAGGTGAATACGACGGCAATGAATGATTTGACATTAAACTTATTGCCGGGACCACTTCTTTTGTTCCTGCGTTCGTGGAAATGACGCAATGGCCGATAGATTTATGTCTGAAACAAACTGACACTCGTCGCGACTGGAGACGACAATTTCGTTGTTTTTCTTATTTTGCCGAGTTTTGTTTTAAGCGTCGATAATGCCCACACAAGAAAGGGTTTATGAGCCACGTTATCGGAGGTGAAATGAAAAATATAAGGTTTGGATAACATATACTTATTCAGTCACAAATTTATGGGATAGTTTATAGAATAGTATTGGTTGAGACATCTTATATGTAAAAATGGATCGCAAAGTCTAAGGATGGTTCTTACGGCGAGAAAAAATCGAATAATTGCCGGAGAAACCTTAAAAACAGCCCTTTTCTTTTCCTCATACAAACGTTTTCTAACTAAAACGTAGAAGCAATTTGAGCTTTATTGCTATTATACTGAATTCATATTAAATTACAAGCACTCACTGTATACTCCTCCTGAACGATTATTCGGATTTCGATAAATCTTTCTGAAGTTTGTTAAGGAAATTTTGTAGGATGTATGTGATTATAAAGTACTGGGATGTATGAGCAATTTTGTAGAAATAAATGGAAAAAATTGCAAAAAACGACATGTCATTGTTTGCATTGAAAACAAATGAAAACTATCATCTGCCAAAAATTTCAATTTACTTATGAACTTAGACAATGTTAGAATATGTATAATAAATTTATGATCATGAATAGAAAAAATTAAATATCTACGTTATTATTGCCAAAAAGCAACTGAGATGTGCCAGAAATTAAAATAATATAAAATACAGTATATGTATGGCAGATTGAATGATACACATATGAACATGATATACAGATTTGCGAGAGAGGTGCTAATTGACCTGCGGTCTATGGAAAGAGGAAGGACGAATGGAACTTCGCCCACTTAAAAGATGAGTATAAAACAAGTTAAGAATTATAACATTCTAGATACTCCCCCCATAAAGTAATGCCTAACGGCGGTTTCCGTGCGGACCAGAGGCGAGGGCAAAGCTAAGGTTTTAGTCGGTATTATACCAGAGCGGTATTGAGTCCGACATACCCAGACAAAAGACCAGTCTGGGATGCATAAAGGCATTTCCTTCGCTATACAAAAAAACATATAAACAGGATATGACAAATTAATTCATTAATGGGATGACCTACCATTAATGGGATGCATGCGAAAAATACGAGCGCACGCCTTAGGGGGCGCCAACACAAGATTCGGATATTAAATTTTCAATATAGTTTTTTTTTTTCAATATATAATTTCTTTGCATTTCTTACTAATTTATCCACAATATTTTTAAAATTCGTAAAAAATTCACTTTGTAACAACAAATGGGAAAGTAAAGATGAATACATACAATTCGGCCCTCACGATATCGATTAGGAAAAGTTTAAGATGACATTTTGGATACTTTAAATAATAAAAAATTAAACTCATTTAATCCAACATGAAGTACCAGTGTTATGTTGTGGTTATGGTTATGTTATACCGTTAAAAAGACTTCAATTTCCAATATAGTTTGGGATTTGAGACTCATCATTTTATAGCATTTCTACATTTAACATCGCTCATATTATAAATGTATATGCATTTTGGGGTGAAGAGTAATTTAGAAAACTAAATTAAACTAAGTTAAACTAAAAATAATTATTATTTTTAGGTAAACGGTAAAGATTAGTATATTAAATTAAAAAATTGTAGGCATGGGTACAGGACAAGGTCTGTCGGGTCATCTAGTTTTAAATATAAATTATAGTAGAGGAGAGTATTAATTAGAGTGTTTTAATTAGTTTCTAAAGTGATATGTTTATTATTATTTTTATCCCTTACCTTGAATCCTCCGGACGTGAGCCCTGCGTTCCTCTTAGCCAGCACGCACTTCATTCGTATGAAGAATGCCCTTTCGCTCTCCAATTCTTGTGCCTGAGCCCGGTAGCCGACGCCCGTTATGGGTGGAGGCCCCACTAATGGGGCGCCGCCGGGGTATTGGGCTGATAGCACTGCGGTCATTTCTTCGTGATCGGCTTGATGGATGTATTCGAATATGCTGTTTCCCGTTAATTCAACCTGTAATAGATAGATAAACCAGGGTAAATCGGTTGAAGTGATGGGAAATATAATTGGAAGCAACGGGTAACCCAACCTAATTAAGTACTCAAGGCCATAGGTGGAGATTGTTTAACATGTCCAGTGGCGGATCCAGCTTTGGCGCAAGGGGGGGGGTCACATAATTAAATTATGTATAGAACATATATTTGCAATACGATTAGAAAATTTTTAAATTTTTGGAGTCTTTGACTCCGCCGTTCGTCTATAATAAGTTATAACTTTAACATACATATTGAAATTATAAAGTGTGTTTGGTAAGAAAATACATAAATAAAATCATTATGAAGTAATTTTATTGCTGAATTAGTGTTATATCTTCGTCTTAAGACAAACTCCGGGAGGGGGGTCATGACCCCTGTGACCCACCCCCTGGATCCGCCACTGAACATATCTTTTTCGACCAAAATAAATTATGATCCAGATGAAAATAAATAATAATGTTCTTTCATATATTTTTTCAGTAATAATTGCTTCCACTTTAAATTCAAATCACTAAATTTATGAGAGTTTGAGTTCCTATTTATAATTATATTTCTAGACAATAATAGACTTATATAATAATTATATATTGAAAAACATAATGACAAATTTTAATTGAAATCATTCTTAAAAATGGTTCAAGATATACTTATTACAATACATATCCACATGACATGAATAAAATTGAAATACATGATTGAATCTAGAAAATCTATAAATATGTACTGATTCTATCCTAAATGAAAGGTTAATCAATAAATAAACTTTAATAAGTACTTTTATGTTGACAAATACCATAAAATACGCTTATGATAAACTCAATTACATACCAAATTGTTTAGAAGCAAAAAAACTAGTGGGGTGTATGGCATCGCGCCTTAAGGCAAATTGCTGAAACTTTCCGTACCGTAACAAAATGTTCGAGGAATACTGAATGTTTCCAAATAGATTATTATAAATATTGCAACATTGTCCAATATTTATAAGTATTAATTAACTGAATTGCAAAGTTGAATTATTTATTTAAAGCA
>NW_020539726.1:29016581-29034768 GCF_003426905.1 Ctenocephalides felis
TTTACACATAGTACGGCCTCAATATTCAAACATAGTGTATAATATTTCACAAATAATTAAAAATATTGATAACAAAAATATCTCTTGTTTTGTTACGAGTTCTTATTGGTGCTCTGTTTGATGCAAGGTGATTAATGTAAGTGCAAAAAAATAAATTTATGTTAAATAAAAGGTGTGCCAATTCAAAACTGAAAAATCACATTTACTATAAGTCTATCAAACTCAGTTGGTTCTTAATGTGTATAAAAAACTTAAGTAATAAAAGATAATATTAAAAAAATAATGAGAATATTTTTTGTATTTGATTATTGAGGTATTTTTAATGTCTTCTCATATTATGTGTAATTTATTGCAGATGATTGTTTCTTGTAAGCTTAAGAATAGAGGAGTTGACTTCCAAACCTTTCTTCAACATTTGCTGGAATGCCTAGATCACCAGAGCGAAGCTTGCGACTGACTTCTTCGATTTGCAGCTGAACTGTAAATGAAGGGGTTAAAAGAGGGCAAATGCCCCAAAATAGATATAAAAATTTTATGGCATCTTTAAAATGCATGTAATCATTTCAAATCAATTTCAAAACATATTTAAATTCTACAAAACCTGGTACTGAAGTTAAACTAATCTGTATTCTGTAAGCAATAATTAGTTAAAAGATTAAAATTGATATTTATTATTTAATCTAGATTGGCTCATTTACCTGATGTACCTATTAATTAGCCAATTTTATAGTTTTTTTTTTTTTTTTTTTAATATCTAAAGTATGAAATCTACGTAGTGAACTTAATATAGGAACTGATTACTTACTTAGATATGCTTCCTGCTGTTCCTTGGACAGAGTAGGAGGTAAGATTGTAGGCATACCAGGAATGAATGTTTTTATCATGTTCACCACCGCCCCAACGTGATCGTTTCCTTCTAGCCCTTGCCTCTTCCGCAGTTTCAACATGGGAGCTAAAAAGAGAACAATTCACATATTAATCACAAAGCTCATTTTTACTGATATATTTATTCAACTTGAGAACATACTAAAAGTATCTAAAGGTAAACATATTAGGTAAATAAAATATTTTGGATGAAATATATTACCTCCTAATCCATTACCACTCATTTGGTTATCTGCTGATCCGTTAATAAACCTGTAAAGTGTTCTAGAGTAGTAGCTCCAATTATATTTTCTAAAATAGAATATTGAAGACTAGGTTCCAAGATATTACTCGTCTCTTTATCTCTGCTTCTTGTGTCCCGATCTCTGCTTGTGTGCCTGTCTCTGCTCCTGCGATCCCTGCGGCGATCATGGCGATCTCGACTTCTCGACCTGATAAGGAAATAATATGATTAAGTGACATAATACTAGAAGAATATGCTAGCACAATGAGGTCCTTTTCATACCTTTTTCGATCGCGGCGTGTCGTGTCTTCGATCACGATCACACACGATCGCGATCACGTTCTCTGTCCCGGTCCTCTATCACGAATCGCGTCCGCGATCACGGTCACGATCACGATCACGGTCTCGATCTCTGTCTCTATCTCGATCCCTGTCACGATCTCGTCCACGATCTCTATCTTTGCTATCACGATCTCTGTGACGTGATCCAGAAGTCATGTTTATTACACTGATTAACACAAACTTTACACTGAAACGTACGATCAGAAAAGAACGGCACACAAGTAATCAATATTATACACTTGTTTACAACGGGAGCACCCTTATCCTTGCGAGCCCCCACTGAATTTTCAACTATGTACTTTGAGAAGTGAATTCAAAATGGCTGTCTTTTTAGCAGCTACAATCTGCGTCAATAAAACACTGCCAACATAAGAAAAAAATGATGAAGCTGTCAAAATCAAAACAGATTTAGAGGTTTACAACATTTTATTTAACGTACTTTATTGTGCAATAATCGATTTGATAACTAGAAAAATAAAAATCAAGACTTCGTGAGAAACATGTTAAGAATTCACTTACTTAGAATATAATATAATACAAATGTTCACTTTTCACCTTATCTGAATTGATTAAAATGACAGTTTTACATACTGGATTGCATTCGTTGTATGATGAGCTCAGAGTGTACTAGTATTTATCATGATGACAGTTAAATAAAAAGCATTAACCTTTTCTCAAATATTAATGTTTATATATAATCCCTATTGGAGAATATAATAGCTGCAATGAGTATACAAATGAAAGAAACACTTCATGATGATGAATATTATTTACAACTTACCAATAACCCAATTAGATTTGAAGCAGTTAGCCAGTTGACCAATGTTTTCTTTGATGATTCTAACAGACAGGTTTTTAATTTTTATCTCTATAACCCACTCTCATAAGAAATATTTTATTTAATAATATACATATACAGGTGTTTGCCATACGATCTGGAGGTGTTACAGGAGTAGTTGTCAAAGGGCCTGATGAAGATGAAAACATCAGCTTCAGGATGGAGGATAAGGGTGCTTACCTTTTCTTGTTAAAGTGCCTGTTTACTAGGTTGTTTATAGTCATATACATTTTTAGATATTTCTTTTTATAGGTCCTGTTATCTCCATAAAATTCTCACCTGATAGAAAAATCTTAGCTGTGCAACGAACAAATACAACTGTTGAATTTATGAATTTTGTTAATTCAACACTTGATCCACTTGAGTATTCATTGAATTGTAAAGCAAAATCCATAATTGTAGGATTTATATGGATTTGCCATAATGAAATTGCTGTTATAACTGATCAAGGCATTGAGTTGCATATTATTACTCCAGGTTAATTCAGATCAAATAAGATTGAATTGATCAAAGATCAAAATGAATTTATTTTCAATTTTTATTTTCATTAGAAAAACATTCGCTTAAACTTATTAAAACATTGGCTACATCTGTGCAATGGTTCACTTGGAGCTCATCGAAAGGAATCGCATTGTTGGCTAGCAGTCCAGGATTATTTCTTCAACCGGTGCAATTTAACCTGGGACTATGACTAAATTACCAAGACTTGAAAGTTTGTATGAGTGTAAAGTATTTTTTTAATATCATGAAAATCTATTGTTTTAAAATGATTGGTAAAATTTTCAAGTGGAACCTGGTCGAAGTGTAATGGAAAGAGATGTAACATTGGCTCAACTATATGGCTCTGTTTATGCACTAATCTTACGTCATAATCCAGAAAAGTCTGCAGAAGTACAAATATATACTTTAGACTCACCATCTCCAAGAAAGAGATATGTATTGCAGTTAGGACTGTCTGGTCGTTTTGCTGTAAATGTAGTTGATGATTTGATTGTTGTGCATCATCAGGTAGTTTATGAGATATATAAAAAATATATCAATAACTATAGCAAACAACTATTTGAAGGCTTCCAAAACATCTCTGCTTTTTGACATATATTTACATGGTGAATCAACAAATAGTGGAGTCACTTATCATTTGCCTCTGGCTCCTGCTCGTTCTATTAAACCATGTCTATTGAAGCATAATAGTTTGGAATCACCAACAATTAATTGCGACTTGTGTAAGTTCCCATATTTATTTTGAAATTTTTAAAAGTTAATTTTACATATTATTTATAGAAATTATAATCAATGTATCAATTATTTATTATTACAGATTCAGCAACATGGGTTGTATTTCAGCCAGATGTTGTAATTGATGCGAGATTAGGATGCTTTTGGTGCATATCATTAAATTTATCAGCTTTGTGCAAACTGGTTGTTGACAGAGTTATATTATGTGAAATACTATTGAATCGGACTAATGGCAAATCATGGCTCGTTAAAATGTTAAAGCAGTTGTTAAATGAAACAGATGCTAGTACTTTATTGCCTACAATAAGTGAAGTCTTCACGACATTGAACAAAGTGTATAAGTAAGTGTTTATAAAAATGCACAGAAAGAAAATTTAATTTAATTTCATTTATAAAATAAATATATTCTTTGAAATTGACCAAATTTGTAAATCTTACAGAGGGTGGTTAGATTCTGAATTACAATCACAAACTGCCACTGTGGCTTCTGTGAAGCCGGTACCGATGAAACATGCAATGCCCAGAGTAATGCTTGCGCAACATGATATGTACAGTCATGTTTTGCAAGGCTTACAAGATGCACCTCATATTGGTTGGGTGTTGATTTGTTATCTCAAAAGTCTGACGGAACACTCAATTCCCGCAGGTAAGTTGCTAATAAGCAATAAGAATATACATATTTTGCTCATATTTCTAAGAAACAAATTGCTTCTTTGGCGGCTCGTACCCCTGAACCTTTGTGTGCCAGGTTAATTACCACCTTAATATTAATTTTGCGGGGTTTCATTTCACATGATTAAAAGTGGATTTTTTTCCAGGTCATGCTTTAACCGAATTACTCATTACAACATTAATGAGGAAAGAAAAATTTAGCACACTACAACAATTGCTGCAATATGGAGTATTAGCAGATAGCAAACCTTTGGCTTGTATGCTTGTTTCATTATCTCACTTGTATCCCGCAGCAAGGCAAATAGCCAAAGATATGTTGGCTAGATTAAATGCACATGAGGTAATTAATATGATTATTGATTTAATATTTGATGTCCATATGATATACATTAAGAGAATAATGTATCACAGTTTTATCTTCCTAAAATTCTCAATACACTATATTTTAAACAAAAAATATATTTTACATTGATCATTATGATCAATATGATGATTATGTTATTGTTAATATAATAATAATAATTATTATTTTTTCATTCTAATTGTACAAAAATATCATCCTATTCAGCTATAATTTAAAATATGAAGTATGTTTTCTCAGTATTATTATTCATGTATTAATAAAATGTGATTTTTATTCAGGAACTATTAGAAGTATTATTTAGTGAAGGTGAAGTTTTAGAAGCCTTAAGATTAGCACGAAATGTTCAAGGAACAGACTCAATATCAGCTCGTAAATTTCTTCAAAGTGCTCAAAATACTGGAGATGCCCTAGTTTTTTATGCAGTTTATGATTTTTTTGTACAGCGAAATATAAAACTGACTGGATCTTCAGCATTTTCTAAAAGTGAGTACATATTTGAAATATATATTGAATTTTTTTAATAGCTTTGAAAGACCAAACTAAAATGCTTTTTTATATAATATGATTAATTATACATTTTACACATAATATCTAGCAGTGATTAAATGAATTTTGAAAAACAAATATAATTGCTTAATTAATTTTCTTATTAAATATTCTTTATAGTATGCGAAGTCTATGATCCTAAATTAATATTAATGACTATAAACGAAAAATTAAATATTCATGATCTGTAAATTTCAATTTAATTACAACTAAATTTCTTTTCTAGGTGATCATTGTGATACATTCGTTAAACATTATAATACATTATTTCCTACACAATAATATTTTTATAAAATAACTAGAGTAATCTATTTAATATATACAATATGTATAGACAATTTAAAAAATTCTTATATACAGAAATATTTATGTATATATATATACATTTATACATAAATATGAAATATAAATCTAATGGAATGAGATCTAGTAAACAAATAAATTAAGTGATGTATATGAGTATATTATAAATTTTTTAATCTTTGACTGAAAATTTCTTGTTGTTTCTCTTTAAGTTCTTTTTTGGGTTTTCCTCGTTTCAGCTGACCGTCCCTGAAATAAAATAAATACATGATAACAATTTTAACATTTATCTTCACCTGAAGTTAAATTGTCATAAATATAATTCAACAATAACTAATTTATTTGCTTTAAAGCTCTTTTTTCTATGGAGCATTTCTGCACATTTAATTTTATTCAAAATTCTGTGTAACATTCTAATTATAGGCCACATTAATAAATTATTTGAATATGTTATTTGAAAGCAGTATAATAGTATTTGAATAAAGAGAAGTTTGATTACGTAAAAACAAATACAAACCATTCCAAATCAACGAGCCCTCCTTGCTCAGCTATTGCATGCTTTACTCTGTTTGCAAATGCTATTGCTGATTCTCCATCTTCTCGGCACATTGGTGGCATATACCAAATATCACAAACAATGGCCCAAGAAGACATCATCATGAAAATATACATGAGCAAGGAATACTTTGAACTATTCCAGAATGCATCTCCAAATTTTGGATCATATCTGAAAAATGTATATGAAAAACTATAGACTTTCAGTCATCTTTGGAAATTGTTTTCTATTAATAGAAAATATGATGTAAAAGTAAGCAAGCAAGTTAATTATTGTTATTATCTAATGATGTATATGGATGAGTTGGCAAGGTGGTATATTAAAATGCATACAATCTTACTTCATTGCCACTGGATAAATTGTGCCATCGACTTCAAAAGTTCCTTTTTTGAATTGCATTACAGAGGTATTATTGATGCAAGTGCCTTCTGGAAAAATTAGAATAGAAGGATTTTTTGGATTTGCCACATGTTGTCTCAATCTGCAAAGGAATTAAATTCATACTTTAATAATACATACACACAAAAAATGATTAGCAAATAATTAAATCAACTTATTGTTTAGGAGGAGGAATTTTTTATATTATAATATTTTTTTTACCTTGAAGCTACTGCGTTTCTATCTTTTTGCTCCGCTCTTTCAAACCATATGTGAGGCGAAGCAGCAGCTAAAGATTGCTGTATCAGTCCGAAAAAACCACCATGTTTTTGCCCTATCTGTAAATGGAAAATATTTCTAATAATTAAGTAATAATTGTTAGTGGTAATTTTGTGTTTGCACAAAAAGGAACATATCTTACCAAGGAAAAGCAAGTTTCAGTTGAGAGCATTACTACATCTATAGGCGTTGTGTGGTTAGCCACACAAAATCCTCCTCGTTTCGGTCTATATTCAATATTGTGAAAAGTCAATACCGATGACAAAGCTCTGGCAAATATTCTGAAAGTAGTTTTGAATGCCAAATCGTTCAGCCAACGTTTGAAACTTCCATTTGGCAAACAACTGATCAACATGAACGCGACTACTGTCCAAAGTACCTGAAAAATAAATCAGCGAAAAATCTAGTAAAAAATGAAATACTCCAGAACAGTGAAGATATAAAAAATTTGATAAAGACTTTTAACAAAATTACAATCAATCGATAATACATTCTTATGTTAAGCTTTGATTAGATTTTCAATATAGGGATATAATATCATTAACTATTTACCCCGGTTAAGAAAATGATCATTCTCAATGGGAACAAAATTAGATATCTAACTATACATCCTATAAACCAAAGAATAGTTAATTTCCAGCTGATAAATTCGTAGCGGCGATTAGTGCGTGTAAGAAAGTTCCAATTCTTAAGTTCTTCTGCTTCAAATCTTGATGTCACTTCATCTTCGATAATACTTTCCATCCCTGATTTCAAATAGTTCAAACATCTTTCGATTCCTGATTCATTGATGAAGTCCTAAAATATAAAATATATTATTTTTTAAAGTATTTCCAAGTGTGGAACACTATTTTTTGTCATAGTAGGAATAACATCAATTGGACAGAAGAATTAGTCCAGAAATTAAACTTCCCTAAGGAAAAGTTTGTGCTATTGCCAGATTTATCGTCTGATTTTTTATTTTTATGTTTGCTCGACGTTTCATGTGATTCTGAATTGAATGAGACCAAATTTGGAAAAGGTATATGTGTGGGTGCACCGATTTTGGGCCTTCGTCGTTTTCTCAAAAAAACGTCTGGACCGATTTCAAAATTTCGATGTAACTCGATAAGGACTAGCGTTTATCAGTTTTGCGCGACGATCGGTCAAGCCATTTCTTTGTAATTAGTAGAAAAGTATAAAATTATTCATCCGCATTTTAGCTTACATACCTGAATGAATTTTAAAAATTCAAAAACTATTCTAAAAATATTGGTTATGAATCACGCTCATTAGTTTTTGGTAAGATCTAAATCTTTGGTAATTTTTCGATGGAACTTTGTATGGCGATAGATTTCGTAATCTGAAATAACAAACTAAAATAATATAGGCCTATGATAGAGGTTGAATTACAAAAATTCATTAAAGTTTGGAATAGCTCCGCGCTCTTAAGAGATTCTGATCAAAATGCTGAACTTGCCTTAAGGCAAAATGCACTTACTACTAATTCGGGAAAATATCAGATTGTGAAAAGATTTTTACTACATCAGTAATAATATTCAATTGGAAGCAAAGGTTATTTGTCCAGACATTTTTTGTTTTCTCTTGGAAAATTCAATTAACCTTAAGTAAAAATTAAAGAGACAGAAGGATAACTTTGAGTAAAAAGTTGTGGACCGCTACATATGTAAAAATTGATATTAATTCGAGCACTTGATGTTCACGATCAATAAAATCAATAAATAGCAATATAACCAAGATGACAATTTCACCAACTTATTTAATTTCCAATTAACCACTTACATCATCTCCTGGTAGATGACGACTGGCTTGTCTTTTGATTCTGGCCGGAAGCAATACTGTGTCTCGTTTGATGACGTTCATACCATTGTTGTTAAATCCATTTATAAAATCAGCTTTAGGAGACTTGGCATCATCATTAATTTCATCTTTACGTGTTTCAGTTGAAGTCGTAGTAGTTGAATCTACTGTTTCCGAAGTCGATTCGTTTTCTTCGACTTCATAATATGACGCATAATGTTTACTCCGTTCAGAACTTTCGATGTTAACTCGACCAAACTGAAAGGAAAAAGAAATTTAATAAATTTTCATTCCAATAATGGATTAAAATCCATATATTATATAAGTCAAAACTAAGGATAGAATAGTAAGAAAAAGTTTTGAGGAGCATGGATTAGCAACCACTAGTTTCGTGTACGATCCCGTTTCGGTCAGCTTGATATCAAGCAGTATGATATCGGATTTTTACTTGAAATTACAAATCACATTGAAATACATAATCTTTGCAAAATCGCCTTTCGTTGCTGCAAAATGATAGAAAGTAAAATAATACTATTCAAATATATTAAACGACTTGATTTAATATAAACAAGGCTTTGTAAACAGTCATTTGTTAAAAACAAAACAATTTTATCACTAAATGTCTTCATGATACTGACTGTCATGATTCTGACTATTGTAATTCAAATAAAAACTTAAAAATAAATGTTATAAGATTTGATACAAGTAATCAAATAACTTAGCAAAAAATACAACATTGAAAATCATTAATAGATACACAAGATTTTTTTTAAACTTTCTAATAAAAATAAAATGTTTTTAACTTCGCGACAGATCAAAAGGTAAACATGTAGTAGACAGAAAAACATGTGAATAAGTTGGCAGGTAGATAGGTGAACATGTAGACAGGTAGGCAGGTAGAAAAGTAAGTAGGTAGATAAGTAAACATGTAGACAAATAAACAGGTGGGCCGGTAGACAAGTGCACTAGTACGTAAACAGGTAGACGGAATAAATGTAGTTAAGAGACAGGTGGACTGGTAGACAGATAAACAGGTAGATAGGTAGATCATATAGAAACCAAAAAAATATTATTGATTAACTTCCCGTAGGGTAAGTTATAGTAATCGCAAAAAAATCGAAAATGAAAATTTTTGCATTTCTCGACGTTTCAAAACCTTCTGAACATTTTGGCATACCTTAGAAAAAATGGATGTATGTGTGTGTGTGTGTGTGTGTGTGTATGTATGTATGTATGTATGTATGTATGTATGTATGTATGTATGTATGTATGTGTGTGTATGTATGTGCGGATACAAATTTTCGTCGACGATTTCGGGAACACGGATCAACCGATTTGAATAATTCAAAAAACATTCGATTCGTATTGATAAGGAGACGTGCTGATTAGTTTTTGACAAAGGCAGGTCTAGCCGTTCCAAAGATACGGGGCAAAAAGTGCCACGAACGGTACCTCCGTTTTTAAGAGAACGGAGCGTCCGATTTGAATAATTCAAAAAACATTTTACTTGTATTGACAAGATGTAGAATTGATCAAATTTTCATGGAGGTAGGTCTAGCGGTTTCGGAGATCTAATAAAAAATGTAAAAAATAATGCCATTTGGCAGTTAAAAATTATCATTAGACATATGCACATCAAATTATCAGATATTTTATAGAGATTTTAACAATAAGTATATTGTTTTTTTTTACATTTTTATGGGTTCCGTACCAATGCTTATGCGTTGGACGGCGGCGCGGCACATGCGCGCTTTGATATTTCGTCTCTATGCAGTTCAAGCAGTGCGATTGCTTTGAAAAAAAGTTCAGAATTTCCAAAATATGTCAAATGAAGAAAACATTTTTTCAAAAAAATTTTTTGTATCCAAAAAAAAATTTTTTTTTTTTCATATAATTTTTTTTTTCAAAAAAAAGTAATTTTTTGTCAAATTTGTAGTTTCTCAAATCTATTTTTTTTTGATTAAATTTTTTTCAAACATGTTAATCGTTTTTAAAAAAATAATAATTTTTGGTACGGGAAGTTCCAGCAATTTGCCTTAAAGCACGATGCCCTAATTGCCTTAAGACAGAATTCCACTTACAGCTAGTTAAATCGATTATTTACTGTTATTGGGAAAATCATACAACATGCCACAAGATAAAATGCCGTTTGGGATACGTTTTTTAAATATAATATTAAGGTATAAAATAAATATGAAAATAGCATTCTCAATTAGTTAAGAACTCTTTTTTATTAGTTCGACTTTTTTCTCTGAGTTTTAATGAGTTAATGTTATCAAAAACATGTTATTAATTAAAGGTTTTGCCCTAAATTATGTAATTGCCTTTATATGTAATTTTTTTTATTTTTACATATATTTCGCATGAATCATATTTATCTGACACTATACTGCAAACGAAGTATTATATATAATTTAATTTTATTAAACCTACAATTATTATTAAAATTAAAATGATTAAAATTATTAAATAATATTAATATGACAGCCTGGCTACTTTAATGGGTTTAATAATTTTGTTCTGATCAAATCATCACGAATTATTAAAAATAAATTTTAATTATCAAATTAATTTTATTTTATATATTATCAAGCATATCGCAAATGTCATTTACAACGCAGTTTAATCTTAAAAAAATATTATCAAGATTTTTTTGTTGCGGAATTAGTTGCTATGTAAATATTTTTGCAATCAGTGTAATAATAAATATCTCAATATAGTACTGCGCGATCACTTTTTATATTTTAGTACAACTTTTTTAACCAAATTTAATTAAGAGCCAAGGACACGTTTTATTAATTAATTAATTTTAATTTTGACGAATGCCCACAATGCTCTAACAAAATTTACGAAATTTAATATTTTTTTCCGTTATACATCTACAAATAATACTTAAAAACTGACTTTTTATCATTTTTATTATTAACTGACTTAAACCATATGTAACTTAAACCATTGTACTTATAAGATCTTATTAGAAGCTAATTTGAATCTAATTAGATTCTTCTTAAATTTAACTTTGGACTTATGAGTTGCATATATGCTCGAAATTTTTTTTAGGTTCGTTAGAGTTATTCAAAGATAAAATGACGATTCAATTTTTTCAAAGGTTCAAAGTCGATATTATATAGTGTTCAACAATCAACGTGTACTTTGAATCGATTTTTATTAATATAATCTAAAAAATGATTCCACGTTGTTTGATAACAAAATAAAGGCATATATATCTCAAAAAAGATAATAAGATCATAAAATAATGTTAATGACCCTATGAATTAATGCACTATAAAAAAGTAGAGGTACACCTATAGGTCTAACAAGGCTGAATAAACTTTTTTATAGTAAAGTAATAATAATTAATTTAAGGTCATACTTTCAGTAATTTTAATTAAAGACAAATATATGTTTTATTAATGCATTTTTTATTGTTATTTTTGAATCTATGAGTTAGCTTTTTAGTAATTATTACAGTTACAGCCTGTAACTTACAGCCCAGTAAACCACAAAACGTAATGAAAACGTTAATAGAACGTAACAGGTTGTACGTGAAACATAGCGGTTACGTAACCTAGGAGGCACACAAACGTATCTATTTCCGCCTCAAAAACGTAACGGCCTGTTTTGTTACGCGAAAACGTAACGGTTTCGTTTTTGTAACGTTTCCAAATTGCGCGAAAACGAAACGGTTTCGTTTTTGTTACGTTTCTAAATTACTAAATTAACGTGTAGGTGTCTTTGATGTAACTTAAAAATTTAATAGAATTTGCTGTAAATATAAAAACCATTTTTTATATTAATTTTATTTCATATTTTAATTAAGAATTTACAAAATTTACATAACATATACTTAAAATTACAAAACTACAGAATATAAATTTGGATTTTAAAAATTTGATTAATCTAAAACAAAAATAACAATTCTAACAAATTTCTATTTAACAGGATGGAATTAACTGTTTTATTTTGATTATAAAATTTTAACCATTGAAAATAAGTCTTGTGTAAAATTCTTGGCAACCTTTGTTTATCAAATTGAAACCATTTCACTGCTTTCTGTTTGTAAATGTATCTAAAACAGAACCAAACAGGTTAGAAACAATTTCTACAAATTGTTTATTGATAATATTGATTTAAATTTTTTGTAACATTACCTCTAAAAATATTCATTATTTTCAAGTTATTGACAGCTAGGCAGTCCTTTCAACAATACCAAAAACATATTAATTCTTCCTCGAATTACACTTTAGACAATAAAGAAGATTTTAGTCTCTGAATTTTTAAATATATTTTTGCTGAAGTAAAAACAATAGAAGGTAATGATTTGGAAATATTGTGATTATTAATATAAATTGTAACAATACTTCTAATTACCTCTATTTACTTTCATTATTTATTAAGAACAAAGTGCAGCTAATTCCTTTATGAACGTATTGCTCAAATATTGTCTTAATTGTTTCTTGTCAGTTCAGCCGAATTTCATCCACCAACTTTTAAATCATATTTTTGCTAAAACTAAATCATAAAAAATTAATACTAAATCATCTAATCATCTCTAACTATCATAATGGGGTATACCAATTCCATGACACATGACACGAGTGTCATCATTTAATGCTGTAAAAAATTTTATTCTTCTTCAAATCATTTTTTCGTGATGATGGTGGATTATTATTTTACATTCTAACTTTGCATTCATATTCTTTATTTGAGCTCTTTATTCATATCTTTATTATGTTCTGAGTCATTATATTTCTTCAATTGAAAACCATTGTATTAGTTTTTGCTCCTGTTTAGCCGAACTATATTATTGTTACTGAAGGGGCTACAAATATTAAATTTGTATCTGTATATCTCATTTTTACTAACCTTTTGACTCAACATTGCAATAATCATTGAGGTTATGATTTGTAGAATTTAATTATTATTTGATAAACATACATTTGATGAAAACATCTACAAATAACAAAATACGCGAATAAAATTTCCATTAAGGTCCAACTATATACTGAAAAAAAAATCAATATTATAATAATATATAAATTAAAATAATTTACACATGTTTTATATTTATACTTACCTTGATCGACTCCATTTTAAACATTTTAACTGCACACTGCATAACTAATACGTTCTACATTAATCATATAAAACATTAATCATATAAATAATGATTAAATAAATGCTTCAAAAGAATGAAATAATTTGCTTGTCAAAAGATCTTCAATATGAAGCGTCCATTAGAGTCATTAGTCATAGACAGAAAAGTAAAATATATAGAGTCACGAATAACTTTCAATTGTATTTTCGTGCATAGAGTCTCGCATACATAAAAGAGTAGAACACGTAACCTATCTTTTTGACAGTTTTGTGAAACAGCTGTACCGCACCGTCCATTTTGTATGTTAAACTTACAAAACAGTGTAACTGAACGGTTACGTTATGAAGAAAACCATGCATTAACGTTTAAAAGTTATAATTAAACGTAACATTTACGTTTTATTAACGTAACCATAAAAAACATAACAACGTTTCTTCTGTGGTACGTTACTTTAACTTTATGTGACGTTTGTGGTTTACTGGGAGGTTTAAAATATAAAGTGTGCCTTAAATTTTAATGCAATTTTGAAAAAAATTCTTATTGATTCCAAATTATGACTTAAAAAAATTAGATTATTAGGCAGCAACAACATTTTAGATTCAAATACTTAACAAAAATTTCATCGATAATTTAAAATCAATTGAATTTTGAATAAAAAGTCAGGGATAGACAATAAAACTTTAATAAAAATATTTTTTGAAACTTTCGCTAACTCGGATCTTTTTTAATAAAACCACAAGTAGATTAAAATTAACGTTTTTACTGAAAATATATATATTTAACTTCTTTTATATATAGTTGATATTATGCTTATCAATTTTAATCATTTATTAGATAATAATTTTCAATTGATTATACAATAAAAATCAAAACACGTTTAAATACTTAAGCATTTAAGAAAAAATCATAAAATTCTTTCTACTAATATATACTTGATCAATTCAATAATACTGAAAATGAAAAAAAGTGTAATATTATCACATTATTTTATTCTTACAAAATCTCCAGAATCTAAATCGTAATTATAAATTTATTCCAATAAAATTACGTTTGTGCAACACTTTGCTTATTTCCAATGCTAATTTCCATAGGATAATTATTGATATTGATTTCTGTAAATAATTGGAGTGCTAACGACCTTAAATATCTTAATTACATAACAAAATGATAAGAAATGTCGTTTAAAATATAAATCATATACTGCCACGCGACTTCTCTAATCAAATTATTTTGAAATATTTTATTTATAAATGTTCGATATCATTTTGTAACGATCGCTTTTTAGCTAAATAGTAATTTTTAAGATTACTTAATTCGATTATAAAATAGATTTCAATCATTTGCAAGCTTTAAAATTGTTATCAGTGTATTAACGAATAATTCGGATTATTAACACTTCTTATTAATTATTAACTTTTTTGTGCCGTTTTTTTTCAGTAACATCTTACATAAACATTAGAAGTTGATGATTATTTGATTCTGTATAATTACTTCCTAACAAATAATAATTATTGCTAAATCATTCTTATGCTTAGAAACTAAAAATTATTAAAAAAATTAAAAATATTGAAGATCTTGCAATCGCTCTTGATTTCACTAAGCATTTTAACCCTTTCCACTCGGATGCCGGCGCTCCGGCGGCAAAATACGTAGTAATTCCGCAATTAGCGAGTGGAAAGGATTAAGTCTTTTATGAAGATTTCTTTCAACTAATAGTCTAATAAAGTCTGCGCAATTTTTTATTGAGTATTAGCAATAGTATATGTAACGTATGCAATTTCATATTATCATGAAATATTATTGAACTTGAAAAAGTTGTAAAAGATGAAAAAACACTCTACAAAATGATGTAAATGATTTTGCAAATTGCGTTAGTTATTATTAATTCAATTATATATATGCAAGTCATGCAATAGAACCTGTTGATGAGTTGTTTACAAAAAACGATTGCAGTTCGTACAAGTTTACTTATGTCGTACCTGCACTTTAACTCTGTGATAGAATGTTAGATAATAAATAAATATCTGCTTAAATAAGGTGCCCAAAATACTAAATTAATATTTTTTTTAACTATAATAACAAAAAGGTCAAAGGCCTTAACACCAATCATTCAAGAAACCAAGGCATTTATTAAGTTGCCAATACCATTCGTGCGCGGATATATAAACGTGACAATTCATAGAATTCAATAAATCAAAACTTTACCGGTGTTATGAATCAACATTACTAAAGATATGACTATCGATTAAAGATTTGTTTAATAATGAGGCGGAAATAATATTTGGAAAATTTTCTCACACCTATTTTGTGTTATCAATATTTAAATACTAATGGTTTTATTAACAATGGATCGTTTGATGTTTAAATTCCCTCCGTTTGTCTTGCTAGGATAAGTTATAGTGATCGCAAAAAAATTGAAAACGAAATTTTTTATATATCTTTACGTTTCAAAGATTTTTATAAACATTTTGGCATGCTTATACTAAATGGATGTATGCGTGTATGTGTGTGTGTGTGAGGTGCGGATGTGCGGATACAATTTTTGTCGACGATTTCGAGAACACGGATCAACCGATTTGAATGATCCACAAAACATTCGATTCCTATTGATGGGGAGACGTGCTGATTAGTTTTTGGCAAAGGCAGCAAAGGAAGTTCCGGCAATTAGCCTTAAGGCATGATGCCATGCCCTACCAGTTATTTTTATTTTTGAATAGTCCAATTAGGTTGCCTTACAAAAAGCCATGTAATAACCGACTAATATTTGGAAAATTTAGTTAGGGGTTCTTGGGAGTATTGAGGTCTGGTTAAAAAAAAACAAAAAAAAATGTTTATATATACATATATATATTAGTTATTTTGCAAAATAATTATTACTTAAGATATTTTCATATCATTTTGTAATGTATGATTATCGATATAATAGATACGCGTTTATATAAAAGAGAAACATTACTCTTGACCTTGTTGTGATAATTTAAATGAATTGAATTAATTTTGATATTGAAAACGTTAGTTCAAAAGTATCATGTTGAGTTTTAATCATAACTTTATCAATTTTCAACAATTTATGCCATATAAAGTTTAAGTTTAATATTGTATCATAACAAAAATCACTAACAATTTGCACTAATTGCCTTCTTTTCTTATATATAATTATAGTTGTTGGTATTGAATTTGGACTGAAGTAATGATTTAAATGAATATGACGATATGAAAGTAATATTCCGATTTTTAATATCATTTCCATTTTTTGTGCAGAATTTCAATCAATTTAGCCATTTTTTTATGAAGTGACCAACTCTTAGAGGTATAATCAAATCATACCGTATAATATAATTTAGAGTGCAGAAATTTGCATCTAATATTTTAATTTCCACTCAATGGTGATTTGTTGAAAGTGGTTTTATGTTGTAAATATTTTCCCAGTATCTATTTATTATTTATATTTTCATAAAAATGGTTAAATTGCTTCAAAAACATGGTTAAATAAGCATGCATGTGCATTACTTTTATTAATTTCGGATTACTTTCGAGGTGACGATTTATTTGATATCAAATAAGTTGTTTATAAAAGTTTCAAAATATAAAATTGTGTATTAAAATATTTGTATTAACTAGTTGGCATTGGTATTTTGCCTTGAGGCAAGTTACATGGACTTCCCGATATGTGTAAATAATCGACTTAATCAATAAAAACTTAATTAATTTATGAGTGATTAAAGGAAGTTAAAAATATTGCAAGAAAGTGCATTTTTTCTGTTTATGAAGATAACAGAATCACTCAGAATTTAAAAGACAATATTGAAATGTGGAAAGAAAAAAAAAAATTTCCCCAATATTGATATGATATACATAAATCTTTATTATCATTTGAAAAATAATATTAGAACTGAAATAATCTATTTTTGACAGAAAACGATATTTTCTTTGAACACTAATCGACGACAACCGTACCAAAATTCAAAAGGTAATAATCAAACAGGTTTTAACTAAATAACACTATTTCTGTGTGAAATAATTACAGTTCAAAATTTTATTGTAAAGTGCAAGAAAGGAGACAACGATCTCACGCAACATGTGCGTGCGCATCAATAAATCTATCGAATTGATGGTTTGGTTAAAAGGTTCATATTGTATATTTATATTATATTTTATAAATTTCAGAGCATGTGTTCTGTAGCCAGATAGATACATATATTCTTTATCTTACCTCAAATAGTTGCAACAAAAGGCTCACATACAACCTTCTGACACCTAGCTGTTGTCCAACAACTGCCAAAAATACAACAGAACTAACAAACAGTGCAGGGAACATAAAAAAGGAACATGCAAGTACTAACAACAATGTTGTCGTCAATATCATTTCACATTGCAAACTAGTCACATTAAAATGTTTCCGTAAAATTTTGTGATACAGTTCACCGAGGTCTATGTCGAACAGACCCATTTTTCACTATTAAAATTAATTTAATTTTTAATATAACTTATTTTAATTTTATTTAATATATTATGAATTAATAGTAGTAAAAAAGTCAGTCATCAATTCGTGTTAGTTTAGATATCACAGCATGAGTTTAGGAGTAGTACTGATTTGAACGCAGGCTTTTTACAATGACCCAACTGTACGCCGGACTTTGTGAGTACATTTAAACAGAGAGCTAATG
>NW_020539726.1:29035768-29055667 GCF_003426905.1 Ctenocephalides felis
AGTTAAATAAAAATATATTATTTATTTAGAAATGATTCATTTATCGTGCCATCTAATAGCTCATTTTATTAATAATGTATAAAATTTTCTATGTTTTTCCTTCAAGAATACAGAAAACAGTACCATATATTTATAATTCATCTTATTATTATTCAGGTACCATAATAAACTTTATTTGTGTTTTTTTATAATAAATAAAATTAATCATTTAATCTTTTCAATACGCCACAGATTTTATAAGAATCTCTTTTCCAATGTAATTCTAATATTTTACGAATTCAAAAATATAATTTATTACTTTGATGCATAAAAATGATTTGCGTTATCAAAAAACTAATGCGTTTATGTTCGTCAATCAATGATATAAAATTTTGAAATATTTATGAGAATAAATATACGACTTGATTTATCTTTGTTTGCCTAAAAGATACATACAGAAATTGTTGTAGCAAAAATAAAATGTGATATATTCTAAAAAAATAAAAATTAATTACTTTGAAAAGATTTGCAATGTGTTTAATTAGATTAAGAGCAAATTCAAATGAACATATTTTTGCGATGTTTTCTACAGAAATGACACTGCTGTACGGGCCAGCAATCCGCCCAAATATTAAATACACCAAACGATTTTCTAATTATCATAATAGAAATGTATTTAAATATAAAAATTATACTTCTATACAGTGGCGTCGGAACCGTGTGGGCTGTCGGTTGAGCTCAGCCCACCCCCCATATTTCAAAAAAATATATGGGGCTAATATCTCTAAAAAACAACGACCCGAAAAACATATAGAAGTTCTATATTTAGGGTGGATATTTCGATTCCTTCTCTCAGGGGCTCGATGAGTGCAAATTAATAAAAAAACAATTCTATGAAAGTTTTAGCTCTTAATATTAATTTTAAGAATGTCCGCACTTAATCAAAGTTTCTTATGGAGATAAAAATGGGAAAAATTCCTTTGTTTTTTAGAATTTTACAACATAGCGACAAGTGGATCAAAAGTTTGAGATAAACATTGTATTGCTTATTTTGATCATAAATAAAAATAAGTACAACAAAAATTTGACAAATTTCATAAAATAAGTATTTACTTAAGAAGATTCAAGAAACTTTCGTTGGAGTGCGGACTATCTTAAAGTAAATTTCAGGGCCAAAAACTTGCAGAGAAAATTTTTTTATCAATTTAGAAGCATTTGAGCACCTGGGAGCAAAAAAATCGAAAATAACCCATATGAGGATCACCCTACTTCTATATAATGTAACAGAAAAACTACAATAAAAAAAAAGTTGAATAATTAACTCAAAGCGATAAATTTTGATCAAACGTTGGATGTCGTCTATAGGCGACACTCGTACACACAGGTCGCCAAGCGCCAAGCGCATGTCGCCTATAGACGACACTCGTGACAAAAGAATTAAAACACAGTTTTTTTTAATATATTTTCTATTCCCAGTGGTCAAGAAGCAAAAGACTTGATACTTTCAACAGAACAAGGACAGCACGATCAGTCACAGAACCAGCTGCAGTATCAACGCCCGTGTCAACGATACCAAAAAGCAATCCTGTTCAACTTGCACAACATCATCCAAGTAGCCACGAAACAGTAACGAGTAACCATCCAGTAATTCAACAACCACAAACAAACAATCCGCTATGCAACACCAAGGTGCCTCACATCATCATGAGCCAACGCCTATCCTGCATCATCAACCACCAGTAGTTGGTCACCACCATGGAGACATTTACATCATAGTGGATATAGGGAAAATTACGTACCATGATCATGGTCCCCATGAATATCAGTATTTGCAGCATTTACAACCGGTAAGAAAAGTGGCTCATATAAACATTTAAACCAAGGGCTAGCAACATTTTAACTCACGGGCCATTTTAAGTTTTAAAATTCATGGCGGGCCGCACGTAATTATGTATATATACTAGCAGACCCGGATAAAAGCAAAATTGCACCTTCTACAGGGCATTCAAAAACTAGGTACTTCTTATTAAGCACAACGAGAAATATTTGTACTAAAGTCTGCAATCAGTTAGTTTTATCAAGGGTAACCATTTCGTTGCCAATATCTAAGAATTGTTTTCAAAATGTTGCAGCGGATAGAGCGGATAAATTTAAGCTTTACTATAAGCTCAGAAAAATCTTGATCAAATTTCTATTAAAAACGTTCACAAAAAAGACGATCATGTTAATTGATCGATTATCGAGCTAAAATGACTATTATGAAATAAGAAATTGAAATTTGGAGTTGTATGTAGTTTTCCATTCCGCGCTAAAAAATTAAAATGAAGAACAAATTTTAAAAAAAATGTTACGGTTGTACAACCCATAAAAAATAAATGCTTTTTCTTTTTGAATAAAATTGAAGATTTTTCATAAACTCAAAAGTCTGAACTAATATAAAGTCAAAAAGATTCATTGACTGAGCGCGGGAATAAAACAAACAAAATTACAAAACTGCAACAAGAAAAGAACAAATACTCAAAGTTGAATAAAGTATATATTTTATATATTTACGAGTGTATATATGCAAAATGAAAACAAATAATAGTTAAACAGAAAAAACTAATTTTATTGAAAACTTTAATGAAAAATTTGGCACTGCTTTTTTATATAAGCTGATCGATATAAGCCGTTTTTTAAATCTTGTTCTTTAATTTTTTTAATGCGGAAAGTAGCATAGTGATGCAGCTTTAATATGTTTCACTCAATTTTGCTCGGTGGATGGATCGAAATTAACACAGATTCACAAAAAAAGTTGTCTGGATTGGGTGTATGTTATACGTTTTCCATTTACTTCTGAAGATAAATCTATAGTCAGAATTGGGACGCAAAATATTTAAAAACTGGCACAATTTTCAATCTCTAAATTTTTCTAAATGAATGAATTATTTTCCATCGACTTTTCTTTCTGTGCAATTGTTCGCACACGACGTACTTCCAAAAAAAGAATTTACATAATTTTCTTTGCGTGTTTTTTTCAAAAGCAAAAATTTCTCAGAGCTGACATGAGTTTTATAAAAAATTGCAATGTTTACTAAAAAATACATCTTTTAAATCTGTAAATAATACAGCTATTTTGCATGCTGATTACTTTCTGTGATGGTTTTCATAAAGTATACCTACATCGATGTAAGCTTTGAACATTTAGAATCGCAATTAAAATTTGTTCACATTTCCTTTTTCCAAATATGGAAAGTAAAACACAAAATGATGCAGAAGATATTATTCTCCATTGTCAAAATGAGGAAAGTACAAAAATTATCGCCATATACACGCTTTAAATTGTTCAGGAATTCTTTAAATTCACGGTGGTTTAACCCTCGCGACTTTATAAAACACACTTATTTAATTATTTTAAATTTGGAAATGCGTTATGGATATGTTTTCGGATAAGTTCTCAATTTTTCTTGCAATATTGTTAACTGAATATTTATTTTATCAGGAAATGCTATTTCTGCGAACAATTTTTACCAGTATTTGACTGACAACACATCAGCCTTTACAGTCGTATTTGATAAAATATCTAGAAAAATAGTCTGTAGTTGAGAAACGCTTGGCGGGCCACAGAAAAACATCCGGCGGGTCGCACGCGACCCGCGGGCCGCGGTTTGCTCATCCTTGATTTAAACTATACAAAAATCATTTTCTCTGACCATTTATCTTATTACAGCACGATCAGCAAATCTACGACGACAGCAGTTCTTCAGCTAATTTTTGTGCATACCCCGATCACATGTTCTACGGTTACGAAACAGCAGATCCAACCCATTCTCATACCCATTTGCAACCAATTACCGAAAGGCCCTTTTCGGTGTCTAGTAACTCCTGCAGTAGTACAGAAAGTGAAGTCAACAATATGGTGATCTATGAAGCAGCCAGAGCAAACAACCATGTTTTACACGATTTCCAAAATTACCAGCATCTTCAACCTGTTGTTACGCAACACCAGCATCATCAGCCAGTTGTGGTAGGAGCAGGTGTTGTAAATAATACTTCACCTGGTCATGTTCCTTATAAAGGAGTTATAGTTGATGCTCAGCAGTACCATCAGTTAACTAATGAGTATGTTCGCTGATAGAAAAAAAGTTATGGGTGTAAATCCATGAAAGATTTAAAAAGTGGTGACAGAATACCAGGTGTTATGCAAACTTGGAGGCCAAATCTTGGATAAAATAGTTGGTAGTAATAAACTTTCTAGAAGCTATGTATTTGCTGCGCGATCAGGCGTTTTACATAGAAATTAACCTACAAAACGAACAAAGTTCAAACTTCAGAAAGTGCAACTTTCTGAGGTCTCTTTGATAAAACATATTTGAAGTTAAGAGGCACAACTAGTGTAACCGCCTAAAAAAAGGTGATATTTGGGAGTTTAATTAAAAAAAACTACTTTATCAATCATTTAAAAATTTTAGGAATATATTTATACATGCTTTAAGAATACATAGTCAAATTTTTGAAGAAAAAAATTAAATATTTTTTAAGTTATCGTCGATCTCCAACGGCGCGACAAAAAAGGCCCTTCACTGCTGCAGTGATTCCGGCCTTCTACGTGGATGAAATTTAAAAAAAAATCTCGTTAAACTAGATAATATTGTCTGTAAAATGAACTACGATAAAAAAAATCAAAAATTGACAAAATGACGGCGTTTTTTAAAAAGAAGTCGGATTTTACTCAAAATTTTGGTCGTTTTTGGACTGCCAAAATTCGATTTTGATCCGATCAAAAAATCGATAGTTCGATATATTATATATAAGATATCGATTTAATATTTTGGTATGTTATTTTTAAAGGTAAATTGAAAATTCGATTTTATGAAAATTTCCCACTAGTTGTGCCCCTTAAGTTTTATGTGTGAAACGCCTGATTGCACAGCAACCACAGCTTTTGGACAGTTGTTACTACCGATTCATACGAAGATAGACCCATAACATGACATTGGCTCCTTAGTAATACATATGACATCTGATTATTTCATAAGTCTACCTGCACTTTATGCAAAACCCAATGAAAATAATATTTGCATCGCCAAAATTATTATTCATTAAAAAATATGTGATTTATACCACAATTATATCGAAACTAATCAGATATAGTTTAGTGAGTTAAGTCGTTAAGTAGAATTTAATTTTTTTTTAACTAAATTATATATTTGTAAATTAAATATACTACCCAGTGATGCGTGCCAGTAATTAATATATTTTAAAATCTAAGTCGGCGAAAAAATTGTTACAAACGTTGTTTGAGTAATATAAATAACTGTTGTTTGAAATTCAAAGAAAGACTGAATATTTTATTTAGTTGATTTGGTTTAGGCATAAAAATATGCACGTAATTTAGATAATTTTTAATTAATTTAAACAAATTGTAAAAAATTAAAAATATTTCTTTGATTAGTACGGTATTAAGATGTACCTTCTAAAAATATAATCAAACATCACGTTGATTTGTAAAAGGTAAATTAATTAAAATATGAGACATGATACAATAAGTTCTTATAAAAACTCAACAGAACCAATGGTAATAATAATAATTGGAAAGATACCCTTTTATTTTAAGTAACTGTAGTATTAAATTCAAAAAATGATGAAATAATGATAATACTATATATAAAATAACCATTGATAGTAAAAGATGTTTGATTCAAGTACGTGACAATATCCTCTTATTTCCAAAGTATTTTGTGAAGATAAATAGCACAAATATTGTGAGTGTTCTACGTCATAAAATTTTACCAATTTATGGATTAATTACATTTATCTATAAGTGGATTTGTAAACAAAAATCGATTATGAATAGTTTTTATAAAAATATTTTAAGGTGTATTATAATATGTAACCAAAGTGTACAAAGATTACTATAAAATATGTACTATAATTATACAAAATGTACATAAAAGCTTTAGTCGTTAAGAAATATATTTTATATTATATTAATATATATGCATTAGATAACAAAATTGGATATTAATACTTAAATCTTGTAAATATTCTTTGTAAAAAATTAATTAGGACAATGTAAATCGTACAGCAATGTGACAAATTTCAACCTGTGAAATATATATTTTTTTCTCAAACATTGAATTATTTAATTGATTTATTCATTTGAATTTTTGTGAACTATAAATTCATAACTAGCAGTATATGGCATCGTGCCTTAAGGCAAATTACTGGAACTTCCCGTACCGTAATAAAATATTCCAGGAATATTAAATGTTTTCAAATATATTATAAATTATTTATACTTTATAGACGTAATATAAAAAATTATAAATTGGATGATGGCGTTTATATATGTTTGTATGAGAAGTAAATTAACAAAATTTGATAAATTGGATTTAAAATAAAGGACATTGTGTAATATTTATAAAAATTATATAAACTGAATTGCGAATTTAAAATTATTTATTTGAAGTATATAATTGATGTTTAGAACTTTAGCTGGAATAAGAATTAAAATCCAAATTATGTTCGATATTCAAAAAAATGGAAATTAATAAAAAATGGTCCTCTAAAAGCAATAGTTTAGTCAAAACAAGCGGAAAGCTGTTCAAATCATTCAAATCGGATGCTTAGTTCTCTCAAAAACTGCCGTTTTTAACATGTTTAGCTTCGTATCTCCAAAAAGGCTGGACCTGCCTTTGCTAAAAACTAATCAGCACATTTCCCTATCAATAGGAATCGATTGTTTTTTGAATTTTTCAAATAGGTGCATCCATATGCCCGAAATCGTGGACGAAAAATTGTCTCCACACATGCATACACACACACACACATACACGCACACACATCCATTTTTTCTGAGGTATGCCAAAATATTCAGAAACCTCTAAAACGTGAAGATATTTTTTGTTATATATGTTGGAAAGTAATCAGAACGCTGACTTCCTAAACGTCGTGATTTTTTATAGGTGGCAACCCAAAAGATTGTCGTATATTTATGTAATAACTTTATTATTACAATTTCTGTAATATTGATGATTTTTTTATGAATGCAGCAATGCTAAAAGACTATTTTCTCTATTGAAATTATTTCTTTTTAGTGAAAACCGATGTCAATACTGCTTGACATCAGACTGCCCGAGGACTTCTGGTTGGAAGTCCATAGATCTAACACCTAGGCCACGAGGAAGCTCGCAAGAACTTAATACAAGTGATGTACATCTTATTCACAATTACGATCGCAGACCGGTTTGAAAATGAATTCGTTACATAATGCGGGCACAATATTATGTAATCTCATACATCCTGTGTATCCTATTATAATTCGATTTGAAATCGACAATAAAATACGACTATCTGTACTATCTACCAGAAATATACAATATCATTTCCTATAAAAAAACAACAAAGCAAATGGGAATTAACAAACCTTTAGTATATTTTAAAATTAATTCTAATCGCTTTTTTTCATTTAAATAAAGTTTTCTTATAATATTTTTGTTTCTAACACGCATTATGTATATACATACTAAGGTGCAAGTTGTGATAATATTTGATGATGACACATACGCGTAATCTAACAAGTGAGTTATCACAATTAATCTATGGACAATATTGAATTAATGGGAGAGCTAGTGTTAGCATTGAAAATATTAAAATGTGTCCAAATTTCTAGACTAGGTGTTAAAACATCTCTGACAGAGCAACTTAAAAATTTAATCATAAGAACTTGAATTAATTTAGATTGACCTTCAAATTTGTTGATTTGAACTGATGTAATTATAATTGTCTTTTATATTGATACATATAAATTTGTTGTTATATTTGTTATATGTTAGATATTTAGCTGATTTTAAAAATTCTTTTAAATGTAGTTATATGAAGACCTACAAAAGAAAATTAAAAATAGTCGCACACTAGTTATAACTAGCACGACGATAGAATCTTTGACCCATAAAAATTATTTCGGTGCATACTATAATTAACTTATTGTTCCTTTTATTATAGGTAATTTTTAGCCCAATATCTTATAGAATTTTATCTATATTTCAGTGCTATATGTCAGCAATAGAAACAAATTTAAGTTGACTCTGTCTAAATCTATATATGCGACTTGTAATATGCAAAATAACAAATATTTTCTAAACATATTTTAAAAATTTGATGGATCTTTTATGTTATTATTTGAACTTCATTCAGAACTATTCTCAGAAATCTATAAGCTGATGTGATATATTCTCTACTACATAACATTATTAGGAGACAAAAGGTTGTCGTACTTCTGATTGATAAATTTATACTGATGCATTTTTATCGTCCACGTTTTCGGACGTACGGATCAACCGATTTGAATGGTTCAAAAAACATTCGATTCATATTCATAGGGAGATGTGCTGATTAGTTTTTGGCAAAGGCAGGTCCAGCAGTTACGGAGATAAACAGTAAAGAGTGCAGAAAATAAAAATCGAGTTTTTGAGAGAACGGAGAATCCGATTGGAATGATCTAAAAAACATTAAATTAGTAATGATTGGGAGAAGTGTTAATCAGTTTTTGAGAGAACTAAGCGTCCGATTTAAATAATTCAAAGAACTTTCTGCTTGTCTTAACAAAATAATTGATTTTAGAAAAAAAAATTTTGTTTCAACTTTTCTTCTCAATTTTTTTTGTTTATCGAAAATAACTCAGATTTTATTTTAATTCTGACTATAGTTCTTATATACTTCAAACAAATAATTTCAGCTTTGCAATTCAGTTTATATAATTCTTATAAATATTAGACAATGTTGCAATATTTATAATAATCTATTTGAAAACTTTCAGTATTCCTCCAACATTTCGTTACGGTACGGGAAGTTCCAGCAATTTGCCTTAAGGCACAATGCCATACACCCCACTAGTTATAATTTTGAAGTTAAACTTTTGCATCGATGCACAACATACATTTTAGTTTCTAGGAAATTTTTGAAGTAGCGATTGATTTGATATAAAATTTAATAACTTGTATTAATATATTATAATTAACTTCCCGTAGGGCAAGTTATAGTAATCGCAAAAAAATCTAAAATAAAAAAATTTATATATCTTTACGTTTCAAAGGTTTCTGAACATTTTGGCATATTTCAGAAAAAATGGATGTATGTGTGTGTGTGTGTGCAGATACAAATTTTCGTCGACATTTTACTTGTATTGACAAGATGAAGAACTGATTAAATTTTTGGGAAGGCAGGTCCAGCGACTATGGACTCTTAATAAAAAATAAGTTAAAAAATGTAATTTGGCGGTCAAAAATGTTTATTGGACATATGTACATCAAATTATCAGATATTTTACAGAGATTTTCATAATGTGTACACATTTTGTGTAATTTTATTTGGGTTCCGTACCAAGATTTTTAATTACAGTACGGGAAGTTCTAGCAATTTGCTTGAAGGCACGATGCCATGCACCCGACTAGTTATTATTTTGAATAAAATAATATATAAATAAAAAAATCATTAGCTCTCTGTTTAAATGTACTCACAAAGTCCGGCGTACAGTTGGGTCATTGTAAAAAGCCTGCGTTCAAATCAGTACTACTCCTAAACTCATGCTGTGATATCTAAACTAACACTAATTGATGACTGATTTTTTTACTATTATTAATATATAATATATTAAATAAAATTAAAATAAGTTATATTAGAAATTAAATTAATTTTATTAGTGAAAAATGGGTCTGTTCGACATAGACCTCGGTGAACTGTATCACAAAATTTTACGGAAACATTTTAATGTGACTAGTTTGCAATGTGAAATGATACTGACCACAACATTGTTGTTAGTACTTGCATGTTCCTTTTTTATGTTCCCTGCACTGTTTGTTAGTTCTGTTGTATTTTTGGCAGTTGTTGGACAACAGCTAGGAGTAAGAAGGTTGTATGTGAGCCTTTTGCTGCAACTATTTGAGGTAAGATAAACCATATATCTATTTGGCCATGGAACAAATATTCTAAAATGAATAAAATATAGTATAAATATACAATATGAACCTTATAACCAAATCATCCACTGCTGCGCACGCACATGTTGCGTGAGATCGTTTTCTCCTTTCTTGCAAATTAAAATTTTAAACTGTAATTATTTCACACAGAAATAGTCCTATTTAATAATAACATTTTTGATTATAACCTTTTAAGTTTTGGTACAGTTGTCATCGATCAGTGTTCAAAGAAAATATCGCTTTCATAATCTTTCAAAAAGTATTTCAGTTCTAATTTTATTTTTCAAATGTTATTAAAGATTCATTTCAAATTCAAATGTTATTAAAGATTCGATTCAGATCAATATTAAGAAAAAATAGATTTTTTTCCTTGTGAAGATATTTTTGTAAATCGTTTGCAGCATTCTAACCCTTTCCACTCGGATGCCATCCAAAATTCATATATATCTCGGAATTTGCGAGTGGAAAGGGTGAATATTAAATTCAGAGTGATACTGTTGTCTTCAGAAAACTATCACTTTCTTACAATATTTTTAATGCAAATATTTTAATAATCAACTATATATTTTGAAATTTTAATAAACAACTTTTGGTAACATTTTGGTATTAAATAAATCTTCAACTGGCTGGAACTTCCCGTACCATGATTAAAAATCTTAGTACGGAACCTAAGAAAAATTACACAAAATGTGTACACATTATGAAAATCTCTATAAAATATCTGATAATTTGATATGCATAAATCCAATAAACATTTTTGACTGCCAAATGACATTTTTTTAACTTATTCTTGTTGAGAGTCCATAACCGCTGGACCTGCCTTCTCAAAAATTTAATCAGTTCTTGATCTTGTCAATACTTAATCTTGTAAAATGTTTTTTGAATGATTAAAATCGGACGCCCCGTTCTATTAAAAAAACAAAGGCAATTAGTGCAAATTTGATTTTTGTTATGATACAATATAAAAATTAAACTTTATATCGCATAAATTGTTGACAATTGATAAAGTTATGATTAAAACTCAACATGATACTTTTGAACTAACGTTTTCAATATCAAAATTAATTCAATTCATTTAACATTATCACAACAAGGTCAAGAGTAATTGTTTCTCTTTTATATAAACGCGTATCTATTATATCGAATAATCATATATTACAAAATGATATGAAAATATCTTAAGTAATAATTATTTTGCAAAATAACTAATATATATATGTATATATAAACATTTTTTTTTGTTTTTTTTTAACCAGACCTCAATACTCCCAAGAACCCCTAACTAAATTTTCCAAATATTAGTCGGTTATTACATGGCTTTTTGTAAGGCAACCTAATTGGACTATTCAAAAATAAAAATAACTGGTAGGGCATGGCATCATGCCTTAAGGCTAATTGCCGGAACTTCCTTTGCTGCCTTTGCCAAAAACTAATCAGCACGTCTCCCCATCAATAGGAATCGAATGTTTTGTGGATCATTCAAATCGGTTGATCCGTGTTCTCGAAATCGTCGACAAAAATTGTATCCGCACATCCGCACCTCACACACACACACATACACGCATACATCCATTTAGTATAAGCATGCCAAAATGTTTATAAAAATCTTTGAAACGTAAAGATATATAAAAAATTTCGTTTTCAATTTTTTTGCGATCACTATAACTTATCCTAGCAAGACAAACGGAGGGAATTTAAACATCAAACGATCCATTGTTAATAAAACCATTAGTATTTAAATATTGATAACTCAAAATAGGTGTGAGAAAATTTTCCAAATATTATTTCCGCCTCATTATTAAACAAATCTTTAATCGATAGTCATATCTTTAGTAATGTTGATTCATAACACCGGTAAAGTTTTGATTTATTGAATTCTATGAATTGTCACGTTTATATATCCGCGCACGAATGGTATTGGCAACTTAATAAATGCCTTTGTTTCTTGAATGATTGGTGTTAAGGCCTTTGACCTTTTTGTTATTATAGTTAAAAAAAATATTAATTTTAGTATTTTGGGCACCTTATTTAAGCAGATATATTATTTATTATCTAACATTCTATCACAGAGTTAAAGTGCAGGTACGACATAAGTAAACTTGTACGAACTGCAATCGTTTTTTGTAAACAACTCATCAACAGGTTCTATTGCATGACTTGCATATATATAATTGAATTAATAATAACTAACGCAATTTGCAAAATCATTTACATCATTTTGTAGAGTGTTTTTTCATCTTTTACAACTTTTTCAAGTTCAATAATATTTCATGATAATATGAAATTGCATACGTTACATATACTATTGCTAATACTCAATAAAAAAATTGCGCAGACTTTTTATTAGACTATTAGTTGAAAGAAATCTTCATAAAAGACTTAATCCTTTCCACTCGCTAATTGCGGAATTACTACGTATTTTGCCGCCGGAGCGCCGGCATCCGAGTGGAAAGGGTTAAAATGCTTAGTGAAATCAAGAGCGTATTGCAAGATCTTCAATATTTTTAATTTTTTTAATAATTTTTAGTTTTCTAAGCATAAGAATGATTTAGCAATAATTATTATTTGTTAGGAAGTAATTATACAGAATCAAATAATCATCAACTTCTAATGTTTATGTAAGATGTTACTGAAAAAAAACGGCACAAAAAAGTTAATAATTAATAAGAAGTGTTAATAATCCGAATTATTCGTTAAATACACTGATAACATATTTTAAAGCTTGCAAATGATTGAAATCTATTTTATAATCGAAATTAAGTAATCTTAAAAATTACTATTTAGCTAAAAAGCGATCGTTACAAAATGATATCGAACATTTATAAATAAAATATTTCAAAATAATTTGATTAGAGAAGTCGCGTGGCAGTATATGATTTATATTTTAAACGACATTTCTTATCATTTTGTTATGTAAATTAAGATATTTTAAGGTCGTTAGCACTCCAATTATTTACAGAAATCAATATCAATAATTATCCTATAGAAATTAGCATTAATAAGCAAAATGTTGCACAAACGTAATTTTATTGGTTTATATTTATATTTGCAATTGAGATTCTGGAGATTTTGTAAGAATAAAATAATGTAATAATATTACATTTTTTTTAAATTTTTAGTAATAATTAATTCAGTATGAAGTATATAATAATAAAAAGAATTATATATTTTTTCTTATATGCTTAAGTATTTAAACGTGTTTTGATTCTCATTGTATAATCAATTAAAAATTATTATCTAATAAATGATTGAAGTTGATAAGCATAAGTTCAACTATATATAAAAAAATATTCTACTAAAAAAATTATTTTAATCAACACAAGCTTATAGAAATGTTCTTTCTGATTGCTATTTAATTATTGTAAAAAAAAATATTTATTTTCAGTAAAAATTATGCTAATCAATTTCTATCTACTTGTGATCGCTATCTTGTAAACAAATTTACAAAGAAACATTTTCTATTAAAGTTTTATTTCCTACCCCTTACTTTTTATTAAAAATTCAATTGATTTTAAAATTATCGATAAAAAATTGCATTGTTTAAATTTAAAATGTCTAATTAATAATCTGATTTTTAACTTTAAAGTCTTAATTTGGAATTAATAAGAATTTTTTTCTAAATTGCATTAAAATCTAGGGCAAATTTTTTAAACAACTTTGGGCTTAGTAATAATTACTGAAAATTTAACTCATAGATTCGAAAATAACAATATAAAATGCGTTAATATAAAAAAGTAAGTACATTAATTCATAGGGTCATCAACACCATTTTATGATCTAATTATCACTTTTGAGATGTATATGACTTTATTTTGTTATCAAACAACGTGGAATCATTTTATAGATTATATTAATAAAAATCGATTCAAAGTACACGTTGATTGTTGAACACTATACAATATCGACTTTGAACCTTTGAAAAAATTGAATCGTCATTTTATCTTTAAATAACTCTAACAAACTTAAAAAAAATTTCGAGCATATATGTAACTCATAGGTCTAAAGTTAAATTTAAGAGAAATCCAATAAGATTCTAACTAGATCCAATTAGAAGGGTATTAATACAGTTAATAATATAAATGATAAAAAGTCATTTTTTTAAGTATTATTTGCAGATGTATAACGGAAAAAAATATTAAATTTCGTAAATTTGGTTAGAGCATTGTGGGCACTCGTCAAAATTAAAATTAATTAATTAATAAAACGTGTCCTTGGCTCTTAATTAAATTTGGTCAAAAAAGTTGTACTAAAATATAAAAAGTGATCGCGCAGTACTATATTGAGAAATTTATTATTAGTACACTGATTGCAAAAATATTTACATAGCAACTAATTCCGCAACAAAAAAATCTTGATAATATTTTTTTAAGATTAAACTGCGTTGTAAATGACATTTGCGATATGCTTGATAATATATAAAATAAAATTAATTTGATGATTAAAATTTATTTTTAATAATTCGTGATGATTTTATCAGAACAAAATTATTTAGAATGCTGATATCAACTATAATTAGTATTATTGGTGAATTACTAGCGAAATTTTTATTCCCATTAAAGTAGCCAGGTTGTCATTTTAATTTTATTTAATTAATTTAACTAGACCGATTTCAAAAATTAAAAACAATTCGATGTATCTGGATAAAGACTATCATTTCTAAATTTTGTGTGCTGATCGGCTGAGCCGTTTCTTTCTAATTTGCAAAAAAGTGTAATCTTTTCATCAGTTCTTGCTCACAATACTGAATTGATTTAAAAAAAATCAAAAACGATTCAAGAGATATTGGTTGGGAATGATACTGATTATTTTTTCATGATAGATATCATGGTCTTATAGAACATACTGAACTAGCTGTAAGTGGAATTCTGTCTTAAGGCAATTAGGGCATCGTGCCTTAAGGCAAATTGCTGGAACTTCCCGTACCAAAAATTATTATTTTTTTTTAAAACGATTAACATTTTTGAAAAAAAATTACTTTGAAAAAATAAGATTTTTGAGAAACTATAAATTGGACAAAAAATTAGTTTTTTTTGAAAAAAAAAAAAAAATTTTTTTAAATTTTTTTTTAAAAAAAATTTTTTTTTTTGAAAAAAAATTTTTTTTTCTTTATTTTGACATATTGTGGAAGATCTGAACTTTTTTTTCAAAGCAATCGTACTGCTTTAACTACATAGGCCGCGTCGCTGTCTAGCGCATAAGCATTGGTACGGAATCCATAAAAATGTAAAAAATAATTATACTTATTGTTAAAATCTTCATAAAATATCTGATAATTTGATGTGCATATGTCTAATGATCATTTTTGACCGCCAAATGGCTCATTTTTTTACTTTTTCCTCTATATCTCCGAAACCGCTGGACCTACCTTCATGAAAGTTGTATCGATTCTTCATCTTGTCAATACAAATAAAATGTTTTTTGAATTATTAAAATCGGACGCTCCGTTCTCTTAAAAACTGAGTTACCGTTTTCGGAACTTTTTGCCCCGTATCTTCGGAACGGCTTGACCTGCCTTTGCCAAAAACTAATCAGCACGTCTCCTTATCAATGCGGATCGAATGTTCTTTGAATTATTCAAATCGGTTGATCCGTGTTGCCGAAATCGTCGACGAAAATTTGTATCCGCACATACATACACACACGTACATACATACACACACACACACACATACACACACACACACACATACATCCATTTTTTCTAAGGTATGCCAAAATGTTCAGAAACCTCTGAAACGTAAAAATATATAAAAATTTTCATTTTCGATTTTTTTGCGATTACTATAACTTGCCCTACGGGAAGTTAATAATTTTAATTTTAATGTTAATTTTAGGTTTAATAAAAATTAAATTATGTATAATACTTCATTTGCTGTATAGTGCCAGATAAATATGATTTACATATTTATGCGAATTATATGTAAAAATAAAAAAAATACATTTAAGGGCAATTACATAATTTAGGGCAAAATTTTGCCCTTTAATTAATAACACATTTTGAACCTTTAATTAATAACACGTTATTAACGCAGTAAAACTCAGAGAAAAAAGTCGAACTAATAAAAAGCCAATGAATTTGTAACGAATTGAGAATGCTATTCCCAAACTTATTTTATACCTTTTCGGTATAAAATATATATGGATAATACAACTTGCCACAAGGCAAAATGCCTTTTATGACTAGTTTTTTTTTTAAATATAATATTAATAATATTATATTTTAAAAAAAATAGTCTTAAATGGCATTTTGCCTTGCGGCAAGTTGTATGAATTTCCCAATAACTGTAAATAATCGATTTAATCAATATTTTTTTGATATCTATATGATCTACCTGTCTATTTGTCTACCTGTCCACCTGTCTCTTAACTACATTTATTCCGTCTACCTGTTTACGTACCAGTGTACTTGTCTACCGGACCACCTATTTATTTGCCTACCTGTTTCCTTACCTACCTACTTACTTTTTTACCTGTTTACCTGCATACCTGTTTACCTGCATACCTGTTTACCTGCATACCTGTCTACATGTTTACCTATCTACCCGTCAACTTATTCACCTGTTTTTCTGTCTACTACCTGTTTACCTTGTGACCTGTCGGGAAGTTGAACCCTTTTATTTTTATTAGAGAGTTTAAAAAAAATCTTGTATATCAATTAATGATTTTCAATGTTGTATTTTTTGCTAAATTGTTCGATTACTTGTTTCAAATCTAATAATATTTATTTCTTAATTTTTTATTTGAATTACAATAGTCAGTATCGTAAAGACATTTAATAATGAATTTGTTTTGTTTTTAACAAATGGCTATTTACAAAGCCATGTTTATACTAAATCAAGTCGTTTAATATATTTGAATAATATTTTTTACTTTCTATCATCTTGCAGCAACGACTGCGAAAAGCGATTTTGCAATTTACATGTACTTCAATTTGATTAGTAATTTCAAGTGAAAATCCTTTATCATACTGCTTGATATCAAGCTGAACGAAATGCGATCGTACACAAAACTACTGGTTGTTAATGCACGCTCAAGCCTTTTCATTACTACTCCTCATTGCAATGGACATGAATAGCACCAATCCTCAGTTTTGACATCCATAATATATGGATTTTAATCCATTATTGTGAATAAAAATATATTAATTTTTTTTCCTTTCAGTTTGGTCGAGTTAACATCGAAAGTTCTGAACGGAGTAAACATTATGCGTCATATTATGAAGTCGAAGAAAACGAATCGACTTCGGAAACAGTAGATTCAACTACTACGACTTCAACTGAAACACGTAAAGATGAAATTAATGATGATGCCAAGTCTCCTAAAGCTGATTTTATAAATGGATTTAACAACAATGGTATGAACGTCATCAAACGAGACACAGTATTGCTTCCGGCCAGAATCAAAAGACAAGCCAGTCGTCATCTACCAGGAGATGATGTAAGTGGTTAATTGGAAATTAAATAAGTTGGTGAAATTGTCAACTTGGTTATATTGCTATTTATTGATTTTATTGATCGTGAGCATGAAGTGCTCGAATCAGTATCACTTATAACATATGTCGCGGTCCACGACTTTTTACTTAAAGTTATCCTTCTATCTCTTAATTTTTAGCTCACAGGGTTGATAGGGTTTTCAAAAGAAAAACAAAGTACGTCTGGACAAATAACCTTCGCTTCCAATTGAATATTATTCCTAATATAGTAAAAATCTTTTGACAATCTGATATTGTTTCTGAAAATATTTTAGAACTAGTTGCAAGTAGCATTTTGCCTTTAGGCAAGTTCAGCATTCTGATTAGAATCTCTTAAGCGCCCGGAGCTATTCCAAACTTTGATGATTTTTTATAATTCCTACTTCTATCGTAGGCCTATAATATTTTAGTTTGTTATTTCAGACTACGAATTCTATCGTCATACAAAGTTTTATCAAAAAGATTTAGATCTTACCAAAAACTAATGAGCACGATTCGCGACCAATATTTTTCGAACAGTTTTGGAATTTTTAAAATCTATACAGGATTGTGCTAATTAAAGAAACGGCTTGGCCAATCGTCGCGCAAAACTGATAAACGTGAGTCCTTATCGAATTACATCGAATTTTTTTCGGCTGTTTTTTGAGAAACGTCCCCGAAAGGTTAATAATAGGCTCACCCACACATATACCTTTTCCAAATTCGATTTAGAATTATCAACGTCGAGAAAACATAAAATTAGCAAATCTGATTTTCTGACAAACACAAATTTCTCCTTCGGGATATGTCTGGACTAATTATCTTCCATCCTAATTGATGTTATTCCTGCTATGGCAAAAATTAGTGTACCAATCTTTTATTGTTTTTGAAAATATTTTGTAATAATGTATTCTATATTTCAGGACTTTTATCAATGAATCAGGAATCGAAAGATGTTTGAACTATTTGAAATCAGGGATGGAAAGTATTATCGAAGATGAAGTGACATCAAGATTTGAAGCAGAAGAACTTAAAAATTGGAATTTTCTTACGCGTACTAATCGTCGCTACGAATTCATCAGCTGGAAATTAACTATTCTTTGGATAATAGGATGTATAGTTAGATATCTAATTTTGTTTCCATTGAGAATGATCATTTTCTTAACCGGGGTAAATAGTTAATGATATTTTATTCTTATGTAAAAAAATCTAAATAAGTAAACTTTAATATAAAAATGGGTCCATTAAAGGTCCTTTTCACAAGTTTGTAATCCCGTAATTGTATTGGACCATTTCATTTTTCATTCGACTTTTCATTTATTTATTTTTCAGGTACTTTGGACAGTAGTCGCGTTCATGCTGATCAGTTGTTTGCCAAATGGAAGTTTCAAACGTTGGCTGAACGATTTGGCATTCAAAACTACTTTCAGAATATTTGCCAGAGCTTTGTCATCGGTATTGACTTTTCACAATATTGAATATAGACCGAAACGAGGAGGATTTTGTGTGGCTAACCACACAACACCTATAGATGTAGTGATGCTCTCAACTGAAACTTGCTTTTCCTTGGTAAGATACGTTCCTTTTTGTGCAAACACAAAGTTACCACTAACAATTATTACTTAATTATTAGAAATATTTTCCATTTACAGATAGGGCAAAAACATGGTGGTTTTTTCGGACTGATACAGCAATCTTTAGCTGCTGCTTCGCCTCACATATGGTTTGAAAGAGCGGAGCAAAAAGATAGAAACGCAGTAGCTTCAAGGTAAAAAAAATATTATTATATAAAAAATATAATCCTCCCAAACAATAAGTTGATTTAAGGGGGTATTCTACTGTAGAAGCATGAATTTTGCCCGGTTTTTGAAGCGCTGTATGAAGGAAACAAATAATATTTTTACTATCGATTTTTTTATCATTTGTTTATTGATATTTTATTATTACATAAAAAAAATTATTAAAGAAAAAAAATTAGAATTCACAAAGTTATGAGCAGTCAAAGTGGGAGCTCAAAAAAAAGAGGGTGTCCTGGCGTGCATGATTCCAACCCTCCTGGTGATCCGAAACATAAAAAAAAGATGGATTCTTAATTATTATAGATGTCGCTATCGTATGAACCTTGGACAAGTCAAAAAAAAGTTTTTTTGTTTGAATGGCGGTAGTTTGAAAAAAAAAATTTTTTTTTCATGTTTTTTTTAACAATTCCGATTTTTTAAAAATACTAAATGAGAAAATATAGTTTTTGGAGAGGCCCATGCGATAAAGCAATGTATAGAGAAAATCCTCTCCAAATTTGAAGTAAATCGGTTCATTAGAACGCGAGATATCCTTACCGCCAGCTCGAAAAAAGTAGTTCCGAGAAAACGCGTTCAAAGTTTTGAGACTCGGTCTGACCCGAACCGAGGCCACATCACTAAAACGGATATAACTCAGGAAATAATAGTAATTTTGAAAAATCCTTTAATGACATATTTTTGAATAACTAAACTTTGAAAATATGAAAAAAAA
>NW_020539726.1:29056667-29070850 GCF_003426905.1 Ctenocephalides felis
CTTAATAAGGTGCCCAAAATACTAAAATTATTAATTTTTTTCACTATAATAACAAAAAGGTCAAAGGCCTTAACACAATCATTCAAGAAACAAAGGCATTTATTAAGTTGCCAATACCATTCGTGCGCGGATATATAAACGTGACAATTCATAGAATTCAATAAATCAAAACTTTACCGGTGTTATGAATCAACATTACTAAAGATATGACTATCGATTAAAGATTTGTTTAATAATGAGGCGGAAATAATATTTGGAAAATTTTCTCACACCTATTTTGTGTTATCAATATTAAATACTAATGGTTTTATTAACAATGGATCGTTTGATGTTTAAATTCCCTCCGTTTGTCTTGCTAGGATAAGTTATAGTAATCGCAAAAAAATTGAAAACGAATTTTTTATATATCTTTACGTTTCAAAGATTTTTATAAACATTTTGGCATGCTTATACTAAATGGATGTATGCGTGTATGTGTGTGTGTGTGAGGTGCGGATGTGCGGATACAATTTTTGTCGACGATTTCGAGAACACGGATCAACCGATTTGAATGATCCACAAAACATTCGATTCCTATTGATGGGGAGACGTGCTGATTAGTTTTTGGCAAAGGCAGCAAAGGAAGTTCCGGCAATTAGCCTTAAGGCATGATGCCATGCCCCACCAGTTATTTTTATTTTTGAATAGTCCAATTAGGTTGCCTTACAAAAGCCATGTAATAACCGACTAATATTTGGAAAATTTAGTTAGAGGTTCTTGGGAGTATTGAGGTCTGGTTAAAAAAAAACAAAAAAAAATGTTTATATACATATATATATTAGTTATTTTGCAAAATAATTATTACTTAAGATATTTTCATATCATTTTGTAATATATGATTATTCGATATAATAGATACGCGTTTATATAAAAGAGAAACAATTACTCTTGACCTTGTTGTGATAATGTTAAATGAATTGAATTAATTTTGATATTGAAAACGTTAGTTCAAAAGTATCATGTTGAGTTTTATCATAACTTTATCAATTGTCAACAATTTATGCGATATAAAGTTTAATTTTTATATTGTATCATAACAAAAATCAATTTGCACTAATTGTTTTTAATTTCAATTATGGTACCTATTAAATTTGGATTGAACAAATCTCTACTAAGATGTAAATGAATATCGCGTTATGAAAGTTATATTCAGGTTTTTAATAATATTATCATTTTCATTTTTTGCAGAATTTTATTAATAATATAATTAGAGTGCAATACCGTATAATATAATTTAGAGTGCAGAAATTTGCATCTAATAATCATTTCCACTCAATGGCGATTTCCTGAAAGTTGTTATATTTTTAAAATATTTTTTCGATATCTATTTATTATTCATATTTTCATAAAAATAATCAAAATTTATATTTATTTTCATTTCAAGTTCAATTTAAATATTTTCATAAAATATTCAAATTGCTTTAAAAAAATGTTAAATAAGCATGCATATGCATTACTTTTATTAATTTCGGATTACTTCCAAGTTGAATATTTATTTGATACCAAAAGTTATCAAAAGTTGTTTATTCAAGTTCCAAAATATAAAGTTGGTTATTAAAATATTTGCATTAAAAATATTATAAGAAAGTTCTGGTTTTCTGAAGACAACGGTATCACTCCGAATTTAAAAGGTAATATCTAGTTGCAAATTCCGAGATTTATATGATTTTGCGGCATTCGAGTAGAAAGGGTTAGAATGCTGCAAACGATTTAAAAAAATATCTTCACAAGGATAAAAATCTATTTTTCCTCAATATTGATCTGGTTTACGTGAATCTTTATTAACATTTTAAAAATAAAATTAGAACTGAAATACTTTTTGAAAGATTATGAAAGCGATATTTTCTTTGAACACTGATCGATGACAACTGTACCAAAATTTTAAAGGTTATAATCAAAAATATTATTATTAAATAGGACTATTTCTGTGTGAAATAATTACAGTTCAAAATTTCAATTTAAAGTGCAAGAAAGAAGACAACGGTCTCACGCAACATGTGCGTGCTCAAGAGTGAGTATATTGAAATGATGGTTTGGTTAAAAGGTTCATATTGTACATTTATACTATATTTTATTCATTTTAGAGCAGTTGTTTTGTATCCAGATATTTATATCATTTATCTTACCTCAAATAGTTGCAGCAAAAGGCTCACATACAACCTTCTTACTCCTAGCTGTTGTCCAACAACTGCCAAAAATACAACAGAACTAACAAACAGTGCAGGGAACATAAAAAAGGAACATGCAAGTACTAACAACAATGTTGTGGTCAGTATCATTTCACATTGCAAACTAGTCACATTAAAATGTTTCCGTAAAATTTTGTGATACAGTTCACCGAGGTCTATGTCGAACAGACCCATTTTTCACTAATAAAATTAATTTAATTTCTAATATAACTTATTTTAATTTTATTTAATATATTATATATTAATAATAGTAAAAAAATCAGTCATCAATTAGTGTTAGTTTAGATATCACAGCATGAGTTTAGGAGTAGTACTGATTTGAACGCAGGCTTTTTACAATGACCCAACTGTACGCCGGACTTTGTGAGTACATTTAAACAGAGAGCTAATGATTTTTTTATTTATATATTATTTTATTCAAAATAATAACTAGTCGGGTGCATGGCATCGTGCCTTCAAGCAATTGCTAGAACTTCCCGTACTGTAATTAAAAATCTTGGTACGGAACCCAAATAAAATTACACAAAATGTGTACACATTATGAAAATCTCTGTAAAATATCTGATAATTTGATGTACATATGTCCAATAAACATTTTTGACCGCCAAATTACATTTTTTAACTTATTTCTTATTAAGAGTCCATAGTCGCTGGACCTGCCTTCCCAAAAATTTAATCAGTTCTTCATCTTGTCAATACAAGTAAAATGTCGACGAAAATTTGTATCTGCACACACACACACACATACATCCATTTTTTCTGAAATATGCCAAAATGTTCAGAAACCTTTGAAACGTAAAGATATATAAATTTTTTTATTTTAGATTTTTTTGCGATTACTATAACTTGCCCTACGGGAAGTTAATTATAATATATTAATACAAGTTATTAAATTTTATATCAAATCAATCGCTACTTCAAAAAATTTCCTAGAAACTAAAATGTATGTTGTGCATCGATGCAAAAGTTTAACTTCAAAATTATAACTAGTGGGGTGTATGGCATTGTGCCTTAAGGCAAATTGCTGGAACTTCCCGTACCGTAACGAAATGTTGGAGGAATACTGAAAGTTTTCAAATAGATTATTATAAATATTGCAACATTGTCTAATATTCATAAGAATTATATAAACTGAATTGCAAAGCTGAAATTATTTGTTTAAAGTATATAAGAACTATAGTCAGAATTAAAAATAAAATCTGAGTTATTTTCGATAAACAAAAAAATTGAGAAGAAAAGTTGAAACAAAATTTTTTTTTTTCTAAAATCAATTATTTTGTTAAGACAAGCAGAAAGTTCTTTGAATTATTTAAATCGGACGCTTAGTTCTCTCAAAAACTGATTAACACTTCTCCCAATCATTACTAATTTAATGTTTTTTAGATCATTCCAATCGGATTCTCCGTTCTCTCAAAAACTCGATTTCTATTTTCTGCACTCTTTACTGTTTATCTCCGTAACTGCTGGACCTGCCTTTGCCAAAAACTAATCAGCACATCTCCCTATGAATATGAATCGAATGTTTTTTGAACCATTCAAATCGGTTGATCCGTACGTCCGAAAACGTGGACGATAAAAATGCATCAGTATAAATTTATCAATCAGAAGTACGACAACCTTTTGTCTCCTAATAATGTTATGTACTGTATGAAATATATCACAACAGCTCCCAGATCTCTGAAAATTATTCTGATTGCAGTTCAAATAATAATATAAAAGATCCATCAAATTTTAAAATATGTTTAGAAAATATTTGTTATTTTGCATATTACAAGTCGCATATATAGATTTAGACAGAGTCAACTTAAATTTGTTTCTATTGCTGACATATAGCACTGAAATATAGATAAAATTCTATAAGATATTGGGCTAAAAATTACCTATAATAAAAGGAACAATAAGTTAATTATAGTATGCACCGAAATAATTTTTATGGGTCAAAGATTCTATCGTCGTGCTAGTTATAAACTAGTGTGCGACTATTTTTAATTTTCTTTTGTAGGTCTTCATATAACTACATTTAAAAGAATTTTTAAAATCAGCTAAATATCTAACATATAACAAATATAACAACAAATTTATATGTATCAATATAAAAGACAATTATAATTACATCAGTTCAAATCAACAAATTTGAAGGTCAATCTAAATTAATTCAAGTTCTTATGATTCAATTTTTAAGTTGCTCTGTCAGAGATGTTTTAACACCTAGTCTAGAAATTTGGACACATTTTAATATTTTCAATGCTAACACTAGCTCTCCCATTAATTCAATATTGTCCATAGATTAATTGTGATAACTCACTTGTTAGATTACGCGTATGTGTCATCATCAAATATTATCACAACTTGCACCTTAGTATGTATATACATAATGCGTGTTAGAAACAAAAATATTATAAGAAAACTTTATTTAAATGAAAAAAAGCGATTAGAATTAATTTTAAAATATACTAAAGGTTTGTTAATTCCCATTTGCTTTGTTGTTTTTTTATAGGAAATGATATTGTATATTTCTGGTAGATAGTACAGATAGTCGTATTTTATTGTCGATTTCGAATCGAATTATAATAGGATACACAGGATGTATGAGATTACATAATATTGTGCCCGCATTATGTAACGAATTCATTTTCAAACCGGTCTGCGATCGTGATTGTGAATAAGATGTACATCACTTGTATTAAGTTCTTGCGAGCTTCCTCGTGGCCTAGGTGTTAGATCTATGGACTTCCAACCAGAAGTCCTCGGGCAGTCTGATATCAAGCAGTATTGACATCGGTTTTCACTAAAAAGAAATAATTTCAATAGAGAAAATAGTCTTTTAGCATTGCTGCATTCATAAAAAAATCATTAATATTACAGAAATTGTAATAATAAAGTTATTACATAAATATATGATAACCTTTTGGGTTGCCACCTATAAAAAATCACGACGTTTAGGAAGTGAGCGTTCTGATTACTTTCCAACATATATAACATAAAATATCTTCACGTTTTAGAGGTTTCTGAATATTTTGGCATACCTCAGAAAAAATGGATGTGTGTGCGTGTATGTGTGTGTGTGTATGCATGTGTGGAGACAATTTTTCGTCGACGATTTCGGGCATATGGATGCACCTATTTGAAAAATTCAGAAAGCAATCGATTCCTATTGATAGGGAAATGTGCTGATTAGTTTTTAGTAAAGGCAGGTCCAGTCTTTTTGGAGATACGAAGCTAAACATGTTAAAAATGACAGTTTTTGAGGGAACTAAGCATCCGATTTGAATGATTTAAACAGCTTTCTGCTTGTTTTGACTAAACTATTGCTTTTAGAGAACCATTTTTTATTAATTTCCATTTTTTTTGAATATCGAACATAATTTGGATTTTAATTCTTATTCCAGCTAAAGTTCTAAACATCAATTATATAATTCTAATAAATAATTTTAAATTCGCAATTCAGTTTATATAATTTTTATAAATATTACACAATGTCCTTTATTTTAAATCCAATTTGTCAAATTTTGTTAATTTACTTCTCATACAAACATATATAAACGCCATCATCCAATTTATAATTTTTTATATTTTGTCTATAAAGAATAAATAATTTATAATATATTTGAAAACATTTAATATTCCTGGAATATTTTATCACGGTACGGAAAGTTCCAGCAATTTGCCTTGAGGCACGATGCCATATACCGCTAGTTATGAATTTATAGTTCACAAAAATTCAAATGAATAAATCAATTAAATAATTCAATGTTTGAGAAAAAAATATATATTTCACAGGTTGAAATTTGTCACATTGCTGTACGATTTACATTGTCCTAATTATTTTTTTACAAAGAATATTTACATGATTTAAGTATTAATATCCAATTTTGTTATCTAATGCATATATATTAATATAATATAAAATATATTTCTTAACGACTAAAGCTTTTATGTACATTTTGTATAATTATAGTACATATTTTATAGTAATCTTTGTACACTTTGGTTACATATTATAATACACCTTAAAATATTTTTATAAAAACTATTCATAATCGATTTTTGTTTACAAATCCACTTATAGATAAATGTAATTATTCCATAAATTGGTAAAATTTTATGACATAGAACACTCACAATATTTGTGCTATTTATCTTCACAAAATACTTTGGAAATACGAGGATATTGTCACGTACTTGTATCAAACATCATTTACCAGCTATTTCATATATAGTATTATCATTATTTCATCATTTTTGAATTTAATACTATAATTTACTTAAAATAAAAGGGTATCTTTTCAATTATCATTACTACCATTGGTTCCGTTGAGTTTTTGCAAGAACTTATTGTATCATGTCTTATATTTTAATTTATTAGCCATTTATAAATCAACGTGATGTTTGATTATATTTTTAGAAGGGACATCTTAATACCGTACTAATCAAAGAAATATTTTTAAATTTTTACAATTTGTTTAAATTAATTAAAAATTATCTAAATTACGTGCATATTTTTATGCCTAAACCAAATCAACTAAATAAAATATTCAGTCTTTCTTTGAATTTCAAACAACAGTTATTTATATTACTCAAACAACGTTTGTAACAATTTTTTCGCCGACTTAGATTTTAAAATATATTAATTACTGGCACGCATCACTGGGTAGTATATTTAATTTACAAATATATAATTTAGTTTAAAAAAAATTAAATTCTACTTAACGACTTAACACACTTAACTATATCTGATTAGTTTCGATATAATTGTGGTATAAATCACATATTTTGTAATGAATAATAATTTTGGCGGTGCAAATATTATTTTCATTGGGTTTTGCATAAAGTGCAAGGTAGACTTATGAAATAATCAGATGTCATATGTATTACTAAGGAGCCAATGACATGTTATGGGTCTATCTTCGTATGAGTCGGTAGTAATAACTGTCAACAAGCTTTGAATTTGCTGTGCAATCAGGCGTTTCACACATAAGGGGCACAACTAGTGTGAAAATTTCATAAAATCGAATTTTCAATTTCGATAGGTTATACCTTTAAAAATAACATACCAAAATTTTAAATCGATATCTTAAATAGTTTTTGAGTTACATCAATTTAAAGAGTATAACCATCATTTTATCTTTAAACTCGTTTTTCTCGAAACAGCATTTTCCGAATTTGCTGCAGCGATTACTCAAAAATAAATGTTCCGATCACTATCAATTTTTTTTACATATTTTATATATATAGTTCTCCGTAAAATGAACTATCGATTTTTTGATCGGTTCAAAATCGAATTTTGGCAGTCCAAAAACGACCAAAACTTTGGGTAAAATTCGACTTCTTTTTAAAAAACGCCGTCATTTTGTCAATTTTTGATTTTTTTTCTTTATCGTAGTTCATTTTACAGACAATATTATCTAGTTTAACGAATTTTTTTTTTTAAATATCATCCACGTAGAAGGCCAGAATCACTGCAGCAGTGAAGGGCCTTTTTTTGTCGCGCCGTTGGAGATCGACGATAACTTGAAAAATATTTAATTTTTTTCTTCAAAATTTCACTGTGTATTCTTAAAACATGTATAAATATATTCCTAAAATTTTAAAATAATTGAAAAAGTAGTTTTTTCTAATATGAATTCGCAAAAATCACTTTTTTTTAGGCGGTTACACTAGTTGTGCCTCTTAACTTCAAATATGTTTTATCAAAGAGACCTCAGAAAGTTGCACTTTCTGAAGTTTGAACTTTGTTTGTTTTGTAGGTTAGGTTCTATGTGTAAAACGCCTGATCGCACAGCAAACACAAATTTTTGGCAGTTTGTTACTACCAACTCATACGAAGATAGACCCGTAACGTAGCATTTCTATTTTATTCAAGATCTGGCCCCCATAACATCTGGGATTCTGTCACCACTTTTTAAATCTTTTCATGGATTTACACCCATAATTTTTTTTCTATCAGCGAACATACTCATTAGTTAACTGATGATACTGCTGAGCATCAACTATCACCCCTTTATAAGGAACATGACCAGGTGAAGTGTTATTTACAACACCTGCTCCTACCACAACAGGCTGATGATGCTGGTGTTGCGTAACAGGTTGGAGATGCTGGTAATTTTGAAAATCGTGTAAAACATGGTTGTTTGCTCTGGCTGCTTCATAGATCACCATATTGTTGACTTCACTTTCTGTACTACTGCAGGAGTTACTTGAAACCGAAAAGGGCCTTTCGGTAATTGGTTGCAAATGGGTATGGGAATGGGTTGGATCTGCTGTTTCGTAACCGTAGAACATGTGATCGGGGTATGCACAGAAATTTGCTGAAGAACTGCTGTCGTCGTAGACTTGCTGATCGTGCTGAAATAAAGATAATTTGTTAGAAAAACTGTTCTCGTGAAGTTGTAAATGTTTAACTTCTCGAAGGAGAAGTTTATGTTTTCATCAAAAAATCCGATTCGCTAATTTTATGTTTTCTCGACGTTTCAAGCATTCTGAATCGAATGAGACCAAATTTGAAAAAAAAGTGTGTGTGTGTGTGGTGCGAAAAGAGGTTTTTGCCGTAAATCGACGTTTTCTCAAAAACGGATGAACCGATTTCAAAAATTTAAAAGCATATCGATGTATCTCAATGAGGAGTAGCGTTTCTGAGTTTGTGCGACGATCGGCCGTATTGCAGAAAAGTAAAAAAAATTCGTCCACGTTTTAGCCCGCAATTCTGAATCGATTTTGAAAATTCAAAAACCGTTCGATAGATATTAGTTGGGAATCGTGCTGATTAGTTTTTGGTAAAGATCGGCCAGACCATTTTCTTGTAATAAAGTTTAAAAAAAAATTCGACGATTTTTATGATTTTTTTGAACGGTAGATACCATAATCTTGTAGATCATACTAAAATATTATGGCCCTACGACAAGTCGTTTAATTAAAAAAATTCTTCAAAGTTTGCAAAAATTAGTATCGTTTTTTTTGGCATTTGTCAAAATTAGACCTTTGATCGACGTTTTCTCAAAAACTCCTGAACCGATTTCAAAAATTTAAAAGCCATATGATGTATCTCAATAAGGACTATTGTTTCTCAGTTTTGTGCGACGATGGGCCGAGCCGTTTCTTTGTAATTTGGAAAAAAAGTGTTATACTTTTTGTCTACATTTAAGCTCATACTACCGAACCGATTTTAAAAACTAAAAAAACTGTTCGAAAGATATTAGTTGGGAATAATACTGATTAGTTTTAGGTAAAAATCTACCGAGCCGTTTTTTGTGTAATTAACTGTTGAAAAAAAATGAAGCCGATTTTTATGGAACTTTTTTTGGCGATATATATCATGGTCTTATAGAACTTACTGAAATATTGCGGCCTTACGACAAGTAATTTAATTTTGAAAATTCATCAAAGTTTGAGAAAATGAGTAGTTTTTTGACGTTTGTTAAGATTGAAATTAGACGATTTACTTGGTATAACGATAGAGTACTTGGTCTTAATGAACACACTAAACCATGGAAACTGGTTTGATTAAAAAATTATTGATTTTTGAAAATTTGCTTTTAGAAAATACTCCGAGTTTGCGTGTTCGTTCGTTTTCAATTATGTCTAATAAAATCCACTCGAAATACTTTTAATCACTCATAAATTAATTTATCTATCATGGATTAATTCGATTATTTACACAAATCGGGAAGTTCATGTAACTTTCCTCAAGGCAAAATACCAATACCAACTAGTTATATCTGGTTTCCTCACCGGTTGTAAATGTTGCAAATACTGATATTCATGTGGACCATGATCATGGTACGAATTTTCCCTATATCCACTGTGATGTAAATGTTCTCCACTATGGTGACCAACTACTGGTGGTTGATGGTGAAGGATAGGCGTTGGTTCATGATGATGTGAGGCACCGTGGTGTTGCATAGGCGGAGTTGTTTGTTGTGGTTGTTGAATAACCGGATGGTTACTTGTTACTGTTTCGTGGCTACTAGGATGAAGTTGTGCAAGTTGGACAGGATTGCTTTTTGTTATCGTTGCCACGGGCGTTGATACTGCAGCCTGTTCTGTGACTGATCGTGCTGGTCCTTGTTCTGTTGAAAGTATTAGGTCTTTTGCTTCTTGACCACTGAAAATTGAAAAATATGGTTAAAAAACTTGTAAGTTTAAGCCTTTTGCTACGAGCGTCGTCTATAGGCGACAACCGCTTGTCGACCTGTGTGTACGAGTGTCGCCTATAGATGACATCCAGTATATCGACTTTTGATCCAACATGAGTAAAATTATTAAAAATCAAACAGTTTACAGTTACATATATAAAAGAATTATTTTAAATACATTTCTATTCATAACTAGATGACCCGACAGACGTTGTCCTGTACCCATGTCTACAATTTTTTAATATAATATACTAATATTTACCGTTTACCTAAAAATAATAATTATTGTTTTTTAAATAAATTCTTCATATACATTTATAATATGAGCGATGCTAAATGTAGAACAGCTTTAAATAAAATGATGAGTCTCAATTCTCACACTATATTGGAAATTGAAGTCTTTTAACCGGTATAACATAACCATAACCATAACATAACAGTAGTTCTTCATGTTGGATTAAATTAATTTGATTTTTTATTATTAAAGATATCCAAAATTGCATCTTAAACTTCTCCGAAATTATATATTAAAAAAAAAACTATATTGAAAATTTAATATCTTGTGTTGGCGCCCCCTAAGGCGTGCGCTCGTATTTTTCGCATGCATCGCATTAAAGGTAGGACCGGCCCTGATTAATACTTAATTTCATATTTTAAGTGAATTAATTTGTCATATCCTGTTCATACGTGTATCATTCAATCTGCCATACATATACTGTATTTTATATTATTTTAATTTCTGGCACATCTCAGCTGCCTTTTGGCAATAATAATGTAGACATTTTATTTTTCTTAATCATAATCATAAATTTATTTTACATATTCTAATATTGTCTAGGTTCATACGTGAATTGAAATTTTTGGCAGATTATAGTTTTCATTTGTTTTCAATGCTAACAATGACATGTCGATTTTTGGTAAGAACCATCCTTGGCGAACATTTTAAAAAATAATTGGCCAAATTGGTTCAGGCATTGTTGAGTTATGCGCTTACCAACAAATTTTGCAATTCATTTTTATATTTAAGAATAATTGGAAAATCTTGAAATATTTTGTATATCTAATACTTAGGCAGATTGCTGGCTTGTACAGCAGTGTCACTTATGCAGGAAAACATTGCAAATACCTTTGTGAAATGAATTTATTCGTAATTCATTTAATCAAGCAGGTACTTTTTCGAAGTAATTGAATTTATTTTTAGAACATTATCATCTTGTTTTTCTTTCAAACAATTTCTGTATATATTTTTTAGCCAAACAAAGATAAAATCAATTCGTATATTTCGTCTCATAAATATTTCAAAAATTTATAATCATTATTGACGAACAATAAACGCATTAGATTTTTGATAACGCAAATCATTTTTATGCATCAATGTAATAAATTATATTTGAATTCGTAAAAACATCAGAATTAAATTTAAAAAGAGATTCTTATAAAATCTGTTGCGTATTGAAAAGATTAAATGATTTTCATTAAAAAATAAATATTTATTTATGATAAGTGCGGTAAATAATAATATGTTGAATTTATAAATAAATAGCACCTTTCTGTCTTTTTAAAGGAAAAGGAATTTTATACGTTATTTAATTAAAAAGAGCTACTAGATGGCACGATGAATGAATCATTTCTAAATAAATAATATATTTTTATTTAACTTAATATTAACCAGTTGACTGTAATTGACGTATATACTCGTCATGGAAATGTGTCAAAATTTTGTGTATTGGCGAATATATTTGAATGAAACAAGTGACCATTTGCTATTTGAATTGAGATTTGAAAAACCAAATCTATTTTGAAATGTCGACTTATTAGGAATATTTTGAGGATATTACTGTATTAAATAACTAGTGCAAGTGGCAATTTACCTATGCAAGTTGCATAAATTTCCCGAAATGTGAAAATAATAAACTTGATAAATAGGAATTAAATTTTTTTCTATTTAAATAACTTTTTTTTCTGTTGATTTTGCTTTTCATCAAACATTATTCTATTCTTTAAATAACTTCTATTATATAATTTATACTTATCTTAACAAAGAAGTGAACTGTAGTAATACAATTTTTCAATTTTGTAAAACAAACCCATAGTGTTAATTCGATATTTTTAACTTCCCGTAGGAAAAGTTTGTTTTTATAAAAAATCCGATTTGCTAATTTTATGTTTTCTTGATGTTTCAAGCCATTCTGAATCGAATGAGACCAAATTTGGAAAAAGTATGTGTGCGTGTGTATGCAAGTGAACAGATTTTTCATAATTTACTTTGTGATTGCCAGAGCTTGTTTTATATTATTTGACTACGATAATTTTCACAATATGTTTTTATTTAAACAATTACCTTAAGACATAATTAACTGAAACAACGCAAAGTGGCCTCGATGATCTCGAATTGTGCACTATGGTTGCATAACTTTGCATCCACACCCAACCTCCAGTTTTGATTGGAAATCTATAATATTTGGTTGTCACTTGACCCTTGCACAGCACTGTAATAAAAGAAGAAAGTATATTAAATTTTTATCTGATATATTGTGTAATATTTAAATATTATATTTTTAATCTTTATTAAGTGATTAATGAAGATCAGGAGATAATTATATCAAATTGCTTCGATAGATTATAATTCGATTTATCATCAAGGTTACTATGAGATTAGTTGGAGAGCCTAATGAATAATAAAGTAAAAATGAAATAAAATTAAAACTTAGTAAGAAAATTGTAGAGATTGAGATTAATCAGTTAACTTAGGATGTCATTAGTTTTAATTTCGAACTTCAAGAACTTTGAGGGGCGAAATTACTTATTATTAGTCGATTTAAAGCAGAGCGTTTTAAAAAATAATGGATAAAAACAATATTTCCAAGTTTTTACTCAAATTGGAAAATACCAAGTTGAATTAATTAAATTAAAATAAGAAATTACAATAACGGTTATATATTCATGAACATTTCCATCTCTGTTATTAGAACCCAGATAATTCAAAATTTTCTAATAAAATAAATCATTACTTTTCGAGGTTATTATTTTTTCTCGAGTATTATTTTATATAAAAACTGAAGAAAAGTTGATCTCGAATTGAATTTAATACAGTTTTTTGTATAGGTACGACTAAAGCAACTGGACGCCTTAATTGTGCCGTTAGTACATTTTTGAAAAATGTAAGAAAGCTATTTTTTTAAAAAAATAGATTTTATTAAATGTTAAAAATTAGTGATTGAGTAAATATTCAGTGAATGTAAAAATATTAGCTTTATTTTAATTGCACTATCAGGAGTTATTTTCTCTGGGGGTACGACTTAAGCAACCATTTACTAAAAGATAATTATGACCATGACACAGAAAAACCCACAAATATTCATTTTATTTAAGAATAGATATCAGTAATTGTTAAAAACAAGCTAATTTAATATTGTGTAAAACTGTAAATACAAAATTATTAGTTTATTTTCATTTGTAACTGAATATTACACAATTTTTTCTCAGTGTCGACTTGGCTCATAAATAGTCAATAATCAATGAGATAATTTAAACTATAAATTATTGACTCTTGATAAAAAATTCAAATTAGGATAAGGTTGCTCAAGTCGTACCCCTTTTATAAATATACTTTCGAGACTTCGGGAAGGTTATTCTAATAAAAAGCATTTATTGATTTTTTAAGCTCTTTCACGTCGAATCATATTACCATTTTAGGATTTTTTTTAAGAACTTCGTGACTTAGCTCTGATATACATTGATTGAAGTATGTAATATAAAAATATTATATACTTTAATCAATTATTTATTAACAAAATGTAAATTTTTAAAATTTTTAACATCC
>NW_020539726.1:29071850-29090024 GCF_003426905.1 Ctenocephalides felis
TGTATAAATAATATTATGTTATTACTACAGGCTTGGATTGGTAGATATTTGCATCATTTTACATGCATAGCGTTTGAAAATAATCTTTAATTGAAAAATTGAAAATACTTAAGACTTTAAAAATGCGTTGGATATGCATAAGATTTTAATTCACGTTTATATAGTAGTATAATTATAACTTGGATAATCAAAATTGGAAAACAAAAAAAGCCTCGTTGATAAATTGGTGTCATAAAATACTCGTTCTAGTAATTAAAAAAAAATCATTCACTTTTTTAATTAAAATACGTCTTCCAGTTCGGTTGCTCTAGTCTACAAAGTAGGCGGGTGTAATTTCTAAGTCGTTTAACTCCTTGTAAACAAAAGTAGTGATTCACTTGTTTTGAAATAAGTCATGCACGACGCCTACTCTTCAAATGTTAGTTGCACTATTTGATGTTACAATGTTGCTAACTGATGTCGAACAAAAGCTGATTAACATATAAATATGTCACAATGAGAAGACTAATTAGTTATTGTTGTTATTTTAAATATACGCGCGCAGAAATGGAATGGAGCGAATGTCATTCAGGAGTGGGGTAAAATCTTTTATCTTATTAAATAAGAATACTAATTTTTTAATTTATCGAATTTTTGGGCGTATTTTCCAGCTCCAGATAGTAGACAGACAGGACAAAGGGATAAAATATTAATAAGAACTAAAAGTGCATCGTGGCAATCTTCTGAAACTTTGCTTAAGAATTTAAGGCTTAAAATTTCTATAAATCTAGAATTTTTTTAAAAATATCGATTTCTTTGAAAATTTTGAAATTTCTTGAAACTTCTGAAAGCCATCTAAGTCGGTTGATGCATACTGTAGAAAATGTCCAGGACATTTATTTGAACTATACAAGTGAACTTCAAACATTACAAATCTTGCTACAAATCCTAAAGAAATGGACAAAAATATTGTTCGTATTATTAAAATCTCTATAAAATATCTGATAATTTGATGTGCATATGTTTCATGACTTTTTTTTTCAATTTTTTTTGTTGATCCTCCGAAACCGCTGAATCTGCCTTTTTAATCCAACCATTTTTTTATTTCCTCAGTACAAGTGAAATGTTTTTAAATCATTCAAATCGGACGCTCCGTTCTCTCAGAAACTGAATGGCCATTTTTGCACTTTTTGCCCTTTATCTTCAAAACGACTAGACCCGCCTTTTCCAAAAACCAATTATCATCCTCTTCATTAATAGGAATCGAATTACTTTCGAATCGTCCAAATCGGTTGATCCGTGCTCTCAAATCATCGACAAAATATTGTATCTGCACATACATACATATACACACACTTACATGAAGTTTTTCTAAGATATACCAAAATGTTCAGAAATCTTTGAAAAGTGAAGATATGCTAAAATTTTCATTTTCGTTTTTTTTGCGATTACTATAAGTTACCCTACGAGAAGTTGAAAATAAGCTTAAAATATGAATTTATCAATCGAAATTTTCAAAATGTATTTATATTTGTCATTTCTCACTCATAAATATATTGTAGTTTGCTTATTAAAACTAGCAATAATAATAATAAAAAAAAAACAAAAAATAGATTACGTGATACTATGATAATGAATATGATAATATGAATGTATATAAAGAATATGAATATTATCAGAAAAGAGGCTTAGAATAAGAGAGCCATTAATTTTGTAATAAATACTACAAAGAATAAATTTAATTCATTGAATTATTTAACGAAAACATACTGTTTTATGCAATTTGTAAAAATGCGATTTCAATTATCCAATTAATTATTGCAGATTTAAAATATAGCAATTATTTTTATTATCAAAGTGTTGTCGACCACTGTAAAAATAATGTCGTCTGAAAACGCCGTCATAACAAATCAGTTGTTGCTTGAATTTCATATTCGTCTGTAACAATTTAGTATTAGAAATCATGAAATAAGATCTGCTGTAAATCTCGAGATGTCAACAATACAAAAAAGGCAGAGCACGTGCTTAATTAAGTTGCAAACGAAGCTACAGCTGATATGGAATATGATTCACTCGAATAAAAAGATTAAGACAAAAGTATAAGGCTAAGGATCAAAGTCGAATTCCTATTAAAAAAAATAAAACATTGCCACTAATCATTTCTCTTAGCGCTGCGTCAAATGCATCTAATGTTTTTCTAGCATCCAATAGTAGTTGATAAGTAGTAGAATCAGAGGTAGGCAGTTACAATCACCAACCCTAAGTAATACAAGAAGATGGTATCTAATATAAAACTTTCATAATTAAACAATTTGCCAAAGCCAGTTGCTAATGTTCCATTTCAATTTTACTGTTTTTACTATGTGCCCCAACTATAACTTAAGTCTAATCTGACCTTTATTTGCTCAGGACTCAAAGTCACCCTCGCGATGAAGGAAAAGAGCAAAAATGCGGCACGAAGTCGTCGGGAAAAAGAGAATGCTGAGTTTCTGGAACTTGCGAAATTGCTGCCCCTGCCTTCTGCCATCACTTCACAATTGGACAAAGCCAGTGTCATTCGATTGACCACAAGTTACCTGAAAATGAGACAAGTATTTCCGATGGTGAGTAAAAAATATACAATATAAAAAATTATCTTAGTTTAAAATAATAAGATAAGTCAAAATTAATAATAATAATAATAATTTAAAAAATGCTACATCCATAGACCTTATACTATTGTAGTATAAGGTCCACGGCTACATCTAATTTCTAATTGATTACATCGCTCATTTAGACATATTTTTACAAATTAAAAAAAAATTCATGTTAATTCTTATTAATTAAACTAGTGGGGTGCAAGGCATCGTGCTTTAAGGCAAATTGCTGGAACTTCCTGTACCGTAAATAAAATCTTGGTACGGAACCCAAAAAAATTTACACAACATACGTACACATTATTAAAATCTCTATAAAATATCTAATAATTTGATGTACATATGTCCACAACATTTTTGATCGCCAAATGACATTTTTTTAACTTATTTTTTATTGAGAGTCCATAATCGCTGGACCTGCCTTCTCAAAATTTAATCAGTTATTCATCTTGTCAATACAAGTAAAATGCTTTTAGAATTATTAAATCGGACGATTTGTTCTCTTACAAACTGAGTTACCGTTTTTAAGCACTTTTGTCTCATATCTTCGGACGGCTAGACCTGCCTTTGCCAAAACTAATCAGCACGTCTCCTTATCAATACGAATCGAATGTTTTTTGAATTATTCAAATCGGTTGATCCGTGTTTACCGATCATTTTTATTTTTTATTATCATCATAAGAATTTTTGTAAAATCCTTTTTCATCTTGTACTGAATTTTCTTTTCCGTTTGACTTTCGTATTTTGTCTTGCTTAAGTTAGATTTTTTTTTATCTGTTCAATCTTTACCCGCAAAGGACAAGAAATACATGTCACAACCGTACCCACGAAATTTATCACAGCCTATCCAACGCACACTTTTGAAAACAAATTATCATTATGACTTCGAATTATCCAAGCAAAAATTAATTGCTGGTAATAACAAAGTGTTCTACCTGTATACAATTGACAGTTCTTATTAAAAGAATTTGAACATAAAATTCAGAAAGTGGCCGCAAAGCAATATACATATTTATGCAAGGAAATTCCTCACTGATGGCGAAATTCTAAACGCTATGTACCCAACAGCAAATTGAGTATTAAACAAAGGTTCAGTCTTGTTATGAGAAATGAAGAAAACATGAACACTTTTTTTCACTCTTCAAAAACAATGATACGGATCAGACTGATGTAGGGCGTTGGCTCAATGCACTATTGGAAACTTGTTCGAACAAACATACTTCATCTTTCTCTTCTTGTATTCTGATTTTATAAATAGTCAATTAAAATATAAAATGATTCTTAAAGACTATGAGGTGATGGCCACACTTATTATTTATCATTAACTTATTTTTCGTCAATTCTTACGTCGTCGTTTCTTTAATATTTTCAAATCGTATAAAAGTCTATATATATTTCAACAATATTATGAAGTCGTTGACGCGTGTCGAATCGCCAATTATAAAGCGTCTTCGATAATTAACACGACACAAGTTAAAACGAAAAGTATAAAAATAAAAACGGCTGAGTCGTCGGTCGTCGCGCAGTTCCAGGCGTTACGGCTACGGGGCGCCCTTTGACACCGGAGTTTGCTTAACGATGCCAATAATACGAATCAGGGGTGGATATATGTATATATATTCGAATCATATATTCATATATTGTTAAGACTAAGTATTCTTAACTACTATTATTTGTAACGAGTGTAACTATAAATACTAAATATTTGATACAAAAAAGGAAGAAAAAATATAAGGTAGAGTGAAATCTAAAGGTCCGCTTGCAAAAGGGTCTGCCATCGATATCAGAAACAAAAGTTAAAATTTCTTAACAACAATATTTGAAAGTAGATGAAAAAAGATGTATAACCAGAATATATACATATATTCATATCATATTAAAACTAACTTTAATATTCTTGACTACTATTAATTGTAACGAACGCATAGATACGAAATATTAAATATAAAAAAATAAGTTAAGAAAAAATATAGAGTAGAGTGAGATTCAAAGGTCCCCTTGCAAAAAGGTCTACCACCGATATCTCAAAAACAAGTACAGGTAAGAATTTTTCAACAACAATATTTGAAAGTAGAGGGAAAAGATGTATAACGATTCATTACCTTGAATTTTACAACGTCGCTATCGGAACATAAATGAAAATGTTCGAAAATCCATAACATAAGTAATTCCTTTCGTTGTTGGTTTTTTTTCGGTTGTGAGCACTGTTGTTTAGTTTACAAAACTATAATATTTACTTCAAATATACTTTATTTAATTGCTTTATAAGATTTATTGTTAATTTTGAGTTAGATTTAACAGTTTATTTATTTTTATATGTGGGTGGGGTAAAAAAGACCAACTAAACTTTTATCCTGGAAAAGCTAAAAACAATAAAATAATGGCTAATAAAAAAGTAAATTGAAAAAAAAGCCATTTTACTAGAGATAAACTAAATAAAAATAGTTATTCCTACTGGTGATGAATATTACTGACAAAATACCATATCAAGGTTATATACAGTATTATCTCTGTAAAAAATGTACCCATGAAATTTATATTTTGCATGTTGTTGAATAATGTAACTATTATTGTGTAAAAACCTTTAAAATCAAAATATAACATTGGACCTGGTTGCCCCCGAGCTGACCCAATTGACCTCTACTACAGGATAAAAAGGATCAGGTTACAATTTTTTTGAAAAACAGCAAAAAAACACATTTCTAGAATGATGAATTATCTGGAATTTTTACTGAACATAGTCAGAGAGTTGTTTGTGTGATATGAGTTATTTGTTGTGATATAATTATTTTCGTTTTCACAATATAATTGCTCAAAACCAAATTCGACCTTTGGGCCCCACCCTACTCTATTATATTATGTAACTAATATATGTCTCTTATTATTTTTAATAATTATTTTTATTTGAAAATCATAAAGAAATAATTATAAACATATAGTTTTTCACTTTTAATTAGTGTTGCCTGAAATATATATAAAAAATATTGAATTCAGAAAATTACGTTGAAATAAATCAAATTTGTGAGTTAATAACAATATGAATAAATAAGACCAGAAATCACTTTATTTTAAAATAATTTGAAATAATTTCCTCAAAATTATAGAGAAAATTATATTATTACTCACTTAATGTATTATATAAGTAAATTATTTTCCATTTTTCATTTTAGCGTTTTCTAAGAAACATTAAAAAAAAGCTTTAAAATGTGGACGCTTCATTAAAATAAAAACTAATTTTATTTGGTAATTGATTATAAATCAAACCAATAAGCTAAGAATACCATTTGTTGTTACTTTATTGTGAATGTTTTAATGAATTTATCCTCAAAATCACAGAGAAAATTACTTTATATTGTTTTTCATTCTCTATTATAGTATTTGGTTACAAATATTGGAAAAAAAATATTTGAAGAAAAAACTATCTTTGCCACAACTATTTTAGATTCTGATGTCTGAGTATTTCTCTGCGAATATTATAATTATATTTAGTGCTCTTGTAAAATTATTATGGAATATTTCTATAGGAAATATTTTTGAAATTGTTATTGAAAATTTGTTCAAAAATGTTACTCTATAAAAATCTCAAAATGAAAAAGATTAACTGAAATAATGATACAGTAGGTATCTAAATAAATATATTGTACTAATAAAGCGATGTAACATTCGAGCCTCCTACTATATTAAAATATATGAGAAAATCTAATCTTTTCTGAAATCTATTATTGAACAATCTTACCCACAACAGTAAAAACATATTTGAACATGATACATTACAAGAAAAGATATTTTGAGCGCTGATTTTTAAAATAATATGTATATATATATATGCATATATATTTATATAACTAATTTAAAGCATATTTTATTTTCAAAATTAGAAATTTTAAGTCATTTGACATTCGTGTTTACTAAGTTTTCAAGAACCTATTTGTCAGTTTAGTGTTTCGTCATTTACAAAATCCAATTCAATTTTATATCTCCGAGAGATTTGTAACCTCTGTTTTCTCATCATCCCTCTGCTTTTCACAACTCGAAACGACACCCAAGCAATTATTGTACGCCCCATTAAACATGCCCTACTTTGAGCCCTCGGGCAAAAATCTCTGTTATCACACTTTAGTGAAGTTGAGAGAATTTTGTTATTATTATTATTTCCAATTCGAGCACACGTCACTGTTTTTTCTGCCTTTTGAAGTCGTATAATGATCTAGTTTGAATGTAGGTGTCACAGCATGATTATAACTGGACCATGGGAAAATGGTAAATGACATTGATTATTTTTTTAAAATTTGAACACTACTGTTAGAATATTCTATTTTATTTTAAAAATTGCAGATAATTTTTTTTTTAATTACAATATTTATTACAACTGTTAAATAATTTAACTTCTAGTAATAATAATGAACAATAACATGAATTTAAATAAAAAAGAGTACAAAATAAAGGATAGTATTTACATTAGAATGATTTCCATAGTATGATGATTTAATATAAAATAAAAGCAAATAAAAATAATAATAAAATTAATAAATAAAATAAATAAAATTTCAGAATAATAAAAATAATACTAGTAAAACAATAAAGTGGAAGATTATCCAAATAAGCTACTTATTGTAAACGACTATTCAATGTCTTAAAAATTGTTGATCTATGGACCTGCCTTAGCTTTAATTAAAAAATAATACTCATTGGATTAAACTCTACAAATTTTTTTTTAAATAATTTTAGCTTAATTCTAATCTTTTTATAAAAGCTTATAAAATTGTCTTGGTTTTATGTTATTTATTATGTCAATAAAAACAATTCGTTCCGTCCACAAAAATTCTTCAAAACATAAAATTTTGAATATTTAAATGTGAAATTATTGGGATTTCTATATCAATAAACCAATTTTTTGATAATTGACAAATGAATTCATATTACATAATTAACAGAATTGTTAAAAATAATTAATATAGGGTAGGTCGGGGCAAAAAGGTCCAATTTGACTTTGAGCAATTATATTGTGAAAACCAAAACAATTAAATCACAACAAATAACACATATCAATCAAACAACTATCTGAATATGTTCAGTAAAACTCCCAGCTAATTCATCATTGTAAAAATGTGTTTTCTGCTATTTTTCAAAAATTGGTCACCTGGTCCCTTTTACCCCAATGGCGAGGTAAAATGGAACGACTAGAAAAATCAATGTCTTATTTTTAATTTAAAAGGCATTTTACGAAATAATAGCTACATTATTCAAACAATGCAAAAGATAACTCTGTATATAACCTTGATCAGGTATTTTGTCGAAAATAATCATCAGCAGAGTTGGAATAACTATTTATATAATTTATCCCTTTTTATATTGCTTTTTAACTCAATTTATTTTTTATTAACATATTAACTACTATTATTAGTAGGGTAAGTTATAGTAATCGGCCGAAATCGAAAATGATTTTTATTTTGCATATTTTTACGTTTCAGAGGTTTCTGAACATTTTGGCATTTTTTAGAAAAAATGGATATTTGTGTGTATGTTTGGATACAATTTTTTGTCGACGTTTTCAACAGCACCGGTCAACCGATTTGAATTATTCAAAAAGCATTCGATTCCTATTGAGAAGGAGACGTGCTGATTAGTTTTTGGCGAGAGTTGGTCAAGCCGTTTCGAAGAGATACGAAGCAAAAAGTGCAGAATATAGAAATCGAGTTTTTGCGAGTATGGAGCATCCGATTTGAATGATTCAAAAAACATTCAATTTGATGGCGAGAAGTGATGATTAGTTTTTGGCAAAGACAGGTCAAGACATTTTAGAGATAAATGTGTAAAAAATGACAGTTTTTGAGGGAACGAAGCATCCGATTTGAATGATTCAAAAAATCTTTTGCTTGTATTGACTAAACGATTAATTTTGAGAAAAGAAATTTTTTTTTCAATTCATTTTCATTTTCATTTTTTTTTATTTTCAATTTTTTTTTATTATCATAAATAATTTAGAGTTTTATTTTAATTCTAGCTAAAATTCTAAAGCTTACTTATATACTGAAATATCACATATAATAATTTAAAAAAACAATTAATACCTCGAATATTTCATTACAGTACGTGAAGTTCCAGCAATTTGCTTAAGCCACGATGCCATACACCACTAGGTTTATTATTGCATGTACCAAAGACTAGATCAAATTATTATGAATCAACTAACACAATACTATTATAATGAATCGATAAATTACCAACAAGGTATTTTAATAACCTCACTACAATATTTTCGAATGGACACAACTGTAAAGTTATATGTATGTACAGTTGTACACCACTAGTTACATAGACCAAAGACTAGATCAAATTACTATGAATCAACTAATAAATACTATTATAATGAATCGATAAATTACTAACAAGGTATATTAATAACCTCACGACAATATTTTCGAATGGACACAACTGTAAAGTTTTATGTCATGTACTTGTACATTTAATATCGTTCGTCCATCGTAATTCCTCACAAGTTAATTCTGTGATGGTAGCAATGAGTAATTTTCCGGTACTTAGTACGTTGAATTATTACATCTTCTGTACCCGTGACTGATACTTGAAGAAAATTACCTTCGAAGAGAATCAAATTTATAATCAAACATAATCTACGACCGTGCATTTGTAATAAAATACTGTATACTGATAAGGTGCAATAGCAATATTATAGTATATTTATGAGGAATAGTTAATATGCATTTTTAGGCATAGGAAATTGCACAATTTGTTATGGCTGTTAAGTGATTGTGTACGGTTTGGATTTATTGACATACCATCGATGTATTTAAAAGTCTATTTAATTAAATATATATTGAGGTTGTCTTTTATAAATATGCAGGGTGTCCCAGAACTCAACGTCAAGTCGGAACAGGGCGATAGTATTGAAAATTATTCTATATAGTTCGAAAATTATGAGCTTTTAAGTACAACACAGACCTTTGGTAAAACTGTGATCAATTTTCTTTTACTAATTTTGTTCATTTAAATTTTAGATCCATAATCGAAAATAATAGTTCTAGGACCACAGTCAGAAGTGAAAACAAAATTGCCCCAGGTTTTCTTAGAATTAAATCTTTCTGTTAAACCATGAATAAATTTTCAAAATTTGAGAGACTTTCCTTAAAAAAAAGTACTAAAGTGTCTCGCCAGATTTCAGCAAAAGTTAGTGCATTTTGATTGTAAAAGGGTAAAATATTTGATAGTTACATAATAAAAAAATCTAGTAAAAAATAAAAATCGCATGTTGAAATATCTTTACAAACGACCCTTACGCCGAATTGAAACAACGTAAAATGTATGTACTGCACACAAAATATTTTTCGTTCCGTTTTTTCTCTTTAAAAAAAAAAAACTACCAATAACAGGAATACAGATTCAGTAAATGGTTTGGAATGTTTGTTATATTGGTAAATGTTTTCAATAAATTTATAAAAGAATAAATTAACTTACTTATTATTCCAACAATTTAAAACTACATTTTCTGAACATATGATTAATTTTAAATACACCTTTGGCAAAAGTCATTTTATCAATTTTTATAAAAAAATTGTAGATATTGTAGTTAGTAAGTAAATGCAGAATTCAGTAATGAAAATTTAATTAATGTTTGTAAACCTGATTTGTTTCTTAACACTTAACTTTACGTTCATACTTCCTTTGTATTTTGTAAATTTAGGCTGTTAATTTTAATTTTTATGAACTTCTATCAAGCATGATTTTTTATTCAAAATAAAGAAACAGTTTTGGGACCATGATTTTGTTTTTGCATCATACTTATATTATTGAATTTTTGTAAAATACATTTATTCAATTTAATTCTTATTTTGTTATAACTGTATTTATTAATTGTTTTGTATTACCTGAAAGAAGCATATATACAATTATAATTTAAGCGTATAACATTTATATTTTTACTACGTTTATAATCTGTATTTGAATAAAAAATTGCATGAAGTTTCCTTTTTTTGATAAAAATAAATCATTTTGCTATTTGTAAGCTCCATAAAATTAAAGGAATTCATGATAATATAAAATATACTTTCATATTATTTCAAGTTAATGGTAAGGCAGTAATAGCATTTATAGAAATAAATAATTGTGCGTTCAATAATATACATTTTTTTTAAATACTTAGATCATTATCATATATTTGTAAGCTTCATAAAATTATAGACAATCATAAATCATAAAAATACTCCTAAGCATTTTCAGTAACTTTAATGTGCAAAGAGCATTTATATTAAGTCCGCATCAAAGTACACAATTTTCAAAAAAAAATAAATAATGACAAATTTAGTATTTTTTATTCAAATTTTTGTATTACATTCATCAATTTGTCTCTCACATCAATTTAAACCGAACATATATTTATACGTTATGCGTAGCCACGTCATCATATCTAATATCTATTGATCAATACTTCAAATACTGGTAGTGGCATCTTTAACAATAGAATTATATTTCGATAAAGGAAGATACATCACACTTCGGCAGTTGACAATTCGAACAAGTCTATAAAGTTGTTCTATTATATATTATACACAACAGAGAGATTCCTCTGATACAAAAAAACACCGGGAAGAAAATCAATTGAGTTCGATGAGATAAAAGTATTGAGATAAAAATATATGATGAAATACGAAAAAATACTGTATATTGAATATGAATCTCACAGGAATCTGAATAATGTTTGTAATTAATTATTAGTTAAATTTTTTTTATTGATTTGTCGATTTTTTTTTCACTAGGTCTAGGAGATGCTTGGGGTGCTGCGCCCCCGTGCGCTACTCCCCGAGACCCTGCGATGCGAGAACTGGGTTCCCACTTGCTTCAGTCGCTCGATGGATTCATATTCGTTTTGGCGCCCGACGGCAAAATCATGTACATCTCGGAAACAGCTTCAGTACATTTAGGACTTAGCCAGGTGCGAAAAAAAATTGATTTATTTATATGTATTATTCCCCTTGTATTAAGAGTAAGGTGACCATATTTTTTGCATAAAATCCGGGACGGATTAAAATGTGTGTGAGAGCGGAGGGGGTGGGGAATAAATTGTTGGTGAGCTAAAAACTTATATGCACATTTTTTTGGTTCAAATTTTCTAGTTGAAATATATTTAAAAAAAATATTGGCAATCAATACATTTTTAAAAATCCGGGACAATCCGGGACAAAACACTTAAAACCGGGACAAATATTGCTTTTACTTTTTTTAATTATGGTCACCTTAATTAAGAGTGAAGATAAAACCTTTTTTATATTTTTCTTAATAAATTATTTTAAAATGTGAATTAGAAAATATTTATGAGACCTCAAAGACTGGAGTTTTGAAAATAAAGCTAATCATATTAAGTGCAACATAAAGCTTTGGTGAAACTATGATCGTTTCTCGGTTTTATTAATTTTGTTCATTTAAACTTTAGATCAAAAATTGTAAACAACATTTCTAAAACCACTCAAAAATAATGATGTAATTAGCCCAATTTCTCTAGAATTAAGACTTTTTGTTGAACTATCTTAAAAGTATCTTTAAAATGTCTTTAATATATAGGCTAGGCAAGAGCTTAGTGTTAAGGGTGGATCCGCGGGTGATAAAGTTCACCATTAAAACAAATAATATATGATTTTTTTAACAATACTATTTTAAAGTAGAGAGCAAAAGATGTGTAACCAGCCTTTGCCTTAAATCTGTCGGCATCGCTATAATAAGATAAACGGTCACACTGGTAGTTTGTTTACCGAAAGTATATTTCATCGTTGTTAGTTTTTTTTTCGTTTTGACCAGTGCTATTTAGTTTACAATACCTGAATATATTTTTCTAATACCTGAATATATTTATGTACTTAAATATACGTGTGTATCGTTACTTTTAAATTATTTTCAACCGTTTTTTTTTTAATATAACCTCTAGAAAAGCTTACGTCTTGTTGTAGCAAAAAGGACCACCTGGCAAAATGTAAATAATAAGAAAATAGTGAGCAACATACAAACTAGTTATAAGAAACATTTTTATTAAGGCAATTTGCACGAACTTCGCGATACGTATTATATACAGAATCTACTTAATCAATAATAGTTTTGATTTAACTTTTAAGATTCAAAATATTCAAATTTTTTGAGGATTTAAATTTTTAAATTCAAATTGTTATTTTGGAAATGAAATGTTCGCATTCACTAAAAAATAATCAATATGATTTATAAGTGATATCTTTCAAAAATATTTATAAAATCTGCAATTGTATAAATTAAATTAATGTATCTAACACATTTCATACATTTCGGGTTCAAAAATCTATTATAGTTATTTTAAATGTGAATCAGTTGTGACTTTACGATACATAGAACGTACATATGCTTGACATAGATTCTGATTAGAATCGCTTAAGCACATGACGACACTCTAAACTGTGATGAATTTTTATAATTCAATCCTTTATTTTAGACGAATAATATTTTAGTACGTTATTTCTAACGTTATAAAAAGATCCATCAAAATCGTCAAAAAATATCTCAGCATTTATTTACGAAGAAACGTCCCGGCCGATCTTTACGGAAAACTAATAAACGCAATTCCCAACCAATATCTTTCGAACAGTTTTTGAATTTTTAAAATCGATTCATGATTCATGACTGTGAGCTAAAATGTGGAGGAAAAGTTTTACATTTTTCTGCTAATTATAAAGGAAAAGCTTTGCTAATCGCCGCACAAAATTTTTGAAATCGGTTCTCAGGGGCCGTTCAAGTATTACGTAAGCACTATAGAGAGGCGGGAGGGGGTTGTTAATTTGCTTATTTTGAGTTGACATAGGTGGCAGGGGAGTCTGGATGATGATTATGTCATAGGTAGTATTTTTATTTTTTTTACATTAATTGCAAAATGTTTGCGTAAGCATGGGGGTAGGGGGTAAGAGCTTTGCTTACTTCTGCTGACAAGGGGGATCGGGGGGTAAATAATTGTAATAAATCTGCTTACGTAATACTTGAACGATCCCTCAGATGTTTTTGAGAAAATGTCGAAGAAAAAAAATAATCGCATATGTACACACATATAAATTTTCCAAATTTAGTTTCAATCAATTCAAAATAACATGAAACATTGAGAAACCATGAAATTAGCAAATCGCATTTTGTCGCGAAAACAACTTCTCCTTTGGGAAGTTAACTCTCAATCCATCAGTTCATTTACCCTCGTTTATCTATCTATTATAGGTTGAATTAACGGGTAACAGCATATTCGAATACATCCATCAAGCCGATCACGAAGAAATGACCGCAGTACTATCAGCCCAATACCCCGGCGGCGCCCCATTAGTGGGACCTCCACCCATAACGGGCGCCGGCTACCGGGCTCAGGCACAAGAATTGGAGAGCGAAAGGGCTTTCTTCATACGAATGAAGTGCGTGCTGGCCAAGAGGAACGCAGGTCTCACGTCCGGAGGATTCAAGGTAAGGGATAAAAATAGTTTGCTCACTCTGGAAACATTATATTATATATAAAAATAGAGCTCTCGATCAAATGATTCGGTAAAACTCGAAAACGGCTAAACCGATTTGGCCAGTCTTAGTCTTAAAAAATTCGTGCTAATCAAGGGTCGTCGGAAAGGTGAGATATTATTTCAAAATCGAGTAGAAACTTTACATTTTTAATTTGATAATTTTTGTAGAAGCGTAATTTAATTAAAACAATGGACAATGGCTAATACGTCAAATGTCGAACGTTTTTGACAGATGATATTCAATTATTTTTAATAGAATGTTTTACATGAATATTATTTAATTATGATTAAATTGTAGTAAGTAGTTTTGTTTGTAGTTTTATTTATATACAAAAACGTTATTAACCGGGCCGCAAGTGTTACTAGGGACTCAAAATAGCAACTTTTTTGAAATGTTAATATGACAATGCACTTTTTGGCATATTTTTCTCAAACACAGTGCTCTGAAAAATCTCATTTGTATAATTATATACTCATTAGTATTTATAAAACAATTTCTAGGTTATATTATTTTTTATTTATGATATTTAAATTCAGAACCTAAATTTGGTATCGATCAAACGATTGATCGAAGAATAGATAGTAATATATGAAGATCCGGTGTTAAAAATGTCCACCACCGGTGTGTCAAAAATCAGTAAAGTTAAGCATTGTTTAACAACGATATTTGAAAGTAGAAGAAAAAAGATGTATAACCAACTATAACCTTGATTTGAAAACGGTAATCTTTGAACATCCATAGTAAAAGTATTTTCTTCAGTTGGTAGTTTTTTAGCATTAGTTAAAAATGTAATTAATTTGTAAAATACCTTTAAAATTATAATAAGGCTTTAAACCTTTTTGCCACCTGCCCGTTTCAAGTTACCCCGCCTATAGGGTAATTTTTGACAGACATAAGAAAATCACATTTCTACAAAGATGAAGTAGCTGGCAGTTGTACTGAACCTAGTCAGATAATTGTTCGTTTGAAATGTGTTATTTGTTGTGACATAATTGTTATGGTTTTCACAATACAGTTTATATTTGCTCAAAGTCAAATTGGACCTTTGTGTCTTGCCCTTTCCTTTTAATTTTCCTTTAATTCATCGAAAGTAACTTGAACTTTTCAAAAAGCAGGTCAAAGAAATACTTAATTTATTTTCTATCTCTCCTCGCAGAAAATTGAAATTTTTTTATAAGCTCAGTAGTATTATTTAGAATTATACACAAAATCCAGAATCCAAAAAGAATCTGAAAAACTTGAAACATAATCAATAAGTGGAAAGACCAAAAAAGACTTGGATTGGATTATATCATGTTTTCTATAGAAAGTGTATAAAACATCCAGTTTGATTGTATTGACAAAATATAGACAAATTAATGGGGTTTGTTGTTTTTATAATACCTCATTGTATATAGCATTCAAATAACACATTCTTATACACTAAAAGTATTCATTTTTTTGATTCTCTAGAAATTGATCAGCAAAACAACGTTTGCCGGGTCAGCTAGTTATCAATAATAGTTTAGTCTCTAATTAATAGTCTCATCTACTACAATTTATATTTAAGATGTCTCAAGCGACACCCATCTGGAAAGTTCTATAAATAAGGGACTGAATATGTATATGTTATCCAAACCTTACATTTTTTCATTTCACCTCCGATAACGTGGCTCATAAACCCTTTCTTGTGTGGGCATTATCGACGCTTAAAACAAAACTCGTCAAAATAAGAAAAACAACGAAATTGTCGTCTCCAGTCGCGACGAGTGTCAGTTTGTTTCAGACATAAATCTATCGGCCATTGCGTCATTTCCACGAACGCAGGAACAAAAGAAGTGGTCCCGGCAATAAGTTTAATGTCAAATCATTCATTGCCGTCGTATTCACCTTACTAAGGATCCATTCATCCAAAACATATGAGTAAATAGGGTAGAGCGGGGGACAAAGGTCCGATTTGAGTTTCAGCAAAACCGAAATAACTACATCACAACAAATAACACATATCGAACACAAAACTATCTGAGCATGTGCAGTAATACCTAAAAATTATATTAAGGCCTCGTAAACTAAACAACAGTGCTCACAGTCAAAAACATTAACAACGAAAGAAAATACTTTGTTATGGATTTTCAAACATTGCCGTTTATCTTCCGTTAGCATATATATGTCATACATGTTTTCCCTCTACTTTCAAATATTGTTGTTAAAAAAATCATAACTTCACTTGTTTTGGAGACATGTTTTGGTTATACATCTTTTCCCCTCTACTTTCAAATATTGTTGTTAAAAAAAATCATAACTTTACGTGTTTTAGAGACATCCAATCAAAATGATGGCTGGTTATACATCTTTTTCCCTCTACTTTCAAATATTGTTGTTAAAAAAATCATAACTTCACTTGTTTTAGAGACATGCAATCAAGATGATAGCTGGATATAAATCTTCTCTCCTCTACTTTCAAATAATGTTGGTAAAAAAAATCATAATTTCACTTGTTTTGGAGAAATCCAATCAAGATGATGACTGGTTATACATCTTTCCCCCTCTACTTTCAAATATTGTTGTTAAAAAGACTCATAACTTCAATTGTTTTTGGGATATCGATGGGAGATCTTTTTGCCACAAACATTATGCCCTAGTCTACTCTATATCAGATAAAACAAATAAATAACTCATACTTAAAAAATATATTCAGGCATCGTAAACTAAACAACAGTGCTCAAAACAGAAAAAAACTATCATCAAAATCTATTGTTGAAATTTTGACAATGTGGACGTTTTAAGTCTGATTTAAGGTGATGCTGATTACACATATTTTGCCCTCTACTTTAAAATAGTATCGGTAAAAAATACCATATTTTACTTGTTTTGGAGATAATAGTGGTGGAACATTTTTTCCGCGGATCTTTCAGCCCCGCTCTTCTCTATATGAAAAGTTCTGAATGTGGAATAAAATGTTTTTAACATTTTGGTCATTGGTCTCTTATGTACAAGTTACCAAAAAATCTTTCTGGTGAACGAAATTAAGATATATGACGAAACATGATTTTAATACTACGACCAACACATCTGTTTTTGGCTCGGAAAAATGACTATTTCAATATTCTTCAATTATATTTTTTGATGTGGATGTGGCTTTAGCCCACAGTAGTCGTAAAATATTTACGCTTTCTTTGTTTCTGTTAGCCTTTCATTCGTCTTTGCGCATTCAGACGTTTGTCTCAACTCCAGAATGCTGGTGGCGGCCACTCATGATTTCCAGCAGTTCCAAATCATTATACTAAAAGATATTTTAACTTATTTTTTTACTACACTTTGATTAAAATCCTGCTCTCCAGTCACTGGATTATTGGCATTCAATTTAGGCTCACTAAAATCTGGTCTTTCAGTCACTGGATTATTGGCATCCAATTTAGACACATTAAAATCTGGTTATCCAGTCACTGGATTATTGGCATCCGATTTAGACTTATTAAAATCTGGTCCTTCAGTCACTGAATTATTGGCATCCGATTCAGACATATTAAAATCTGGTCCTTCAGTCACTATATTATTCCGATTCAGACATATTAAATCTGGTCCTTCAGTCACTATATTACTGGCATCTAATTTAGACTACTAAAATCTGGTCGTCCAGTCACTGGATTATTGGCATCCGATTCAGACACATTAAAATCTGGTCATCCAGTCACTGGATTATTGGCATTCGATTTAGGCTTATTAAAATTTGGTCCTCCGGTCATTGGATTATTAGCATCCGATCTAAATTTATTAAAATCTGGTTCTTCAGTCACCAAAAAGCTCTACAACTTACTTAAGGTAAAATGTCACATGCAACTATTTATTTTATACACTCATAGATAGCCTTCAAATATTCCGAGCAACTTTATTTTAATTTTTTTTTTTCAAAAATTTCAATTTAACAAATTTTACTGTATACATTACCATATAATTGCCAATACACAAAATTCTACACTTCTCCGTGAAAATATATTCGTCAATCCTAGTTATTACGGACGAGGATTAGCAGCCACTTGTGTCAACTACTGTTTATTAT
>NW_020539726.1:29091024-29259748 GCF_003426905.1 Ctenocephalides felis
TGAACAAGAACTATCTGACTATGTTTATGTTTATGTTTAGTACATCTCCCAGCTATCTCATTACTGTAGAAATGTGTTTTTGCTGTTTTTCAAAAATTTGTCACTTGTTTTTTTTACACCATGGGCGCGGTAAAATCGGACGACGAGAGAACAAAAATCTAATATATTATTTTTAATTTTAATGGCATTAACGAAATAATAGGAACATTATTCAGCCAAGGCAAAATATAACTTTTATGGATAAATTTTTACAAAGATGACTCTGTATATAACCTTGATTGGTATTTTGCCCAAAATATTCATCAGCAGAGTTGGAAAAAATATTTATTTAATTTATCTCTTGTAAAAATGCTTTTTTAAACGTCGTAAGAATCAATGGGATGGCTGGTTGTACAATTTTTCCCTCTACTTTCAAATATTGTTGTTAAGAAATCTTTAAAACTTTACTTGTTTTTGTTGAGATATCGGTGATAGACCTTTCTACCTGCGGATCTTTAAGCCCCGCTCTATCTCATATATATATATATATATATATGTTATATTTATATATTATATATAATATATAAAATTTGTTACATACTAAAAACTTTTCAATATGACCCCCCCTGGCGCCGAGCTGGATCCGCAACTGCTTTATCAGATACATCGAATTGTTTTTAATTTTTGAAATCGGTCTAGTTAAATTAATTAAATAAAATTAAAATGACAACCTGGCTACTTTAATGGGAATAAAAATTTCGCTAGTAATTCACCAATAATACTAATTATAGTTGATATCAGCATTCTAAATAATTTTGTTCTGATAAAATCATCACGAATTATTAAAATAAATTTTAATCATCAAATTAATTTTATTTTATATATTATCAAGCATATCGCAATGTCATTTACAACGCAGTTTAATCTTAAAAAAATATTATCAAGATTTTTTTTGTTGCGGAATTAGTTGCTATGTAAATATTTTTGCAATCAGTGTACTAATAATAATTTCTCAATATAGTACTGCGCGATCACTTTTTATATTTTAGTACAACTTTTTTGACCAAATTAATTAAGAGCCAAGGACACGTTTTATTTTATTAATTAATTAATTTTAATTTTGACGAGTGCCCACATGTCTAACAAATTTACGAAAATTAATATTTTTTTTCCGTATACATCTGCAAATAATACTTAAAAAAATGACTTTTTATCATTTATATTATTAACTGTATTAATACCCTTCTAATTGGATCTAGTTAGAATCTTATTGGATTTTCTTAAATTTAACTTTAGACCTATGAGTTACATATATGCTCGAAATTTTTTTAAGTTTGGAGAGTTATTTAAAGATAAAATGACGATTCAATTTTTCAAAGGTTCAAAGTCGATATTGTATAGTGTTCAACAATCAACGTGTACTTTGAATCGATTTTTATTAATATAATCTATAAAATGATTCCACGTTGTTTGATAACAAAATAAGTCATATACATCTCAAAAGTGATAATTAGATCATAAAATGGGTTGATGACCCTATGAATTAATGTACTTACTTTTTTATATTAACGCATTTTATATTGTTATTTTCGAATCTATGAGTTAAATTTTCAGTAATTATTTAAAGCCCAAAGTTGTTTAAAAAATTTGCCCTAGATTAATGCAATTTAGAAAAAAATTCTTATTAATCCAAATTAAGACTTTAAAGTTAAAAATCAGATTATTAATTAGAACATTAAATTTAAACAATGCAATTTTTATCGATAATTTTAAAATCATTGAATTTTTAATAAAAAGTAAGGGGTAGGAAAATAAACTTTAATAGAAAATGTTTCTTTGTAAATTTGTTTACAAGATAGCGATCACAAGTAGATAGAAATTGATTAGCATAATTTTTACTGAAAATAAATATTTTTTTACAATAATTAAATAGCAATCAGAAAGAACATTTCTATAAGCTTGTGTTGATTAAAAAATTTTTTAGTAGTAGAATATTTTTTTATATATAGTTGAACTTATGCTTATCAACTTCAATCATTTATTAGATAATAATTTTCAATTGATTATACAATGAGAATCAAAACACGTTTTAAATACTTAAGCATATAAGAAAAAATATATAATTCTTTTATTATTTATACTTCATACTGAATTAATTATTACTAAAATTTAAAAAAAAAATGTATATTATTACATTATTTTATTCTTACAAAATCTCCAGAATCTCAATTGCAAATATAAATATAAACCAATAAAATTACGTTTTGTGCAACATTTTGCTTATTAATGCTAATTCTATAGGATAATTATTGATATTGATTTCTGTAAATAATTGGAGTGCTAACGACCTTAAAATATCTTAATTTACATAACAAAATGATAAGAATGTCGTTTAAAATATAAATCATATACTGCCACGCGACTTCTCTAATCAAATTATTTTGAAATATTTTATTTTTTAAATGTTCGATATCATTTTGTAACGATAGCTTTTTAGCTAAATAGTAATTTTTTAAGATTACTAATTCGATTATAAAATAGATTCAATCATTTGCAAGCTTTAAAATATGTTATCAATGTATTAACGAATAATTCGATTATTAACACTTATTATTAATTATTAACTTTTTTGTATCATTTTTTTCAGTAACATCTTACGTATACATTAGAAGTTGATGATTATTTGATTGTGTATAATTATCTCCAAACAAATAATTTTTGCTAAATCATTCTTATGCTTAGAAGACTAAAAATTATTAAAAAAATTAAAAAATATTGAAGATCTTGCAATTCGCTCTTGATTTCACTAAGCATTTTAACCCTTTCCACTCGGATGCCGGCGCCCGGCGGCAAAATACGCAGTAATTCCATAATTAGCAAGTGGAAAGGATTAAGTCTTTTATGAAGATTTTTTTCAACTAATAGTCTAATAAAAAGTTCTGCGCAATTTTTTTATTGAGTATTAGCAATAGTATATGTAACGTATGCAATTTCATATTATCATGAAATATTATTGAACTTGAAAAAGTTGTAAAGATGAAAAAACACTCTACAAAATGATGTAAATGATTTTGCAAATTGCGTTAGTTATTATTAATTCAATTATATATATGCAAGTCATGCAATAGAACCTGTTGATGAGTTGTTTACAAAAAACGATTGCAGTTCGTACAAGTTACTTATGTCGTACCTGCACTTTAACTCTGTGATAGAATGTTAGATAATAAATAATATATCTGCTTAAATAAGGTGCCCAAAATACTAAAATTAATATTTTTTTTAACTATAATAACAAAAAGGTCAAAGGCCTTAACACCAATCATTCAAGAAACAAAGGCATTTATTAAGTTGCCAATACCATTCGTGCGCGGATATATAAACGTGACAATTCATAGAATTCAATAAATCAAAACTTTACCGGTGTTATGAATCAACATTACTAAAGATATGACTATCGATTAAAGATTTGTTTAATAATGAGGCGGAAATAATATTTGGAAAATTTCTCACACCTATTTTGTGTTATCAATATTTAAATACTAATGGTTTTATTAACAATGGATCGTTTGATGTTTAAATTCCCTCCGTTTGTCTTGCTAGGATAAGTTATAGTAATCGCAAAAAAATTGAAAACGAAATTTTTATATATCTTTACGTTTCAAAGATTTTTATAAACATTTTGGCATGCTTATACTAAATGGATGTATGCGTGTATGTGTGTGTGTGTGAGGTGCGGATGTGCGGATACAATTTTTGTCGACGATTTCGAGAACACGGATCAACCGATTTGAATGATCCACAAAACATTCGATTCCTATTGATGGGGAGACGTGCTGATTAGTTTTTGGCAAAGGCAGCAAAGGAAGTTCCGGCAATTAGCCTTAAGGCATGATGCCATGCCCTACCAGTATTTTTATTTTTGAATAGTCCAATTAGGTTGCCTTACAAAAAGCCATGTAATAACCGACTAATATTTGGAAAATTTAGTTAGGGTTCTTGGGAGTATTGAGGTCTGGTTAAAAAAAAACAAAAAAAAATGTTTATATATACATATATATATTAGTTATTTTGCAAAATAATTATTACTTAAGATATTTTCATATCATTTTGTAATATATGATTATTCGATATAATAGATACGCGTTTATATAAAAGAGAAACAATTACTCTTGACCTTGTTGTGATAATGTTAAATGAATTGAATTAATTTTGATATTGAAAACGTTAGTTCAAAAGTATCATGTTGAGTTTTAATCATAACTTTATCAATTGTCAACAATTTATGCGATATAAAGTTTAATTTTTATATTGTATCATAACAAAAATCAAATTTGCACTAATTGTTTTATATTTTCAATTATGGTACCTATTAAATTTGGATTGAACAAATCTCTACTAAGATGTAAATGAATATCGCGTTATGAAAGTTATATTCAGGTTTTTAATAATATTATCATTTTCATTTTTTTGCAGAATTTTACTTAATAATATAATTTAGAGTGCAATACCGTATAATATAATTTAGAGTGCAGAAATTTGCATCTAATAATCATTTCCACTCAATGGCGATTTCCTGAAAGTTGTTATATTTTTAAAATATTTTTTCGATATCTATTTATTATTCATATTTTCATAAAAATAATCAAAATTTATATTTATTTTCAATTCAAGTTCAATTTATAAATATTTTCATAAAAATATTCAAATTGCTTTAAAAAAATGTTAAATAAGCATGCATATGCATTACTTTTATTAATTTCGGATTACTTCCAAGTTGAATATTTATTTGATACCAAAAAGTTATCAAAAGTTGTTTATTCAAGTTCCAAAATATAAAGTTGGTTATTAAAATATTTGCATTAAAAATATTATAAGAAAGTTCTGGTTTTCTGAAGACAACGGTATCACTCCGAATTTAAAAGGTAATATCTAGTTGCAAATTCCGAGATTTATATGAATTTTGCGGCATTCGAGTAGAAAGGGTTAGAATGCTGCAAACGATTTAAAAAAATTATCTTCACAAGGATAAAAATCTATTTTTCCTCAATATTGATCTGGTTTACGTGAATCTTTATTAACATTTTAAAAATAAAATTAGAACTGAAATACTTTTTGAAAGATTATGAAAGCGATATTTTCTTTGAACACTGATCGATGACAACTGTACCAAAATTTTAAAGGTTATAATCAAAAATATTATTATTAAATAGGACTATTTCTGTGTGAAATAATTACAGTTCAAAATTTCAATTTAAAGTGCAAGAAAGAAGACAACGGTCTCACGCAACATGTGCGTGCTCAAGAGTGAGTATATTGAAATGATGGTTTGGTTAAAAGGTTCATATTGTACATTTATACTATATTTTATTCATTTTAGAGCAGTTGTTTTGTATCCAGATATTTATATCATTTATCTTACCTCAAATAGTTGCAGCAAAAGGCTCACATACAACCTTCTTACTCCTAGCTGTTGTCCAACAACTGCCAAAAATACAACAGAACTAACAAACAGTGCAGGGAACATAAAAAAGGAACATGCAAGTACTAACAACAATGTTGTGGTCAGTATCATTTCACATTGCAAACTAGTCACATTAAAATGTTTCCGTAAAATTTTGTGATACAGTTCACCGAGGTCTATGTCGAACAGACCCATTTTTCACTAATAAAATTAATTTAATTTCTAATATAACTTATTTTAATTTTATTTAATATATTATATATTAATAATAGTAAAAAAATCAGTCATCAATTAGTGTTAGTTTAGATATCACAGCATGAGTTTAGGAGTAGTACTGATTTGAACGCAGGCTTTTTACAATGACCCAACTGTACGCCGGACTTTGTGAGTACATTTAAACAGAGAGCTAATGATTTTTTTATTTATATATTATTTTATTCAAAATAATAACTAGTCGGGTGCATGGCATCGTGCCTTCAAGCAAATTGCTAGAACTTCCCGTACTGTAATTAAAAATCTTGGTACGGAACCCAAATAAAATTACACAAAATGTGTACACATTATGAAAATCTCTGTAAAATATCTGATAATTTGATGTACATATGTCCAATAAACATTTTTGACCGCCAAATTACATTTTTTAACTTATTTTTATTAAGAGTCCATAGTCGCTGGACCTGCCTTCCCAAAAATTTAATCAGTTCTTCATCTTGTCAATACAAGTAAAATGTCGACGAAAATTTGTATCTGCACACACACACACACATACATCCATTTTTTCTGAAATATGCCAAAATGTTCAGAAACCTTTGAAACGTAAAGATATATAAATTTTTTTATTTTAGATTTTTTTGCGATTACTATAACTTGCCCTACGGGAAGTTAATTATAATATATTAATACAAGTTATTAAATTTTATATCAAATCAATCGCTACTTCAAAAATTTCCTAGAAACTAAAATGTATGTTGTGCATCGATGCAAAAGTTTAACTTCAAAATTATAACTAGTGGGGTGTATGGCATTGTGCCTTAAGGCAAATTGCTGGAACTTCCCGTACCGTAACGAAATGTTGGAGGAATACTGAAAGTTTTCAAATAGATTATTATAAATATTGCAACATTGTCTAATATTCATAAGAATTATATAAACTGAATTGCAAAGCTGAAATTATTTGTTTAAAGTATATAAGAACTATAGTCAGAATTAAAAATAAAATCTGAGTTATTTTCGATAAACAAAAAAAAATTGAGAAGAAAAGTTGAAACAAAATTTTTTTTTTCTAAAATCAATTATTTTGTTAAGACAAGCAGAAAGTTCTTTGAATTATTTAAATCGGACGCTTAGTTCTCTCAAAAACTGATTAACACTTCTCCCAATCATTACTAATTTAATGTTTTTTAGATCATTCCAATCGGATTCTCCGTTCTCTCAAAAACTCGATTTCTATTTTCTGCACTCTTTACTGTTTATCTCCGTAACTGCTGGACCTGCCTTTGCCAAAAACTAATCAGCACATCTCCCTATGAATATGAATCGAATGTTTTTTGAACCATTCAAATCGGTTGATCCGTACGTCCGAAAACGTGGACGATAAAAATGCATCAGTATAAATTTATCAATCAGAAGTACGACAACCTTTTGTCTCCTAATAATGTTATGTAGTAGAGAATATATCACATCAGCTTATAGATTTCTGAGAATAGTTCTGAATGAAGTTCAAATAATAATATAAAAGATCCATCAAATTTTTAAAATATGTTTAGAAAATATTTGTTATTTTGCATATTACAAGTCGCATATATAGATTTAGACAGAGTCAACTTAAATTTGTTTCTATTGCTGACATATAGCACTGAAATATAGATAAAATTCTATAAGATATTGGGCTAAAAATTACCTATAATAAAAGGAACAATAAGTTAATTATAGTATGCACCGAAATAATTTTTATGGGTCAAAGATTCTATCGTCGTGCTAGTTATAACTAGTGTGCGACTATTTTTAATTTTCTTTTGTAGGTCTTCATATAACTACATTTAAAAGAATTTTTAAAATCAGCTAAATATCTAACATATAACAAATATAACAACAAATTTATATGTATCAATATAAAAGACAATTATAATTACATCAGTTCAAATCAACAAATTTGAAGGTCAATCTAAATTAATTCAAGTTCTTATGATTCAATTTTTAAGTTGCTCTGTCAGAGATGTTTTAACACCTAGTCTAGAAATTTGGACACATTTTAATATTTTCAATGCTAACACTAGCTCTCCCATTAATTCAATATTGTCCATAGATTAATTGTGATAACTCACTTGTTAGATTACGCGTATGTGTCATCATCAAATATTATCACAACTTGCACCTTAGTATGTATATACATAATGCGTGTTAGAAACAAAAATATTATAAGAAAACTTTATTTAAATGAAAAAAAGCGATTAGAATTAATTTTAAAATATACTAAAGGTTTGTTAATTCCCATTTGCTTTGTTGTTTTTTTATAGGAAATGATATTGTATATTTCTGGTAGATAGTACAGATAGTCGTATTTTATTGTCGATTTCGAATCGAATTATAATAGGATACACAGGATGTATGAGATTACATAATATTGTGCCCGCATTATGTAACGAATTCATTTTCAAACCGGTCTGCGATCGTGATTGTGAATAAGATGTACATCACTTGTATTAAGTTCTTGCGAGCTTCCTCGTGGCCTAGGTGTTAGATCTATGGACTTCCAACCAGAAGTCCTCGGGCAGTCTGATATCAAGCAGTATTGACATCGGTTTTCACTAAAAAGAAATAATTTCAATAGAGAAAATAGTCTTTTAGCATTGCTGCATTCATAAAAAAATCATCAATATTACAGAAATTGTAATAATAAAGTTATTACATAAATATATGACAACCTTTTGGGTTGCCACCTATAAAAAATCACGACGTTTAGGAAGTGAGCGTTCTGATTACTTTCCAACATATATAACAAAAAATATCTTCACGTTTTAGAGGTTTCTGAATATTTTGGCATACCTCAGAAAAAATGGATGTGTGTGCGTGTATGTGTGTGTGTGTATGCATGTGTGGAGACAATTTTTCGTCGACGATTTCGGGCATATGGATGCACCTATTTGAAAAATTCAAAAGCAATCGATTCCTATTGATAGGGAAATGTGCTGATTAGTTTTTAGTAAAGGCAGGTCCAGCCTTTTTGGAGATACGAAGCTAAACATGTTAAAAATGCAGTTTTTGAGAGAACTAAGCATCCGATTTGAATGATTTAAACAGCTTTCGCTTGTTTTGACTAAACTATTGCTTTTAGAGACCATTTTTTATTAATTTCCATTTTTTTGAATATCGAACATAATTTGGATTTTAATTCTTATTCCAGCTAAAGTTCTAAACATCAATTATATATTCAAATAAATAATTTTAAATTCGCAATTCAGTTTATATAATTTTATAAATATTACACAATGTCCTTTATTTTAAATCCAATTTGTCAAATTTTGTTAATTTACTTCTCATACAAACATATATAAACGCCATCATCCAATTTATAATTTTTTATATTTTGTCTATAAAGAATAAATAATTTATAATATATTTGAAAACATTTAATATTCCTGGAATATTTTATCACGGTACGGAAGTTCCAGCAATTTGCCTTGAGGCACGATGCCATATACCTGCTAGTTATGAATTTATAGTTCACAAAAATTCAAATGAATAAATCAATTAAATAATTCAATGTTTGAGAAAAAAATATATATTTCACAGGTTGAAATTTGTCACATTGCTGTACGATTTACATTGTCCTAATTAATTTTTTACAAAGAATATTTACAAGATTTAAGTATTAATATCCAATTTTGTTATCTAATGCATATATATTAATATAATATAAATATATTTCTTAACGACTAAAGCTTTTATGTACATTTTGTATAATTATAGTACATATTTTATAGTAATCTTTGTACACTTTGGTTACATATTATAATACACCTTAAAATATTTTTATAAAAACTATTCATAATCGATTTTTGTTTACAAATCCACTTATAGATAAATGTAATTAATCCATAAATTGGTAAAATTTTATGACGTAGAACACTCACAATATTTGTGCTATTTATCTTCACAAAATACTTTGGAAATAAGAGGATATTGTCACGTACTTGAATCAAACATCTTTTACTATCAATAGTTATTTTATATATAGTATTATCATTATTTCATCATTTTTTGAATTTAATACTACAGTTACTTAAAATAAAAGGGTATCTTTCCAATTATTATTATTACCATTGGTTCGTTGAGTTTTTATAAGAACTTATTGTATCATGTCTCATATTTTAATTAATTTACCTTTTACAAATCAACGTGATGTTTGATTATATTTTTAGAAGGTACATCTTAATACCGTACTAATCAAAGAAATATTTTTAATTTTTACAATTTGTTTAAATTAATTAAAAATTATCTAAATTACGTGCATATTTTTATGCCTAAACCAAATCAACTAAATAAAATATTCAGTCTTTCTTTGAATTTCAAACAACAGTTATTTATATTACTCAAACAACGTTTGTAACAATTTTTTCGCCGACTTAGATTTTAAAATATATTAATTACTGGCACGCATCACTGGGTAGTATATTTAATTTACAAATATATAATTTAGTTAAAAAAAAATTAAATTCTACTTAACGACTTAACTCACTAAACTATATCTGATTAGTTTCGATATAATTGTGGTATAAATCACATATTTTTTAATGAATAATAATTTTGGCGATGCAAATATTATTTTCATTGGGTTTTGCATAAAGTGCAGGGTAGACTTATGAAATAATCAGATGTCATATGTATTACTAAGGAGCCAATGTCATGTTATGGGTCTATCTTCGTATGAATCGGTAGTAACAACTGTCCAAAAGCTGTGGGTTGCTGTGCAATCAGGCGTTTCACACATAAAACTTAAGGGGCACAACTAGTGGGAAATTTTCATAAAATCGAATTTTCAATTTACCTTTAAAAATAACATACCAAAATATTAAATCGATATCTTATATATATATATCGAACTATCGATTTTTGATCGGATCAAAATCGAATTTTGGCAGTCCAAAACGACCAAAATTTTGAGTAAAATCCGACTTCTTTTTAAAAAACGCCGTCATTTTGTCAATTTTTGATTTTTTTTATCGTAGTTCATTTTACAGACAATATTATCTAGTTTAACGAGATTTTTTTTTTAAATTTCATCCACGTAGAAGGCCGGAATCACTGCAGCAGTGAAGGGCCTTTTTTGTCGCGCCGTTGGAGATCGACGATAACTTTATTTTTTTCTTCAAAAATTTCACTATGTATTCTTAAAGCATGTATAAATCCTAAAATTTTTAAATGATTGATAAAGTAGTTTTTTTTAATTAAACTCCCAAATATCACCTTTTTTTAGGCGGTTACACTAGTTGTGCCTCTTAACTTCAAATATGTTTTATCAAAGAGACCTCAGAAAGTTGCACTTTCTGAAGTTTGAACTTTGTTCGTTTTGTAGGTTAATTTCTATGTAAAACGCCTGATCGCGCAGCAAATACATAGCTTCTAGAAAGTTTATTACTACCAACTATTTTATCCAAGATTTGGCCTCCAAGTTTGCATAACACCTGGTATTCTGTCACCACTTTTTAAATCTTTTCATGGATTTACACCCATAACTTTTTTTCTATCAGCGAACATACTCATTAGTTAACTGATGGTACTGCTGAGCATCAACTATAACTCCTTTATAAGGAACATGACCAGGTGAAGTATTATTTACAACACCTGCTCCTACCACAACTGGCTGATGATGCTGGTGTTGCGTAACAACAGGTTGAAGATGCTGGTAATTTTGGAAATCGTGTAAAACATGGTTGTTTGCTCTGGCTGCTTCATAGATCACCATATTGTTGACTTCACTTTCTGTACTACTGCAGGAGTTACTAGACACCGAAAAGGGCCTTTCGGTAATTGGTTGCAAATGGGTATGAGAATGGGTTGGATCTGCTGTTTCGTAACCGTAGAACATGTGATCGGGGTATGCACAAAAATTAGCTGAAGAACTGCTGTCGTCGTAGATTTGCTGATCGTGCTGTAATAAAGATAAATGGTCAGAGAAAATGATTTTTTGTATAGTTTAAATCAAGGATGAGCAAACCGCGGCCCGCGGGTCGCGTGCGACCCGCCGGATGTTTTTCTGTGGCCCGCCAAGCGTTTCTCAACTACAGACTATTTTTCTAGATATTTTATCAAATACGACTGTAAAGGCTGATGTGTTGTCAGTCAAATACTGGTAAAAATTGTTCGCAGAAATAGCATTTCCTGATAAAATAAATATTCAGTTAACAATATTGCAAGAAAAATTGAGAACTTATCCGAAAACATATCCATAACGCATTTCCAAATTTAAAATAATTAAATAAGTGTGTTTTATAAAGTCGCGAGGGTTAAACCACCGTGAATTTAAAGAATTCCTGAACAATTTAAAGCGTGTATATGGCGATAATTTTTGTACTTTCCTCATTTTGACAATGGAGAATAATATCTTCTGCATCATTTTGTGTTTTACTTTCCATATTTGGAAAAAGGAAATGTGAACAAATTTTAATTGCGATTCTAAATGTTCAAAGCTTAACATCGATGTAGGTATACTTTATGAAAACCATCACAGAAAGTAATCAGCATGCAAAATAGCTGTATTATTTACAGATTTAAAAGATGTATTTTTTAGTAAACATTGCAATTTTTTATAAAACTCATGTCAGCTCTGAGAAATTTTTGCTTTTGAAAAAAACACGCAAAGAAAATTATGTAAATTCTTTTTTTGGAAGTACGTCGTGTGCGAACAATTGCACAGAAAGAAAAGTCGATGGAAAATAATTCATTCATTTAGAAAAATTTAGAGATTGAAAATTGTGCCAGTTTTTTAAATATTTTGCGTCCCAATTCTGACTATAGATTTATCTTCAGAAGTAAATGGAAAACGTATAACATACACCCAATCCAGACAACTTTTTTGTGAATCTGTGTTAATTTCGATCCATCCACCGAGCAAAATTGAGTGAAACATATTAAAGCTGCATCACTATGCTACTTTCCGCATTAAAAAAATTAAAGAACAAGATTTAAAAAACGGCTTATATCGATCAGCTTATATAAAAAAGCAGTGCCAAATTTTTCATTAAAGTTTTCAATAAAATTAGTTTTTCTGTTTAACTATTATTTGTTTTCATTTTGCATATATACACTCGTAAATATATAAAATATATACTTTATTCAACTTTGAGTATTTGTTCTTTTCTTGTTGCAGTTTTGTAATTTTGTTTGTTTTATTCCCGCGCTCAGTCAATGAATCTTTTTGACTTTATATTAGTTCAGACTTTTGAGTTTATGAAAAATCTTCAATTTTATTCAAAAAGAAAAAGCAATTTATTTTTTATGGGTTGTACAACCGTAACATTTTTTTTAAAATTTGTTCTTCATTTTAATTTTTTAGCGCGGAATGGAAAACTACATACAACTCCAAATTTCAATTTCTTATTTCATAATAGTCATTTTAGCTCGATAATCGATCAATTAACAATGATCGTCTTTTTTGTGAACGTTTTTAATAGAAATTTGATCAAGATTTTTCTGAGCTTATAGTAAAGCTTAAATTTATCCGCTCTATCCGCTGCAACATTTTGAAAACAATTCTTAGATATTGGCAACGAAATGGTTACCCTTGATAAAACTAACTGATTTGCAGACTTAGTACAAATATTTCTCGTTGTGCTTAATAAGAAGTACCTAGTTTTTGAATGCCCTGTAGAAGGTGCAATTTTGCTTTTATCCGGGTCTGCTAGTATATATACATAAATTACGTGCGGCCCGCCATGAAATTTTAAAACTTAAAATGGCCCGTGAGTTAAAAATGTTGCTAGCCCTTGGTTTAAATGTTTATATGAGCCACTTTTCTTACCGGTTGTAAATGCTGCAAATACTGATATTCATGGGGACCATGATCATGGTACGTATTTTCCCTATATCCACTATGATGTAAATGTTCTCCATGGTGGTGACCAACTACTGGTGGTTGATGATGCAGGATAGGCGTTGGCTCATGATGATGTGAGGCACCTTGGTGTTGCATAGGCGGAGTTGTTTGTTGTGGTTGTTGAATTACTGGATGGTTACTCGTTACTGTTTCGTGGCTACTTGGATGATGTTGTGCAAGTTGAACAGGATTGCTTTTTGGTATCGTTGACACGGGCGTTGATACTGCAGCTGGTTCTGTGACTGATCGTGCTGGTCCTTGTTCTGTTGAAAGTATCAAGTCTTTTGCTTCTTGACCACTGGGAATAGAAAAATATATTAAAAAAAACTGTGTTTTAATTCTTTTGTCACGAGTGTCGTCTATAGGCGACATGCGCTTGTCGACCTGTGTGTACGAGTGTCGCCTATAGACGACATCCAACGTTTGATCAAAATTTATCGCTTTGAGTTAATTATTCAAACTTTTTTTTATTGTAGTTTTCTGTTACATATATAGAAGTAGGGTGATCCTCAATATGGTTATTTTCGATTTTTTTGCTCCCAGGTGCTCAAATGCTTCTAAATTGATAAAAAAATTTTCTCTGCAAGTTTTTGGCCCTGAAATTTACTTTAAGATAGTCCGCACTCCAACGAAAGTTTCTTGAATCTTCTTAAGTAAATACTTATTTTATGAAATTTGTCAAATTTTTGTTGTAATTATTTTTATTTATGATCAAAATAAGCAAATACAATGTTTATCTCAAACTTTTGATCCACTTGTCGCTATGTTGTAAAATTCTAAAAAACAAATGGAATTTTTCCCATGTTATATCCATAAGAAACTTTGATTAGAGTGCGGACTATCTTAAAATTAATATTAAGAGCTAAAACTTTCATAGAATTGTTTTTTATTAATTTGCAATCATGCGAGCCCCTGAGAGAAAGGAAATCGAAATATCCACCCTAAATATAGAACTTCTATATTTTTTCGGGCTCGTTTTTTTTTAGAGATATTAGCCCATATAATTTTTTGAAAATGATGGGTGGGCTGAGCTCAAGCCCACACAGCCCACACGGTTCCGACGCCACTGTATAGAAGTATAATTTTTATATTTTAAATACATTTCTATTAATGATAATTAGAAAATCGTTTGTGTATTTAATATTTGGGCGGATTGCTGGCCCGTACAGCAGTGTCATTTCTGTAGAAAACATCGCAAAAAATATGTTCATTTGAATTTGCTCTTAATCGAATTAAACAAGTAGGTACTTTTTCAAAGTAATTAATTTTATTTTTAGAATATTATCATTTTATTTTTGCTAAAACAATTTCTGTATGTATCTTTTAGGCAAACAAAGATAAAATCAAGTCGTATATTTATTCTCATAAATATTTCAAAAATTTATAATCATTATTGACGAACAATAAACGCATTAGTTTTTTGATAACGCAAATCATTTTTATGCATCAAAGTAATAAATTATATTTTTGAATTCGTAAAAATATTAGAATTACATTGGAAAAGAGATTCTTATAAAATCTGTTGCGTATTGAAAAGATTAAATGATTAATTTTTATTTATTATAAAAAAACACAAATAAAGTTTATTTATGGTACATGAATAATAATAAGATGAATTTATAAATATATGGTACTGTTTTCTGTATTCTTGAAGGAAAAACATAGAAAAATTTTATACATTATTTAATAAAATGAGCTATTAGATGGCACGATAAATGAATCATTTCTAAATAAATAATATATTTTTATTTAACTTATCCTACATTAACCTGTTGACTGTAATTAACGTATATACTCGTCATGGCAAAGTGAAGGAATTTTGTGTATTAACGAGTATATACGCCATGAGTATAAAACTATTTGAATTAAAGTTTTTGGAAAACCAAATATTTTCTGAAATGGCGACTTATTTGGAATATTTTGAGGATATGATTGTATAAAATAACTAGTTTAAGTGGCATTTTACCTTGGCAAGTTGCATAAACTTTCCGAAATGTGAAAATAATATACTTGATAAATAAGAATTAATTTTTTATATTTAAATATCTTTTTCCACTGTTTGTTTTGAAGATAGATTTTGCTTTTAATCAAACCTTATTCTATTCTTTAAACTACTTCTATTATATAATATATACTTAACTTAACAAAGAAGTAAACTGTAGTAATAAAATTTTTCAATGTTGTAAAACAAACCCATAGTGTTCATTCGATATTTTTAACTTCTCGAAGGAGAAGTTTGTTTTCATAAAAAATCCGATTTGCTAATTTTATGTTTTCTCGACGTTTCAAGCCATTCTGAATCGAATGAGACCAAATTTTGAAAAAGTATGTGTGTGTGTATGTGAACAGATTTTTTTATAATTTACTACGTTATTACCAGAGCTTATTTTATATTATTTGACTACGATGATTTTTTTATTTAAACTATTACCTTAATACATAATTAACTGAAACTACGCAAAGTGGCCTCGATGATCTCGAATTGTGCACTATAGTTGCATAACTTTGCATCCAGACCCAACCTCCAGTTTTGATTGGAAATCTGTAATATTTGGTTGTCACTTGACCCTTGCACAGCACTGTAATAATAGAAGAAAGTATATTAAATTATTATCTGATCCATTGTGTAATATTTAAATATTATATTTTTAATCTTTATTAAGTGATTACTGGAGATCAGCAGATAATTGTATCAAATTGCTTTGATAGATTAAAATTTCATTTATAATCAAGGTTACTATGAGATTAGTTGGAGAGCCTAATGAATAATGAAGTAAAAATGAAAAAAAATTAAAATTTCAATTGTAGTCTAAGTAGGTAAGTTAATTGTAGAGATTGAGACAAACTAAGCTTTTAAAGTTATAAAATTAAGTGTTAGAAGTATTTGGGCAAAGCTTCTCAAGTCGTAAAACTTCCTAAGTTCATAAGCTACATTTTGTCTAATTATTATAAATTACGTCATCTAAATTTCAATATACTATTATAAATAGAACTGAGTTTTCAATTAAAAACCTAAAGGACACCTTGCGAACTAAAAAGTAAGCTGCCTATGAAGTTTTTATTAATATTTTTGTTAGTTTCAATCCATTTATAGCAAAAATATGATTGCATTCGTTAGATTTTGATATTTTTATTTTATTTCTGGTATTATTTTAATAATTATATTCGACTTGGTAACAAAAAACTAAAGAAGATTTCATCTCAAACTGAATTAATTAGTTTTTAGTAGTAGGCCTGTAGTAAGTAGTGTGACCAAAGCTAAAGGTGGTACAACTAAGGCAACTTGTGCCGTTAGTACATTTTCAAAAAACTTATTTAACTTATAAAAATTCTTATTTTGAAAGATTTCAAAAGATTCAAGATTAACTAGTTGGTTTGGTATTTAGCCTTGAGGCAAGTTACATGAACTTCCCGAAATGTGTAAATAATCGACTTAATCAAAGAAAAATGTGTAAATAATATACTTCATTAATCCTACTTTTTAAAAATCGATAATAATTTTAGCAAAATTTGACGAATTTTTAAAATTAAACTACTTGTCGTTAGGCCATAATATTACAGTAAGACCATGATGTATATCGCCAAAAAAATTTCCATGAAAATCGGCTTAAATTTTTTTTTCAACAGTTAATTACAAGAAAACGGCTCGGTAGATTTTCACCTAAAATTAATCAGTATCATTCCCAACGAATATCTTTCGAACAGTTTTCGATATTTAAAATCGGTCGGTAGGATGAGCTTAAATGTCGACGAAAATTTAACACTTTTTTTCAACAGTTAATTACAAGAAAACGGCTCGGTAGATTTTCACCTAAAATTAATCAGTATCATTCCCAACTAATATCTTTCGAACAGTTTTTGATATTTTAAAATCGGTTCGGTAGGATGAGTTTAAATGTCGACGAAAATTTAACACTTTTTTTCAACAGTTAATTACAAGAAAACGGCTGGGTAGATTTTCACCTAAAATTAATCAGTATCATTCCCAACTAATATCTTTCGAACAGTTTTTGATATTTTAAAATCGGTTCGGTAGGATGAGCTTAAATGTCGACGAAAATTTAACACTTTTTTTCAACAGTTAATTACAAGAAAACGGCTCGGTAGATTTTCACCTAAAATTAATCAGTATCATTCCCAACTAATATCTTTCGAACAGTTTTCGATATTTTAAAATCGGTTCGGTAGGATGAGCTTAAATGTCGACGAAAATTTAACACTTTTTTTCAACATTTAATTACAAGAAAACGGCTCGGTAGATTTTCACCTAAAATTAATCAGTATCATTCCCAACTAATATCTTTCGAACAGTTTTTGATATTTTAAAATCGGTTCGGTAGGATGAGCTTAAATGTCGACGAAAATTTAACACTTTTTTTCAACAGTTAATTACAAGAAAACGGCTCGGTAGATTTTCACCTAAAATTAATCAGTATCATTCCCAACTAATATCTTTCAAACAGTTTTTGATTTTTTAAAATCGTTCGGTAGGATGAGCTTAAATGTGGACGAAAAGTTTTTTTCAAATTACAAAGAAACGGCTTGGCAGATCGTTGCACAAAACTGACAAACGATAGTCCTCACCGAAATACATCAAATGGCTTTTAAATTTCTAAAATCGGTTCAGGCGTTTTTGAGAAAACGTCGATCAAAAGTCTAATTTTGACAAATGCCAAAAAGACCATACTGATTTTTGCAAACTTTGACGAATTTTTAAAGCTGAACCAGTTGTCGTAGGGCCGTAATATTTTAGTATGATCTAGAAGACTATGGTATCTATCGTCAAAAAAATAATCATAAAAATCGTCGAAATTTTTTTTTTTAAAAACTTTATTACAAGAAAACGGCCCGGCCGATCTCTACCAAAAACTAATCAGCACGATTCCCAACCAATATCTTTCGAACGGTTTTTGAATTTTCAAAATCGATTCAGAATTGCGGGCTAAAACGTAGACGAAAAATTTTTCACTTTTCTGCCATTATGAAGAAACGGCTTGGCCGATCGTCGCACAAAACTGACAAACAATAGTTCTCGTCGAGATACATCGAATGGCTTTTAATTTTTGAAATCGACCCAGCCGTTTTCGAGAAAACGTCGATTTACGGCAAAAAATCTGTTCACATACACACACACACACACACACACACACACACCACACATACTTTTTCCAAATTTTGGTCTCATTCGATTCAGAATGGCTTGAAACGTCGAGAAAACATAAAATTAGCGAATCGGGTTTTTTGATGAAAACATAAACTTCTCCTTCGGGAAGTTAAAAAAAATAGTTTTATTTCATTTGCACTAATTGTAAATATTGCAGGGTCATTATCTCTGCGGTACCACTTAAGCAATCTTTCTCTAATTAGAAATTTGCGTAGACGGCACAGACAAACTTAAAATAAATCATTTTATTAATAAGCCACTGAATATGCAGTAAATGTGTTTTATTTGAATTTTTCCAGGGGGTACGACTTAGAACAACCTTTCTCTAAATAGAAATTTGTTAAGACGGCACAGACAAACGTAAAAATAACTATTTTATGAATAAGAGTTAATAAAAATAAAACAAAAAAAAGTTTTATTTTAATATCCCAAGGAGCACGACTTAAGCAACCTTACCCTAATTAGCAAACATTGCTATCTCTATTATAAATTATTTTTTATTCATTGTCAAATTTTTGTTATAATGATATTATAATAAAAATAGTATAATTTTTTCATTATAATGAGATTCTTGCATTATTATTAGACTATACGAGCTGATTTTTTGCGGCTTTGGGTAGGTTTTTCCAACGAGAAACTTTCATTGATTTTTTAAGCTGTTTTACATTAAATCTGATGTCAATTTTTTCCTAACAATAAAACTTTTTGCAGATACTTTCTAACTTAAGTATTATTTTGATTAACCTGGTAGCTGATGTCCATGGTTAAGTTCATAATTTTTATGTACATATTTTTTCAATTCAAAACCTATATAACTAGTGGTATATGGCATCGAGACTTAAGGCAAATTGTTAGAACTCCCCGTACCGTAAAGAAAAATTCGAAAACTATTAAATGTTTTCAAAAAGATCATCAATCAATCTAAAGATTTCATTTCATTTCATTATTTAGTTTTATTATTTATTTCATTATTTGTCAACACAAGTAGAAAGTTTTTTGAATCATTTAAATCGGATAAGTTCTCTTAAAAACTGTTATTTTTTGCACTTTTAGCCCGTCTCTCCGAAACGGCTGGACCTGCCTTTGTCAAAAACTATTCACGGATTATCCCTTTCATTACGAATTGAATGTGTTTTGTACTCAATTGTAGGAAAAATTGTATTCAAACATACATACACATCCATTTTTTTCAAAGTATGCCAAAATATTCAGAAATCTTTGAAACGTGAAGACTGCAATAATTTTCAATTTCGATTTTTTGACGATTACTATAACTTGCGCTATGGGAATTTAATACATTTATGCAAGAATGATCACCTGCAGTTATCTAATTTTCATAAAAAATGACTAAGTATGTAATTAATTAATTCACGTCAGAAGTTTTTTTTAAACCTTTTGTCAAGTATCCGACAAATCCCGTTTATTTCGATATGCATCCGTGTCCTGCCGTGATTTCTTTAAAAGCTCTCGATTCGAAATAAATAACATTTCGAAATCCAGCCGCAGATTTTTCTATCCAAGGGCGACATTGAGTGCGCCTTAAACCCTGTATGTTTACAATGGTACCGGTCGATTTGTAAGCGATCGTGCCTTCAAATAAATTAAGGGAATTACCCATTCCCGGAGCCCTTTGCCATCTATTCCCGCCAACAAACTGCGTCTGTGCACAATAGAGATAATACGGACAAAATGGCGCATCGGGCCATATGGTATGGTATGGTATGGGCGGCATGGGTTTCTCTGTATTATGTATTGTTTGGGAATATACAATATAATATCATATTCGGGATATTTCGTGTTGCAAAAGTGTAAAACGCACATTTTATTATGTAATGATGATTTGGAATAAAGGCGTCTACAAACAGACTGTTTAACGATCACGCGGAATGGATTATCGATATTAATGCATGGAAATAATTTTGATAAATTATTTAAATATTATGCTTTTTCAATCAGCTTTATGCTAATGAGAATGAACTTTTTTAACTTCCCGTATAGTACCTAATCGCAAAAATATTGAAAATTTAAATTTTTGTATATCAAAGGTTTCAGAGCATTTCTACATACTTTAGAAAAAATGGATGTACGTGCTTATGTGACTATATATGCGTGGATACAATTTTTAGTCGATGTTTATGGGAGCACGGATCAACCGATTTGAATACTTCGAAAACCATTCGATTCGTATTGACGAGGAGACATACTGATTACTTTAATGCATTTCAGTTTTTGAGGAAATCCGATTTGATTTTTTTGTTATAATTTATTTTTGTAAATCAATACTTTAATGTATTATTTACAAAATTGATATTTGCAAAAAAAGAAATAATACAAAAAAATACAATAAATTAAATATAAAATAAAAAAAAGTTAAAATAAAATGAAATAAAAACATTAATACAAAAATAATAACATAAATGAACTATGACTTGATGATGTATGCCTCGTGATCCGATTTGAATGATTCAAAAGACATTTCACTTGTATTGACGAAATGAAAGTTAATGAAATTTTTGTGAAGGAAGGTCTAGCAGTTTCGGAGATCCAGAAAATTTTAAAAAATCATTAAGTAGTCAAAAATGATCGATTGATTCTCTATTTTCTATTTTGATTCCATTTCTTTTGGTTTTGCATCAACTTTTATATATATATATATATATATATATATATATATAGATAATGTTCAATCCTTTTCACTCGGATGACGCCGCTCTGTCGTCAAAATACTTACTAACTTACGGCTGCGGCAAAATTCAAGGGTTAAATTTCACTTATATAGTTCAAAGAAGTTTTCTGGATATTTTTGTCACTATGAATCAAACGACTACATGGGTATCTAAATTTTCAGAAATTTTAGATTTTTTAATTGTTTTAAGAAAAGTTTTAATAAAAGTTTCAGCAAGTTGCCATATGCGCTACATATTTTTATGTTTATCTTAGTTTTGAACAAAAATCAGAACTTATCAGTTTTTTGACAACTGTCAACTGTTGAACTATCTATATTTAATTCATTTTAATTTTTAGAAGTTATTTAAGACCGAAACTATCATCACATATATAATTTAAATATCTAAGTTTTACTACACCATCGAAAAGGATATTACATAAATATCTGCACAGTTTAAAATATGGCCTGATGTAAATGCAACATGTAACACTTAAATGTATTACAATGACAATATTATCAGCTCTTCGCAAAAAATTAAAGAATTAAATATATTTGTATGAAGAATAACGTATTTTAATATATGAGCTTTTTAATGTTTTTTTTTAATTTAACGTAAAAAAGATCATACACTTTTATATAATGACGATATATTATACAATGACGGTGTTCGATCGATTTTAAATATAGATCAAAAATAAAATTATCGTTACTAAATATACTTTATTGAAGCATCTAACTTAAATTACGTAAGTAATATATATTGCACTTACAATGAATAAAAAATATAAAAGGAAGATCTGAAATGACGCTATTATTTTATTCCTGATTAAAATTGTTATAAAAATATTTTACATGCATCTTTATACAATAAATTTATGGTTTACAATTCATCAAAAGAATAGTTTTTGATGAATTGCAAACCATATGGAGATTACCCCCTAATTGAATTTACATTAAAATATCAAGTAATCTGATCAATTTATTCAATATCTGGTTTTAAGTTCCTTGTCAATTTGACGCCCAAACTATGACATACAACTTATATTTTTAACTTCCCGAAGGAGAAGTTTATGTTTTCATCAAAAAACCCGATTCGCTAATTTTATGTTTTCTCGACGTTTCAAGCCATTCTGAATCGAATGAGACCAAATTTGGAAAAAGTATGTGTGTGTGTGTGTGTGTGTGTGTGTGTGTGTGTGTATGTGAACAGATTTTTTGCCGTAAATCGACGTTTTCTCGAAAACGGCTGGGTCGATTTCAAAAATTTAAAAGCCATTCGATGTATCTCGACGAGAACTATTGTTTGTCAGTTTTGTGCGACGATCGGCCAAGCCGTTTCTTCATAAATGGCAGAAAAGTGAAAAATTTTTCGTCTACGTTTTAGCCCGCAATTCTGAATCGATTTTGAAAATTCAAAAACCGTTCGAAAGATATTGGTTGGGAATCGTGCTGATTAGTTTTTGGTAGAGATCGGCCGGGCCGTTTTCTTGTAATAAAGTTTTTAAAAAAAAAATTTCGACGATTTTTATGATTATTTTTTTGACGATAGATACCATAGTCTTCTAGATCATACTAAAATATTACGGCCCTACGACAACTGGTTCAGCTTTAAAAATTCGTCAAAGTTTGCAAAAATCAGTATGGTCTTTTTGGCATTTGTCAAAATTAGACTTTTGATCGACGTTTTCTCAAAAACGCCTGAACCGATTTTAGAAATTTAAAAGCCATTTGATGTATTTCGGTGAGGACTATCGTTTGTCAGTTTTGTGCAACGATCTGCCAAGCCGTTTCTTTGTAATTTGAAAAAAACTTTTCGTCCACATTTAAGCTCATCCTACCGAACGATTTTAAAAAATCAAAAACTGTTTGAAAGATATTAGTTGGGAATGATACTGATTAATTTTAGGTGAAAATCTACCGAGCCGTTTTCTTGTAATTAACTGTTGAAAAAAAGTGTTAAATTTTCGTCGACATTTAAGCTCATCCTACCGAACCGATTTTAAAATATCAAAAACTGTTCGAAAGATATTAGTTGGGAATGATACTGATTAATTTTAGGTGAAATCTACCGAGCCGTTTTCTTGTAATTAAATGTTGAAAAAAAGTGTTAAATTTTCGTCGACATTTAAGCTCATCCTACCGAACCGATTTTAAAATATCGAAAACTGTTCGAAAGATATTAGTTGGGAATGATACTGATTAATTTTAGGTGAAAATCTACCGAGCCGTTTTCTTGTAATTAACTGTTGAAAAAAAGTGTTAAATTTTCGTCGACATTTAAGCTCATCCTACCGAACCGATTTTAAAATATCAAAAACTGTTCGAAAGATATTAGTTGGGAATGATACTGATTAATTTTAGGTGAAAATCTACCCAGCCGTTTTCTTGTAATTAACTGTTGAAAAAAAGTGTTAAATTTTCGTCGACATTTAAACTCATCCTACCGAACCGATTTTAAAATATCAAAAACTGTTCGAAAGATATTAGTTGGGAATGATACTGATTAATTTTAGGTGAAAATCTACCGAGCCGTTTTCTTGTAATTAACTGTTGAAAAAAAGTGTTAAATTTTCGTCGACATTTAAGCTCATCCTACCGAACCGATTTTAAAATATCGAAAACTGTTCGAAAGATATTCGTTGGGAATGATACTGATTAATTTTAGGTGAAAATCTACCGAGCCGTTTTCTTGTAATTAACTGTTGAAAAAAAAATTTAAGCCGATTTTCATGGAAATTTTTTTGGCGATATACATCATGGTCTTACTGTAATATTATGGCCTAACGACAAGTAGTTTAATTTTAAAAATTCGTCAAATTTTGCTAAAATTATTATCGATTTTTAAAAAGTAGGATTAATGAAGTATATTATTTACACATTTTTCTTTGATTAAGTCGATTATTTACACATTTCGGGAAGTTCATGTAACTTGCCTCAAGGCTAAATACCAAACCAACTAGTTTAACTTTTATCTCAAGTAAAAATATTTTTGAAAATTAAATCAAACTTACAAGTATGATGTGCAAATCTCATATGCAGAATATCAGCTCCGTGAATGTAGTGATAAATTGTTTTTTCTATTAAATCTTGAGGTTCATAGCCTGTTAGTTGCGCTACCCTGAAAAAAAAATTATCGTACAGTCATATATATATATATATATATATATATATATATATATATATATATATATATATATATATATATACAGTAGTGTAAACATATTAAATTTCGATCCTCATAATTCATTTTAAAAACTTTGTCACCCCTTACAAGTGCTTGTTACATAAAAGAACTAATAAGTGAAACCAAACAAAGTATCATATTATATATTTGGATAACTTGATTATATTACTAATAAAAAATGTGACTGTGAAATATTTTTTGGTACTAAAATTTGAGAATCATTCGTGGCGCAGTAAACTATAAATCATGAGTTTACGAGGAAACTTAGAGTAAATTTTAAGGGTCCAGGTTTATTGCTTAAATTTATGATGTTGACTTTTGTCTTGGTAATTAGTAAACTGGTAAACTGATTTTAAATTAGGCAACAACTTTAGTGTTATATAATTATTTGTATTTCATACGTATTGATAACTATTAGTATAACATAAAAAAATTACTTTTTTTTACTCACCTTGCGTCTAAGAAAATTAGTTTTAAGTCTAAACTTGCTCGAAACATGAACATATTGCAATGAAGCTTAATTTCAGTAATAGCACTAGGAGGTAATGAATGTCCAACAGCAACTAATCCTAAATTTTGGTAACACATATCGTAGGACCCTGAATCAAGAGGGTACTGTTTCACTTTTAAATATCCGGAACAGTGTATTACCTGAAAAAATAAACAACCATAATTAATAATATTTTAGAGGATAGATGGCAAAGAAGATTTATTACTGTATGGTTTGGAGTATAATTTAAATAATCAATTATTTTAAACCTGGGTTCTGTAATGCATGAAATATAGCCTAAACATAATAGTTGTAGCTACAAAATGATCGATAAAGTATTTTTTATGTTTATTAAGTGGAGAAAAACTTGCATGCCCGTGGAGTCCCGTAGGTGCTTGCTGTACGATTTTGTGAAATAATAAATTTGTCTGTGTTAGCAATATAGATTCCTGCATATTTTATAAAATATTGCTTCTCCTAGAAGTCGTTCAATTTATCCTTAGTACATATAACTTAAGACAGTGAAAGAGAACTGGTCTTGGAACGTGACATTTTCCGATGTTTCTCACTCCGACGCGGGTGTCATTGTCGATGGAAGTGCTCTTATATTCAAAACAAGGAGCAAAAATATTACATGATGTTTAACATGATTTGTATATATATATATATATATATAGGGTGTCCCAGAACTCAACGTCAAGTAGAAACGGTATGATAGTATTGATCGTAACTATGAAAAAAAATTGTTCCATGCAGTGCAACCTAGAGATTTTGTGAATATGCGACGATTTTTGGTTATTATGGTTAATTATTAATAATCTTTTTTATTTAAGTGTTATTTTTAGGTTTTTATTTTTTCTAATTTTTTTTATTATAGAACTTCCAATTATTTTACCTTATAAATGCGTCAACTAACTAAAACTTGCCAACACACTTCAATATATTTTTTTGAAGCAAACCAATTTTGAATATTTAAAATTTATAGTGTCAAAAATTAAATGAACGAAAATAAATTATAAAATTGAACATTTTGACCTGTATCCTGTGACAAAGCTCTGGGTTGAACTTAAAAGCTCATAATTTCAAACTGCATGGAACAATTTTTTTTTCTATTTTTTTCATGATAGTTATACTACCACCCTATTTTTAGTACCTGCAATTATTAGTAACCTTGATATCTAGAGCTATTTCTAAAATAGAAGTATTTTTGCAACATGATATATACAATTAAAATAGAAATAATTTAATGTTTTAAGGAAGGCATGACCTATATTGACATCACAAATTGATGGTATAGTTTAAACTATGTCCTCACATAAATCGTATAACCTCTTCACTAAATAGTTGTCTTTTCCTATGTCAATTTATATTCCAAAATACATTATTTCATATAAAGTATTTAATGTTATGTTCTAAACGTGCTTATTCCAGAAAAGTAGTGCATGTACTTTATTCCAGGAACTGAAAAACCCTATTTGATAAATTTTATAACTCACATGATGGCACTTCTACATTTACATTCCCCACATGGTTACGAAACAGAGGCCATTAAGTAATGTTTGCATTTGAGCTATAAACCTTATAGAAAGTATATTGTATTACTTTTTAAATTGAGATTTATTTTGAAAGCTGAAAGTGGTGTAACTGATAGTAACACGATATTGATAGTTACTAAAAATAATTGGCACATAATAAATAGTGGTTGGCACAAGTGGTTGGTAATCCAGCCATTTAACTAGAATTGACGAATATATTCGTCATGAAGAAGTTTTAGAATTTTGTGCATTGGCGAGTATATTTGTTATGCGTACAGTGAACATTAGCTATTTAAATTAAATTTTTTGAAGAAAAATGAATAAAATAAAGTTATTTAGAATATTTGGAGGCTGTCTATGAGTGTATAAAATAAGTAGTTGGATGTGGCGTTTAATCTTAAGACTAGTTAAAAGAGCTTTTTTAGTAAGTTTAAATCGGACGCTAATAATCCAGTAACTGAAGGACCAGATTTTAATATGGACTGGAAGACCAGGTTTTAGTAAGTCTATATCGGTTGCTAATAATCCAGTGACTGAAAGACCAAATTTTAGTAAGTCTAAATCTGATGCCAATAATCCAGTGACTGCTGGAGGATCAGATTTTAGCAAGTCTAAATTGGAAGCCAATAATACAGTGACTGAAGGGCAGGGTTTTAATCAAAGTGTAGTGAAAAAATAAGTTAAAATATCTTTTAGTATAATGATTTGGAACTACTGGAAATCATTGAGTGGCCGCCACCAGCATTCTGGAGTTGAGACAAACGTCTGAATGAGCAAAGACGAATGAAAAGGCTAACAGAAACAAAGAAAGCGTAAATATTTTACGACTACTGTGGGCTAAAGCCACATCCACATCGAAAAATATTATTGGAAAATGTAATAATTGGAGAATATTGATATAGTCGTTTTTTCAAGTTGTTCCTAGGATTAAAATCAGATTTCGTCATATATCTTAATTTTGTTTATCAGAAAGGTTTTGGAAGCTTGTAAATAAAAGAAAATATATCAATTGAAGAATATTTAAATAGTCATTTTTCCAAGTGAAAAACAGATGTGTTGGTCGTAGGATTAAAATAAGGTTTCGTCATATATCTTAATTTTGTTCACAAGAAAGGTTTTTTGAAAGTTTGTAAATAAAAGGCCAATGACCAAAATGCTCAAAACATTTTATTCCACATTCAGAACTTTTCATATAGAGAAGAGCGGGGCTGAAAGATCCGCGGAAAAAATGTTCCACCACTATTATCTCCAAAACAAGTAAAAACTGGTATTTTTTACCGATACTATTTTAAAGTAGAGGGCAAAATATGTGTAATCAGCACTCACGTTAAATCGGACTTAAATCGTCCACATTGTCAAAATTTTAACGACAGTTTTTTTAGTTAGTTTTATTTCTTTTCTGAGCACTGTTGTTTAGTTTATGATGCCTGAATATACTTTTTAAATTTGCGTTATTTATTTGTTTAAAAAAAAATTCATATCAAAAACTGTTCCTATAGGGAAGAGCGTTGTTGAAAGACCTGCAATTAGAATAGTCCACCACCATTATCTCCAAAACAAGTAAAGTATGGTATCTTTTAACTATACTATTTTAAAGTAGAGGGCAAAATATGTGTAATCAGCAATCACCTTGAATCAAACTTAAAACGTCCATATTGCCAAAATTTCAACAATAGATTTTGATGATAGTTTTTTTCTGTTGTTTAGTTTAGATAGTTGAGCACTGTTGTTTAGTTTATGATGCCTGAATAGATTGTTTTTAATTGTTTTATCTGATGTAGGGTAGACCGGAGCATAAAATCCTTGTGCAAAAAGGTCCACCACCAATATCTCAAAAGCAAGTGAAGTTATGATTTTTTCAACAACAATATTTGAAAGTTGAGGAAAAACATGTATAACCAGCCTTAATTCTTACGACTTTCTCGGAAAGATAAACGTCAATGTTTGAAAATCCATAACAAAAGTATTTTCATTCGTTGGTAATTTTTCTGGCACTAAGCACTGTTGTTTAGTTTACGAGATATTAATATAATTTTTAAATATACGTTATTTAATTATTTTATAAATTGTATTGTTAATTTGAAGTTAGATTCAACAGTTTTTTTTACATAACCTTTATGAAAGCTTACACGTGGGTGTTGTAAAAAAGACCAACTGAACCTTCACCCTCAAGCTCAAGTGTAAACACTAAAAAATAGTAAAAACAATAAAAAATAGTAAATAGAAAGGTAAATTGAGTGAAAAAAAAAACAATTTTACGAGAGACGAATCAAATAAATTGTTATTCCAAATCTGCTGACAAAGTACCAGATCAAGGTTATATACAGAGCATCTCCGTAGAAAATGTACGTAATTGATATTTTGCATTGGTTGATCAATGTAGCTATTATTTCATAAAATTCGTCCAAAAGTAAGAATAAGACTTTAGATCTGCTTGCCATCTGGATGTTCCATTTTACCGCGCTTATGAGGTAAAAAGAGCCAGGTGATAAATTTTCTGAAAAATTTTACAAAAGTCACAAAAAAACACATTCTTACAATAATGAATTACCTGGGAGTTTTACTGTAAATACTCAGATAGTTTTGTGTTTGATATGTGTTATTTGTTGTGATGTAGTTATTTCGGTTTTGCTGAAAGTCAAATTGGACCTTTGTCCCCCGCTCTACCCTATTTACTCATATGTTTTGGATGAATGGATCCTTAGCAAGGTGAATACGACGGCAATGAATGATTTGACATTAAACTTATTGCCGGGACCACTTCTTTTGTTCCTGCGTTCGTGGAAATGACGCAATGGCCGATAGATTTATGTCTGAAACAAACTGACACTCGTCGCGACTGGAGACGACAATTTCGTTGTTTTTCTTATTTTGCCGAGTTTTGTTTTAAGCGTCGATAATGCCCACACAAGAAAGGGTTTATGAGCCACGTTATCGGAGGTGAAATGAAAAATGTAAGGTTTGGATAACATATACTTATTCAGACACGAATTTATTGATAGTTTATAGAATAGTATTGGTTGAGACATCTTCTTATATATAAAAATGGAGCTCTCGATCAAATGATTCGGTAAAACTTGAAAACGGCTAAACCGATTTGGCCAGACTTAGTCTTAAAAAATTCGTGCCAATCCAGAGATGGTCGGAAAGGTGAGATATTATTTCAAAATCGCGTAGAAACTTTACATTTTTAATTTGAATTTTTTTGTAGAAGCGTAATTTAAATAAAACAATGGATGGTGGCTAACACGTCAAATGTCAAACGTTTTTGATAGATGATGTTCAATTACGTTCAATAGGATGTTTTACGTGAATATAATTTTATTATGATTAAATTGTAGCAAGTAGTTTTGTTTGTTTATACACGAATACGTTATTAATATTTTACGTTACGTTATACGTTATACCGGCCGCAAGTGTTACTAGAAACTAAAAATATCAACTTTTTTGAATGTTAATATGAAAATGCACTTTTTGGCATATTTTTAATTAAATATCTAAATTTGGTATCGCTCAAAGGGACGTTTTGCCAAATAACATTTTCTCAGTTATATATTCCCAGAATTTATCGAAAAATAGATAGTAATATGTAAAGGTCTGGGGTCAAAAAGATCCACCACCGATGTGTCAAAAGCCAGTAAAGTTAAGCATTGTTTAATAACAATATTTGAAAGTAGAGGGAGAAAGATGTATAACCAGCTATAACTTTAATTCATATGACTTTACTATCGGGAGTTAAACGGTAATCTTTGAAAATTCATAATAAAAGTATTTTTTTCCGTTGGTAGTTTTTTTAGCGTTAGTTAGAAATGTAATTATTTTAAAAAATACCTTTAAAATTAAAATAGGACATTAAACCTGTTTGCCACCTGGCCGTTCCAAGTTACCCCATCTGTGGGATAAAAAGGTCTAGATTACAAATTTTTGAAAGACATCAAAACAGCACATTTCTACTAAGATGAAGTAGCTGGCAGTTTTACTGAACGTAGTCAGATAATTGTTCGTTTGAAATTTGTTATTTGTTGTGATATAATTGTTATGGTTTTCACAATATAGTTAATGTTTACTCAAAGTCAAATTGAACCTTTGTGTCTCGCCCTGCTCTACATATATACTTTTTATTAAATTTACTTTAATTCATCGAATGTTACTTGAAGCTTTTCAAAAAGCAGGTCAAAGAAGAAATACTTAATTCATTTTCTATCTCTTCTCGCAGAAATTTGAAAATTTTGTATAAGCTCAGTAGTATAATTTACAATTATACACAAAATCCAGAATCCAAAAAGAATCTGAAAAACTTGAAACGTAATCAATAAGCCGAAAGAGCGAAAAAGACTTGGAATGGATTATACCATGTTTTATACCAAGTGTATAAGACTTCCAGTTTGATTTTATTGACAAAATATAGACAAACCAATGGGGTTTATTATTTTTATAATAGCTCATTGTACATAGCATTCAAACAACACATCCTTATATACAAGTATTAATGTTTTTGATTCTCTAGAATTTGTTTAGAATATACCTTACTTAGCAATACAACGTTTGCCGGGTCATCTAGTTTTAAATACAAATTGTAGTAGAGGAGAGTATTAATTAGAGACTAAACTATTGTTATTGATAGTAATGTTTCCAGAGTAAGCAAATTATTTTTATCCCTTACCTTGAATCCTCCGGACGTGAGCCCTGCGTTCCTCTTAGCCAGCACGCACTTCATTCGTATGAAGAAGGCCCTTTCGCTCTCCAATTCTTGTGCCTGAGCCCGGTAGCCGGCGCCCGTTATGGGTGGAGGTCCCACTAATGGGGCGCCGCCGGGGTATTGGGCTGATAGTACTGCGGTCATTTCTTCGTGATCGGCTTGATGGATGTATTCGAATATGCTGTTACCCGTTAATTCAACCTATGATAGATAGATAAACGAGGGTAAATGAACTGAAGGGTTTGAGTATTAACTTTTCGAAAGAGAAGTTGTTTTCGCGACAAAATGCGATTTTCTAATTTTATAGTTTCACGATGTTTCAAGTCACTCTGAATCGAATAGGTTCTAGATTATAAAAAGTATGTGTATGTGTATGTGAGCCGATATTTGATATTTTGTCGATGTTTTCTCAGAAAGAGCTGGACCGATTTTGAAAATTTAAAAGCTCTTCAATGCAACTCGACAAGGACTAGCTTTTGTTTTTTTGCAACGTTTAGCCAAGCCGCTTCCGTTTAATTAGCAGAAAAGTATAAAAAGTTTTGTCCACATTTTAGCTAACAAGCAATTTTAAAAATTCATAAAATGTTCGAAAGATATTGGTTGGGAATCGCGTTGATAAGTTTTTCCTTAAGTTCGGGACGTTTCTGCGTAATTAAATGTTGAGATTTTTTTGAGAGTTTTGATGAATCTTTGTATTATGAAATAACATACTAAAATATTGTAGGCCTAAAATAAAGGATTAAATTATAAAAGTTCATCAAAATATAGAGTTTGGTCGTGCGTTTAAGTAATTCTAATCAGAATCTATGCCGAGAAAATATGTAAGTTCTGTGTCTTGTCAGTGACTACTTATTACAGTTGACTTTTACATTTAAACAGACTATAATACATTTTTAGAACCCAAAATATATGAAATGAAATGTGTTAGACAAATTAATTTAATTTATATAATTACAGATGAGATATTACAAGTATGTTTGAAAGATATCAACTGTAAATCGTATTGAGTGAAAGCGAATGGTTTATTTTCGAAAAAAAAGTTGTACATCTGACCTAAACTCAATTGTTATTGATTGAGTTGATTATGTATACGTATCGAGAAGTTCATGCAACTTGCCTCAACGAAAAATGTTTCTTACAACTATAGTTCTACTCTCTACTATTTTTTTTATTATTAAATGTTGCTAGTGTAAATGTGCAGATTGTTCTTTTTACCCCAACCACATGTAAGCTATTCTAGAGGTTACATAAAAATTGTTGAATCAAACTTAAAAGTAACAAAGTGTATTGTTATATACAACAATTAAAAAAGGTATACATGAGAATATTGTTCAAGTATGATGAACTAAATAACACTGCTCAAAACGAAACAAAACTTCCAACAAAAAAAAATACTTTCATTAAAGCATTGACAATGTGGCAAATTATTTGGCATGTCTCCCGATTTAAGGCGCTGAGTGATTACACATCATTTGCCCTCTACTTTAAAATAGTATTGTTTAAAATATCAAACTTAACTTAACCGGCGAACTTTTAAGCCCTCATATAAAATTAGCGATTTATAACATAAATTAAAAATATATTGCTTTGTTTACAAAATTTCATTTTTCTACTTTGGACTTGCCCGTAAATAAGTGGTTAAGAGCGACGGGTTTTAATTCAGAGGTCCCGGGTTCGAATAGCCTGTTGTCAGGCAAATGAGACAACGGTTTCCATTTGGAAATATAGATAGCAATATGTTTCCAAGTGAAAATAGACATTAATCCGGCATTGCTGCAATACCACAATTAGAACGACGACCGGGGGGATTGTCTTCTAATAGCATTCAGTGCAAGAATTACTTAAATAATGTAAGGACAATCAATGGATTTTCTACTAACAAGAACAACGTCTTAGCAGTGTTCAGTACAGTTTATAGAACATAGTATAATAGTTCTGATTGCTGTAAAACTACTTGTATAAAAAATATATATATTTCTACTCTGAAAATGCATTTGAACTAAGTCGCCACAAAGTCAAAATTTTCCTATCACAAAATAAATAGATTTTTTTTCTCACCTGGCTAAGTCCTAAGTGTACCGAAGCTGTTTCCGAGATGTACATGATTTTGCCGTCGGGCGCCAAAACGAATATGAATCCGTCGAGCGACTGCAGCAAGTGGGAACCCAATTCCCTCATTGCAGGGTCTCGCGGAGTCGCGCACGGCGGCGCAGCACCCCAAGCATCTCCCAGACCTGGTAGTAAAAAAATCGAGAATTCATAAAAAAATTATAACTCACTAGCTGTAAGTGGAATTCTGTCTTAAGGCAATTGAGGCATCGTGCCTTAAGGCAAATTGCTGGAACTTCCCGTACCAAAAATTATTATTTTTTTAAAAACGATTAACATTTTTGAAAAAAATTTTCTTCGAAAACATGAGATTTTTGAGAAACTATAAATTAGACAAAAAATTACTTTTTTTGAAAAAAAAAAAAATTTTTATTTTTTTTAAAAAAATATTATTTTTTTAATTTTTTTTTTTTGAAAAAAAAATGTTTTTATTTTGACATATTTTGGAAGATCTGAACTATTTTTCAAAGCAATCGTACTGCTTTAACTGCATAGAGACAAAATATAAAGCGCGTAAGCGCCACGTCGCTGTCTAACGGATAAACATTGGTATGGAACCCATAGGAATGTAAACAAAATTTATACTTATTGTTAAAATCTCTATAAAATATCTGATAATTTGATGTGCGTATGTCTAATGATCATTTTTGACCGCCAAATGGCATTTTTTTTTACTTTTTTTGTTAAATCTCCGAAACCGCTAGACCTGCCCTCATGAAAATTTGATCAATTCTTCATCTTGTCAATACAAGTAAAATGTTTTTTGAATTATTCAAATCGGACGCTCCGTTCTCTTAAAAACTGAGTTACCGTTTTCGGCACTTTTTGCCCCGTATCTTTGAAACGGCTAGACCTGCCTTCGCCAAAAACTAATCAGCACGCCTCCTTATCAATACGAATCGAATGTTTTTTGAATTATCCAAATCGCTTCATTCGTGTTGCCGAAATCGTCGACGAAAATTTGTATCCGCACATACATACACACACGTACATACACACACACACACACACACACACACACACACATACATCCATTTTTTCTAAGGTATGGCAAAATGATCAGAAACCTTTGAAACGTAAAGATATATAAAAATTTTCATTTTCGATTTTTTTGCGATTACTATAACTTACCCTACGGGAAGTTAATAATTAACTAAATAATAATTAATTAGATTCTGAGCTGCACATTTAATATACAGTATTTCAAATATTATGTCGTATTTTATATCATCGAACTCTATCAAAATGATTTTCTTCTCAGTGAAAATTTTATATCAGATGAATCTGTCTGTTAAAAACAACGTCTATATATTTTACAGACTTATTCGAATCGTCAACTGTCAAAATGTGATGTATCTTTCTTTATCGAAATATTATTCTATTGTTAAAGATGCCACTACCAGTATTTGAAGATCCGATCAATAGATATGATGACGTGACTATGCATAACGTATATATATTTTTATGATTTTATCAGGTGTGAAAGTTACAATTTTTTTGAATTAATTCACTTATATTTCTTTAGATGGTTTTTAATATATTAATTTAATTTAGAATACTCCATTGATAAATTTGTCATTTTTGAAATTTTTTTAAAATTTGTGTTTTTTCTTGAATGCGAATTCAATGAAATAAAAATGCTATTCGTGGATTTTTGTTACCTGGAAAGATTTTAAGTCAGCATAATCTTCTATATTTTCTATAGGGTTACAGAAATGAAATATAAAAAAAAAAAAATAAAACATTATTTAAATATTTTATTTAAAAAAATAAGGATTCACTGTAAACGGCGTTTTTGGATTTCCGTTGTATAAAAATGTTATTAGAATACAATTTATATCAGCATAAATATCTATAATTTGAAATAATTTTATGTATTAAAATGCTTATTATATGATGTATTTTTTATTTTAAATTCAGTTTGCCAATGTACAAATAAACATGAAAATTATTACATACATGCTTTCTTCAATTTAAATATTACAAAAAAGTAAATAAATATAGCAACAACAGAATAAGAATAAAAAAATCAATAAAAGTAGTGTACCAATCAGAAATTTCAAAAATATAAAAATAATAGAAATGATAGATGATTTAGTGATTTTTTGTTTCCAAATGAAAATCATGTATGACAGAAAATTCTAAGAATTGATATTAAATTTCCAAAACGTCCAAAACAAAAATGAAAAAAGTGGAAACATCAGGCTAAATATTAGGAAATATATTAGATTTACAAACATTAAACATTAATTAAACTTCTATAGCTACTAATAAGTAAAGTGAAAGAAAAAACTAGGGGAATTTTGGTTAAAAACTAATTTCTGCAAATTTTCTAATTGCGAGTACAACATTCTTTTATGAAACAACATTCTTTTATGTTAAGATGATTTTAAATCTTAAATCATCTTAACTTAAATCTTAAAACAACATTCTTTTATGTTAAGATGATTTTTATCAAAGGTGTACTTTGATATCACATTTTCAGAAAATATAGTTTTGAATTGTTAGAATGATATATATGTTGATTCATTGTTTTATAAATGCATTGAAAATATTTGCCTATATAACAAATATAGCAACAGAATCTGCATTCCTGTTATTGGAAGTTTTTGATTTTTAAAGAAAAAAAGAGATCGAAAAATATTTTGTTTGAATTGCATACATATCAGGTTGTTTCAATTCGGCGTAATGGTCGTTTGTAAATATATTTAAACGTTCGGTTTTTATTTTTGACTCGATTTTTTTATTATGAAACTATCAAATATATTACCATTTTACAATCCTGGTTGAATGCACCAACTTTTGATAGAAATTACAAAAACACTTTAGTGCATTTTTTTTAAAACAGCACCTATCAAAGTCGAAAGATTTTAAAAAATTTAAACACTTAGTTCAACAAAAAGTTTAAATTCTCAGAAAACTTGGTGCAATATAATTTTTACTTTTGAAATGTGATTTACCATTACTGATCTAAAGTTTCAATGAACAAAATTAATCAAAATTAACCATGAAAAACCGAGAAACAAAAACTGTTTCACCAAAGCTTCAGGTTGCACTTGAAAGCTCCCAATTTACAAATTACATGGAATAATTTTTTATGATAGGTTTTTTTAAAATAGTAACGATCAACACTCTCACCCCGTTCCGGCTTGACGTTGAGTTCTGGGACACCCTGTATATGAATATATAGAAGACAACCTCAATATATATTTAATTAAATAGACTTTTAAATACATCGATGGTATGTCAATAAATCCAAACCGTACACAATCACTTAACAGCCATAACAAATTGTGCAATTTCCTATGCCTAAAAATGCATATTAACTATTCCTCATAAATATACTATAATATTGCTATTGCACCTTATCAGTATACAGTATTTTATTACAAATGCACGGTCGTAGATTATGTTTGATTATAAATTTGATTCTCTTCGAAGGTAATTTTCTTCAAGTATCAGTCACGGGTACAGAAGATGTAATAATTCAACGTACTAAGTACCGGAAAATTACTCATTGCTACCATCACAGAATTAACTTGTGAGGAATTACGATGGACGAACGATATTAAATGTACAAGTACATACATAAAACTTTACAGTTGTGTCCATTCGAAAATATTGCCATCAGGTTATTAAAATACCTTGTTAGTAATTTATCGATTCATTATAATAGTACTTTGTTAGTTGATTCATAGTAATTTGATCTAGTCTTTGGTCTATGTAACTAGTGGTGTACAACTGTACATACATAAAACTTTACTGTTGTGTCCATTCGAAAATATTGCCATCAGGTTATTAAAATACCTTGTTAGTAATCTATCGATTCATTATAATAGTATTGTGTTAGTTGATTCATAGTAATTTGATCTAGTCTTTGGTCTATGTAACTAGTGGTGTACAACTCTACATACATAAAACTTTACTGTTGTGTTCATTCGGAAATATTGTCGTGAGGTTATTAAAATACCTTGTTAGTAATTTATCGATTCATTATAATAGTACATTGTTAGTTGATTCATTTTAGTAGTAATTTGATCTAGTCTTTGGTCTTTGTAGTAATGGAACTAGTGGTGTATGGCATCGTTTCTTAAGGCAAATTGCTGGAACTTTCCGTACCGTAAAGAAATATTCGAGGACTATTAAACCTTTTCAAATATATTATTACAAATACTGTAACTTTCATTATTTTTGCTATCTCGTTCAGCAAATCAAATGTAAATCATAAATCAATTTATCTCCAGAACATTAACAATCGTCATTTCATTTCAAATTCAATTTCAAAAAAAAAGTTGCCTGATTTACACAAAATTGAAGAAGTGCTCCCGTACAGTCACAGTCTAAACGCATTTGCAAATAATTCTGTGCGACATTTTCACTCATACTGTGCTTAGCTTGGCGGTATTTTCACATTTTTCAATAGTTTTCCAGTGTTCCAGTACATAAACAGTCTAGACGCACTTGGGTGAACATTTGTACCAGAGTGGCGCTTAGACTGTGCTTAGCCTGGGTAAATTTTTGAATTTTTAATCCAAAATTCCAAAAATATTTTTTAAAAAAAAAATTGAAAACCATTTTTTTTCCGAAAGCAATTATTTTCTTGAAACAAGCAGAAAGTTCTTTGAATCATTTAAATCGGACACTTAGTTCTCTCAAAAATTTCCCATTTTTTAACATTTAGCTCTCTATCTCCGAAACCGCTGGGCCTACCTTTGCCAAATAACAGTTTTCCCTTTAAGGCAAATTACTGGAACTTCCAGTATCGTAATGAAATATTCAGAGAATATTAAATGTTTTCAAATATATATAAGTGATATTTTAAGTGTATAAGTAGGCTTTAGAATTTTGGCTAGAATTAAACTTATTAATCAAAAGAAAACTTGGAAATAAAAAAAAATTGCTTTCCCTAAAATCAATAGTTTAGTCAACACAAGCAGAATGTTTTTTGAATCATTCTAATCGGATGCTTTGTTTTTTCAAAAACCGCCATTTCAGAAAACCGGTTTTTGAATTTTAATTTTGCTAAAAAACTGGTTTTAGCCGGTTTTCGAATTTTATATAGAAAATAAATTTTTGCTCGTATGCTCTTTGTAATTTATCGGCAAATCTATTGTGATTTAGAGCAGTATTTGACTGAATTTATTTATTGTTCAATTTTATGGATAGTAAACAAAATTATTTTAATTTTAATTAGTAGAACTAAAAATAATAGTTTATCTTGATTAAATAACTTTGAAAATAATTATTCGTTATTCATGCATCATTTTCACGTATAAGAATGAAAATATTTTTATGATAGTCAAAGGAAAGTTTTCGAATAAATAAAAATAATACATTCATTAAATAAAAAAAAAATAAAAAAATATTAGATACATGTTAATACATACATATTGCCTGTTCCGAGCAATTTTAATTAATTAATTTTAAACATTCTAATTGTTTTTTTGTTTAATAAAATCGGTTTTTTGAAAGCCGACAAACCATATTGAATACTGATTTACAATTAGTAGCTTATTTGGATGATCTTCAATTTTTAAAATAAAGTAGAATATTCTAAACAGTAGTGTTCAAATTCAAAAAAATCAAACAATGTCATTTACCATTTTCCCATGGTCCAGTTATAATCATGCTGTGACACCTACATTCAAACTAGATCATTATACGACTTCAAAAGGCAGAAAAAACAGTGACGTGTGCTCGAATTGGAAATAATAATAATAACAAAATTCTCTCAACTTCACTAAAGTGGGATAACAGAGATTTTTGCCCGAGGGCTCGAAGTAGGGCATGTTTAATGGGGCGTACTATAATTGCTAGGGTGTCGTTTCGAGTTGTGAAAAGCAGAGGGATGATGAGAAAACAGAGGTTACAAATCTCGGAGAAATAAAATTGAATTGGATTTTGTAAGTGACAAAACACTAAACTGATTTTTTATAAATAGGTTCTTGAAAACTTATGATTTAAAATCTAATTTTGAAAATGAAATATGCTCTTCATTTTTTTAACAACAATATTTTGAAAGCAGAGGGGAAAAAATGTATAACCAACTATCATCTTGATTCTTACAACGTTGCTATCGGAAGATAAACGGCAATATTTGAAAATCCATAAAAAAAGTATTTTCTTTCTTCTTATTTGTTTTAGTTGTGAGCTTTGTTGTTTAGTTTACGAGACCTTAATATAATTTTTAAGCATAGATTACTTAATTGTGTTATAAGATATATAGTTAACTTTAACAGTTTTTTTATATAACCTCTGTTAAAGCTCACACGTGGGTGGGGTGAAAAGGACCAATTGAATTTTTACTCTGGCAAAGTTGTCAACAATGGAAAATATTGAAAAAAAAAATGAATTTGAAAACAGCAATTTTACAAGAGATAAATAAAATAAATAAAATTTTTAACTCTGCTGCTGAATATTTCTGACAAAATACCAGATCAAGGTTATACACAGAGTTTTATCTATGTAAAAAATGTAGCCAAATGTTACTTTACATAGTCAGATTACGCTTTATTTGTTGTGATGTAATAGATTTGGTTTTCACAATATAATTGCTCAAAGTCAAATTGGACCTTCGTGCTCCTCCCTACCCTATTTCTTTTCATATTTAAAATATTTTTCATGTTTAATTTTCTATATTTTTAATGGATTTTTTCTGTTAAGCATTTTATGTCCGAAATTATTTTTCACTTGATATTTATTTTTTATGATATTTATCAGTTACAAATAGCAATAGTTACAGGTATCAGTTACAGGATTTTTATAAAAAATACAGATGAAAATTTAGAAATTCTAGATGAAAATGTATTTATTGAATATAAACTCCAGTATAAATTATAGAGATAGTCATGACATCATTTTCATTGGTTTTATTATGTAAAATCATTTTTCATTTGAACTATAAATTTGTTGATAATGTAAATGTCCCAATACAAAATGCGTATAAAATTTATACTGTTTTTCTCAAATTTTCGAAATATTTTATTGGTTGCCAAATAATTTTATTCGATTTTTTCTGATATATGCTTTTTCCCTACTTATTTTTTGCTTATTATTTATTTTCAATGATATACATTATTTATAAAAATTAAATATATTGAACTATGTCTGATTATTAACTTCCAGTAGATTGTTATTAAGTTATAGTAATCGCAAAAAAATCGAAAAAGAAAATTTTTATATATCTACGTTCCAAAGGTTTTTGAACATTTTGGCATACCTTAGAAAAAATGGATGTAGGTGTGTGTGCGCGGATACAAATTTTTGTCGACAATTTCGGGAACACCGATTAACCGATTTGAATAATTCAAAAAACATTCGATTTGTATTAATAAGTAGACGTGCTGATTAGTTTTTGGCGAAGGCAGGTCTAGCCGTTACTAAGATACGGGGCAAAAAGTGCCAAAACCGGAAACTCAGTTTTTAAGAAAACGGGGCGTCCGATTTTAATAATTCAAAAATTTTACTTGTATTGACAAGAAGAAGAACTGATTAAATTTTTGGGAAGGCAGGTCCAGCGGTTATGGACTCTCAATAAAAATTAGTAAAAAAATGTCATTTGGTGGTCAAAAATGTTTATTGGACATATGTACATCAAATTATCAGAAATTTTATAGAGATTTTAATAATGTGTACACATTTTGTGTAAATTTTTTTGAGTTCTGTACCAAGTTTTCCAATTACGGTACGGGAAGTTCCAGCAATTTGCCTTAAGGCACGATGCCATGCACCCTACTAGTTATTATTATATATATATATATATTTATATATATATATATATATATATCCACCCCTGATTCGTATTATTGGCATCGTTAAGCAAACTCCGGTGTCAAAGGGCGCCCCGTAGCCGTAACGCCTGGAACTGCGCGACGACCGACGACTCAGCCGTTTTTATTTTTATATTTTTCGTTTTAACTTGTGTCGTGTTAATTATCGAAGACGCTTTATAATTGGCGATTCGACACGCGTCAACGACTTCATAATATTGTTGAAATATATATAGACTTTTATACGATTTGAAAATATTAAAGAAAACGACGTAAGAATTGACGAAATAATAAGTTAATGATAAATAATAAGTGTGGCCATCACCTCATAGTCTTTAAGAATCATTTTATATTTTAATTGACTATTTATAAAATCAGAATACAAGAAGAGAAAGATGAAGTATGTTTGTTCGAACAAGTTTCCAATAGTGCATTGAGCCAACGCCCTACATCAGTCTGATCCGTATCATTGTTTTTGAAGAGTGAAAAAAAAGTGTTCATGTTTTCTTCATTTCTCATAACAAGACTGAACCTTTGGTTTAATACTCAATTTGCTGTTGGGTACATAGCGTTTAGAAATTTCGCCATCAGTGAGGAATTTCCTTGCATAAATATGTATATTGCTTTGCGGCCACTTTCTGAATTTTTATGTTCAAATTCTTTTAATAAGAACTGTCAATTGTATACAGGTAGAACACTTTGTTATTACCAGCAATTAATTTTTGCTTGGATAATTCGAAGTCATAATGATAATTTGTTTTCAAAAGTGTGCGTTGGATATGGCTGTGATAAATTTCGTGGGTACGGTTGTGACATGTATTTCTTGTCCTTTGCGGGTAAAGATTGAACAGATAAAAAAAATCTAACTTAAGCAAGACAAAATACGAAAGTCAAACGGAAAAGAAAATTCAGTACAAGATGAAAAAGGATTTTACAAAAATTCTTATGATGATAATAAAAAATAAAAATGATCGGTAAACACGGATCAACCGATTTGAATAATTCAAAAAACATTCGATTCGTATTGATAAGGAGACGTGCTGATTAGTTTTTGGCAAAGGCAGGTCTAGCCGTTCCGAAGATATGAGACAAAAAGTGCTAAAAACGGTAACTCAGTTTGTAAGAGAACAAATCGTCCGATTTTAATAATTCTAAAAGCATTTTACTTGTATTGACAAGATGAATAACTGATTAAATTTTTGAGAAGGCAGGTCCAGCGATTATGGACTCTCAATAAAAATAAGTTAAAAAAATGTCATTTGGCGATCAAAAATGTTGTGGACATATGTACATCAAATTATTAGATATTTTATAGAGATTTTAATAATGTGTACGTATGTTGTGTAAATTTTTTTGGGTTCCGTACCAAGATTTTTATTTACGGTACAGGAAGTTCCAGCAATTTGCCTTAAAGCACGATGCCTTGCACCCCACTAGTTTAATTAATAAGAATTAACATGAATTTTTTTTTAATTTGTAAAAATATGTCTAAATGAGCGATGTAATCAATTAGAAATTAGATGTAGCCGTGGACCTTATACTACAATAGTATAAGGTCTATGGATGTAGCATTTTTTTAAATTATTATTATTATTATTAATTTTGACTTATCTTATTATTTTAAACTAAGATAATTTTTTATATTGTATATTTTTTACTCACCATCGGGAAATACTTGTCTCATTTTCAGGTAACTTGTGGTCAATCGAATGACACTGGCTTTGTCCAATTGTGAAGTGATGGCAGAAGGCAGGGGCAGCAATTTCGCAAGTTCCAGAAACTCAGCATTCTCTTTTTCCCGACGACTTCGTGCCGCATTTTTGCTCTTTTCCTTCATCGCGAGGGTGACTTTGAGTCCTGAGCAAATAAAGGTCAGATTAGACTTAAGTTAAAGTTGGGGCACATAGTAAAAATCAGTAAAATTGAAATGGAACATTAGCAACTGGCTTTGGCAAATTGTTTAATTATGAAAGTTTTATATTAGATACCATCTTCTTGTATTACTTAGGGTTGGTGATTGTAACTGCCTACCTCTGATTCTACTACTTATCAACTACTATTGGATGCTAGAAAAACATTAGATGCATTTGACGCAGCGCTAAGGGAAATGATTAGTGGCAATGTTTTATTTTTTTTAATAGGAATTTCGACTTTGATCCTTAGCCTTATACTTTTGTCTTAATCTTTTTTATTCGAGTGAATCATATTCCATATCAGCTGTAGCTTCGTTTGCAACTTAATTAAGCACGTGCTCTGCCTTTTTTGTATTGTTGACATCTCGAGATTTACAGCAGATCTTATTTCATGATTTCTAATACTAAATTGTTACAGACGAATATGAAATTCAAGCAACAACTTGATTTGTTATGACGGCGTTTTCAGACGACATTATTTTTACAGTGGTCGACAACACTTTGATAATAAAAATAATTGCTATATTTTAAATCTGCAATAATTAATTGGATAATTGAAATCGCATTTTTACAAATTGCATAAAACAGTATGTTTTCGTTAAATAATTCAATGAATTAAATTTATTCTTTGTAGTATTTATTACAAAATTAATGGCTCTCTTATTCTAAGCCTCTTTTCTGATAATATTCATATTCTTTATATACATTCATATTATCATATTCATTATCATAGTATCACGTAATCTATTTTTTTTTGTTTTTTTTTATTATTATTATTGCTAGTTTTAATAAGCAAACTACAATATAATTTATGAGTGAGAAATGACAAATATAAATACATTTTGAAAATTTCGATTGAATAAATTCATATTTTAAGCTTATTTTTCAACTTCTCGTAGGGTAACTTATAGTAATCGCAAAAAAACGAAAATGAAAATTTTAGCATATCTTCACTTTTCAAAGATTTCTGAACATTTTGGTATATCTTAGAAAAACTTCATGTAAGTGTGTGTATATGTATGTATGTGCAGATACAATATTTTGTCGATGATTTTGAGAGCACGGATCAACCGATTTGGACGATTCGAAAGTAATTCGATTCCTATTAATGAAGAGGCATGATAATTGGTTTTTGGAAAAGGCGGGTCTAGTCGTTTTGAAGATAAAGGGCAAAAAGTGCCAAAAATGGCCATTCAGTTTCTGAGAGAACGGAGCGTCCGATTTGAATGATTTAAAAACATTTCACTTGTACTGAGGAAATAAAAAAATGGTTGGATTAAAAAGGCAGATTCAGCGGTTTCGGAGGATCAACAAAAAAAAATTGAAAAAAAAAGTCATGAAACATATGCACATCAAATTATCAGATATTTTATAGAGATTTTAATAATACGAACAATATTTTTGTCCATTTCTTTAGGATTTGTAGCAAGATTTGTAATGTTTGAAGTTCACTTGTATAGTTCAAATAAATGTCCTGGACATTTTCTACAGTATGCATCAACCGACTTAGATGGCTTTCAGAAGTTTCAAGAAATTTCAAAATTTTCAAAGAAATCGATATTTTTAAAAAAATTCTAGATTTATAGAAATTTTTAAGCCTTAAATTCTTAAGCAAAGTTTCAGAAGATTGCCACGATGCACTTTTAGTTCTTATTAATATTTTATCCCTTTGTCCTGTCTGTCTACTATCTGGAGCTGGAAAATACGCCCAAAAATTCGATAAATTAAAAAATTAGTATTCTTATTTAATAAGATAAAAGATTTTACCCCACTCCTGAATGACATTCGCTCCAGATTCCATTTCTGCGGCGTATATTTAAAATAACAACAATAACTAATTAGTCTTCTCATTGTGACATATTTATATGTTCATCAGCTTTTGTTCGACATCAGTTAGCAACATTGTAACATCAAATAGTGCAACTAACATTTGAAGAGTAGGCGTCGTGCATGACTTATTTCAAAACAAGTGAATCACTACTTTTGTTTACAAGGAGTTAAACGACTTAGAAATTACACCCGCCTACTTTGTAGACTAGAGCAACCGAACTGGAAGACGTATTTTAATTAAAAAAGTGAATGATTTTTTTTTAATTACTAGAACGAGTATTTTATGACACCAATTTATCAACGAGGCTTTTTTTGTTTTCCAATTTTGATTATCCAAGTTATAATTATACTACTATATAAACGTGAATTAAAATCTTATGCATATCCAACGCATTTTTAAAGTCTTAAGTATTTTCAATTTTTCAATTAAAGATTATTTTCAAACGCTATGCATGTAAAATGATGCAAATATCTACCAATCCAAGCCTGTAGTAATAACATAATATTATTTATACATTGATAATATTCAAATCAAAGAGCTTAAGTGAACTTAACACTTTTTAATATATACCTTTTATATATTTCAAATAACATTTTTTTAAATATTTTTTTAAATTATCATACGAATCGAATGTTTTTTGAATTATTCAAATCGCTTCATCCGTGTTCCCGAAATCGTCGACGAAAATTTGTATCCGAACGCACACACATACGCACACACACACACATATACATCTATTTTTTCTAATATTCAAAATATTCAGAAACCTCTGAAACGTAAAGATATATAAAAATTTTCATTTTCGATTTTTTGCGATTACTATAACTTGCCCTACGGGAAGTTAATTATTTCATTTTAAAATTTAAAATTATGAATCTTTATTTTTATGAAACTTTATTTTTATGGAACAAATTATATATTCAATACAATGTAATAATAGAATTAGAAATTGCAGTTGGGCAATTATTCATTAAAATCATTTTTGGCAGAAATCGATAGGATTTTTTTGATATTTATACATCCATATGCAGCACACACACATATAAATATATATTTTTATTCTGGATCAACCCTATGATTTTATATTTATGATTTAAAAAGCTCAAATTCTTCTCAAAAATTATTTAATTTTTAATTCTAAATATTTTCTACATGTTGGGGATATGTCTCTCTCTTCAGGAACATGAGATTATTGAAACTATTTTTTTCTAAATAAATACTCACTAAATCAAAATGAAAATTCAATAATAAATATAATACTTTGAGCTATAGTTATTTATTATTGTGTGTACATTGAAAGTCTAACATCAATATAATTTTTAATAAATCGATTTTTAGTAAGTATTTATATAAAAAAAGTGGATTCAAAGTTCCTGAAAAAAGATATATCATATTCTTGAAACGTAGAAAAAAAATTATAAATAAAAATCACACAATAATTGAAAAAAATTAGGCCCATGAAGAAGAAAGGGAACATCTAATATCCTCCAAAATGTAGAAAATGTTTCTAAACTAAACATTAAATAAATAATCTTTTGAAAGAATAGCTTTTTTGTTTAGAAAAATGAAACCATAAACGATATTATTTTTGTAAATATGAACGTTATACTTATTTTTGCCCAAATTTTATTAAAATTCCTAACATTTTGACACCTTATTTTGTTTTAACATTTGTAGAAATTTGCTAATTATATTATTACATTTATATAAATTAATAATTTTATACCATAGATGATAGTAATGTAATATGGTCGTATTTATAAAATCAATATTAACTGTCTTCATAATAATATTTAAATTTTATAATAATATTTAAATTTTATAATAATATTTAAATAATTAATTCTAATAATTAATATTACCATTAATTCCAGAAGAGGACATATCATATTCTCAAAAAATTAAAAATATTTATAATTAAATAACTAAATTAATAATTTTTCGAGAAAAGGAGAACTTTTAGTTTGATATAATTATCCACCAATTCGTCAAATTAAAAAATGCAATCATATTTTTACTTCTTTATTTACGTTTCGATACTTGATATGTGTCATCATTAAGTAAATTAAACTGAGAAAAAAACAATAAACAGAGCTAAAATATACCTTTAATTGTAAATTTAATTGATATAAATAACAAAATAATACCACAATTTTAAAATAAATTATTATCAAAAATAACACCCTAAACGTGATTACTACAGAATTAACTATATAGACAAATAAATATTTGATAACCTATGTATATATATATGTAAATACACACACACTCACATACACACATATATAAATATATATATATATATATATATATATTATATTGTTATTGCAAATAAAATTTTTAATTCATTACGTATCGATTACATACCCAAGACATTATTGCGGTCCTGCAACGGCTTCCTAGCATATTTCATTTCTACTTAAACCTTATATACAAAACCACCCAAAAAAAATCTAAACACTTTATTTACACCTTATCAACAAAAAAAAATTCTATAATCTTTCATAGGTATCTTTATTTCGTGTGCACTTGTCGGTAACTAGTCATGAACTGTGTTCGGTACCGAGTTTGGTTTTCCGATAATCGTTTTGCTTTTGCTTTGATGTAAGGGTAAGTTTTGGCATATGGTGTGTGAGTGAGTGTAGATCTATTGGTCTAGGCAGGGTAAAACCCAAGGGGCGGTTTATTTGGTCTATTGCACAAGCACAGGCACAACCTGTGCCGGTAGGGAGGTACCGGTTGCGAGACGCGCGAGAAGTCATTGGCCGGGGCACAGGTGTACTAATATAATGATTGTGAGATGTAAGTGACCGACAGAGGTAAATAGTGAAGGTAGTTTGATTTTAATACTGTTTAATCTAATTATTTACAGAGATAAGACGCTTGGAAAAATGGTCTTAAAATAATTTCTTATAATAAACTAGTGGGGTGCATGGCATCGTGCCTTAAGGCAAACTTCTGGAACTTCCCGTATCGTAATTAAAAATCTTGGTATGGAACCCAAAAAAAAAAAATTACACGAAATGTGTACACATTATTAAAATCTCTATAAAATATCAGATAATATGTAATACAAATGTTCAATAAACATTTTTGACCGTCAAATGTCATTTTTTTAACTTATTTTTATTTTATTATTTTAACTGCTTTTCCAAAAATTCAATCTGTTCTTCATCTTGTCAATACAAGTAAAATGTTTTTAGAATTATTCAAATCGGTTGATCGGTGTTCCCAAAATCGTCCACGAAATTTTGTATCCGTACACACACATTATATCAATTTTCTGTAAGGTATGCTAAAATGTTCAAAAACCTTTGAAACGTAAAGATATAATATATAAACATTTTCATTTTCGATGTTTTGCGATTACTATAACTTACCCTACGGGAAATTAATAATAATTATTATCAATATAAAAAATTTAATTTATTAACATTTTTGATCAGGCTTTATGTGTAGTAAGATGTAAATGGCTAAAACAAATAGTATTCTATGATTTCAATGCTGTTATAAATATTTAGGAAAATAAAACGTTTCGCATTAATTTTAAGATAATGTAGAGTAATGAAATATACTTTAGGGTACCTATAATTAATTATAAATGACAATACAAAAAATAAAATTTTTAAACGTATTATGAGAAAATAAATACTAAACAACATGAAGTTAAACACACAGAAGCTTGTTATAAATCAGCATGTATTTTCAAATATTATTTTTTCCATTTAAAATTTGTGATAATATTTTTTGAAAACTATCATTAGTGAAAACAAAATTTATGCATGTGCTTTTGTATATTATATGGAGCTTTTACCTATTTTACTTCTTTACAAATTGTAATTAGCAATTGAAGGGAAAAATTGTGCGGAAAATGCGATTTCTGTTGAGAGAATTTTTTTTTAAATTATTAAATTATAAATTACTCTACTCTATGTTTATTTGCATAAATTATGCGAAAATAAATAATAAGCTACATAAAGTTAAACTCTGTGTTGCATATAAGCATGTATTTTTTAAATTTTATTTTGTGCATTTAAAATTTTCAATTATATTTTTCGAAAACTATCATTAGTAAAAACAAAAATTTCACATGTGTTTTATTTCACAAGTGTAATATATAGAACTTTTGCCTGTTTTACTCTTGTTTTTAATTCTTTTCAAAATGTAATTAGCAATTGAGTGGAAAAATGTGTGCAAAATGCGATCTCTGTTGAGAAGAAAAATATTATTTTTTTAAAATGAATATATCATAAATTACTCTACTTTTATATATTTGAATAAAATTGGAATGTCTGTTTATAATATTAAAATATCTGTTTTTTAATACTTTATATAAATATAACCAGAGTGCATATATCAAATTAACAATCTTTTAAAAAAATTGTCTGTCTGTTTGTTTGTTCTCCGAAACTGCTGGACCGATTTGACAAAACTTTTTTTGGCAGGCAGCTTTTATTTTGAAAAAAAATAGGATTTGATCTTATGCTTTTTAATCTTATCTAGCTGTTCTCAGAATCCTTTTCTTCGTGAATTTTAAGGAAAACGAAATTAGTTTGGATTTTGCATTTTATCTGCTCTTATCTGAATTAAATTATTGTAATAAGTTTATATTCATTTTTATACCATACCTTTCATAAATTTTACGTTATTTTGATTCATACTATTTTCTTACATTTTTGCTATTACATTTGTCTTCCATATTCAGATATACATAAAAATTGATCAATTATTTATAAGTTATTTTATTTAGTTAGTAACGTTATCAGTTGTTTCTTATTTAAATGAAATTTACATATAGGCTAGATTTTTTATTTTTTAAATGTATATTCATTAGTTATGATTGAAATAAAGGCCAAAAGTGTTGTTTTATTAGAAATAAATCTTACACAATATATTGTTTTTAAAGACATTATTCAATAAAGCTAATATAGAAAAACTGAAAATAAATGGTTAAAACAGAAAAATACGCAACTATCGTGGTAAAAAAATATAACAAACTGTAGAACAGTTTATATGAAAATGAATAATTTTAAATTAGAAAAATATTTTCTTAATCGAGCATTAAAAAGTATTTTGAAAACTTGATTTGTAAACTAACGTAGTTTATTATCCATAAATATTATGAAAAAAAAATTACAATCATTTTTAAACAATTTTTAAAAATATTAGACAACATGTACGTTATAAAAACACTACTCTCCAATCTACTCTTCCAGAAAATAAACTTGTTAAGATGAAAACTTGTTAGAGAAATTAGCAAGGTTTAAAATATATTTTATTTATCCTTATATCTTAATTGTAAGATATAAAAATGTTATTTTACTTAAATTTTTTAGAAACTTAGTTCCAAATTGTTTTAATCATCCTTTGTATCACACTTAACAAGTTTTTACAATTAGCAAAACTTAAGCGGGTTGTTCCACTTATTTTTTTAAAGACCTATATTCAAATTAATTTGGAATCATATAAAAAAATAATTTAAAAAATTAATTACACTTACTTGGAACTTCAACTTTATCCATTCCAACAAAAACATTTCATGCTAAACATCACAAACAACTGCAAACATTAAGAGTCGAATATGAACTTATCTCAAAAACTGATTACCTATATAATATATACCCAGATCTTTCCCCGTAACCTATAATTTATATCTGCTCATTAACCTATGAATGAATCAGAGAATGAATGGAAATGAATGAATGATTTTTGCCATGAAATTTGAGCTTTGTTTTCTGTTGCAATGGGGAATACCTGGAATCCGTTTAGCCAAGAAAACTAATTTGTGCTACTTTTTAGAATAAATTAGCTGTTATTGATATTATAATATGTTTTGTATTGTTTATGTAGTTATCTGGGCAGTAGTTTTCTCCTTGAAGGCTTTGAAAGATAGGTTCTGAGAAAAATATTAGAAGGATGTGCATGTGGGTTTACATACAAGTTTTCTTCATTAACAATAATAATAATAATAATAAATTAGTGCAAAAATTTCACTGTTGGAAGGAACTTTTAATTGTGAGATGTGGACACTTAAAAATGTTTTTACAGTAGACACTATTTTTTATTTGTATTAACTTAAGTTGATTTATGAAAAGAATTACTTAGAATGAAGTCAGTTTTCTTAAAAATGAGTAAAAAATCATTATAATTGTTATTTATTATTATGCTCTTTATTATTACAACTAGCCCTTAACAGGCATCGTTCTTTAAGGCAAATTGCTAGAGCTTCCCGTACCAAAAATTTAAATGTTTAAAAAAGCTTTAAATTCTTTCGAAAACATTGAAAAAATTAGCAGGGGGTGCGTTGTAACACTCTACTTTTTCTAGAATATGATTGATTGTGAAATAATGATATAACTTGGTTTGTTAAAGGAATAGTAACAGCATCCATCTTTATTTTGTAGATACATAATTAATGAATCTCTAGATAAATTATTAAACTAGTGGGGTCGGTGGCATCGTGCCTTAAGGCAAATTGCTGGAACTTCCCGTACCGTAACGAAATGTTCGAGATTTACTGAATGTTTTCAAATAGATTATTATAAATATTGTAACATTGTCTAATATTTATAAATATTATATAAACTGAATTGCAGAGTTGAAATTATTTGTAAAGTATATTAGAACTATAGTCAGAATTAAAAATAAAATCTGAAATATTTTCGATATACAAAAAACTAAAAAAAAAAAAAAAAAAAATGGGACAATTTTTTTTTCCAAAATCGATTATTTTGTTAAGACAAGCAGAAAGTTCTTTGAATCATTTAAATCGGACGCTTAGTTCTCTCAAAAACTGCCATTTTTTACATATTTAGCTCCGTATCTTCAAAATGGCTGGGCCTGCCTTTGCCAAAAACTAATAAACACTTCTCCCATTCATTACTAATTGAATGTTTTTTAGATCATTCAAATCGGATACTCCGTTCTCTCAAAAATACGATTTCTATTTTCTGCACTCTTTGCTCCGTATCTCCGAAACGGCTGGACCTGCCTTTGCCAAAAACTAATCAGCTCTTTTCCCTATCAATAGGAATCGGATGTTTTTTGAACCATTCAAATCGGTTGATCCGTGCGCCCTAAAACGTGACTGGAAATTTGTATCCACACATACATACACACACACACACACACACACACACACATCCATTTTTTCTGAGGTATGCCAAAACGTTCAGAAACCTTCAAAACGTCGAGAAATGTAAAAATTTTCAATTCCGATTTTCGGCCCATTACAATAACTTACCCTACGGGAAGTTAAAAAACTGTTACAAGAAGTTCCTAGCTCCACTACACATTTGCAAATTTTTATTTCAGACATACAAAATGTAAAGAAAATATTTTTTGTCTACAAAATTAACACTTAAAACTAACTTAAAAAATTGAATAGTTTGATAATTTCGAAAAAAACGCGGTGTTTTTCAAGTATCATATGCGAAGTATATCCCAAATTTTATTTTATCAAAATAACAAATAAAATTAAACAGATTTAACATGTTCAACATGGCAAATCCGCATCAAACAGTAGACCGCAAGTCAAATATTTAACTTTTAATATTTAACATTGTTATTAAACGTGTCATTTAGCACGAATATCAGGATATATCACGTATTTCCACTCAGCAATATTCCGGATATCCGAATTTCGTGCCGGTTCCCACACACCTTCGAACCGGGGGGTAGCCGATGGCCAAAAAATCGCCAAAATAACACAAATGTCAGTGATTCTCAAACTTAAAAAATATTTACTAAATAATACATGGGACAAAGCGAGTCATGAAGGTCCAATTTGACTTTGAGAAATTATATTGTGAGAACAAAACCAATTATCTTATCAAACAAATAACTATCTAACCATGCTTAGTAAAAATTTCAGCTAATTTTTCATTGTAAAAAAAATTTTTTTACTATTTTTCAAAAATTTGTCAGCAGGTTCTTTTTACCCCATAGGTCGAGTACTTTTCCAAAAATTTCCAAATTTTCCAAAATAATTGCTACATTATTCAACCAATGCAAAATATAAATTTCATGGGTGCATTTTTGATAGAGATAACACTGTATATAACCTTGATCTGGTATTTCGTCAGAGTTGGAATAACCATTTAACGTATTTATTGTAAAATTGCTTTTTTAAACTTAGTTTTCTTTTTTAACTTCCTGTAGGATAAGTTATAATAATCGCAAAAAAACGCAAAAACTCTTACATATCTTTACATTTCAAAGGTTTCTGAACATTTCGTCACACTTTAGAAAAAAATAATGTTTTAGATACAAATTTTTGTCGACGATTTCGGCAACACGCATCAACCGATTTGAATAATGTAGAAAAAACATGCGATTAGTATTGATGGGGAGACTTCAGAAAAATATGATGTATGTGTATGTGTTTGCATACAAATGTTTGTCGACGATTTCGGGAACTCGGATCTACCGATTTGAATAATTAGAAATAACATTCGATTTGTATTGATGAGGAGACGTTCTGATTAGTTTTTGGCAAAAGCAGGTCCAACCGTTTCGAAGATACGAGGCAAAAAGTGCCAATATTAAGTTATAGTAATCGCAAAAAAATCAAAAATGAAAATTCTTACATATCTTTACGTTTTAAAGGTTTCTGAACATTTCGTCACACTTCAGAAAAAATTGATGTATGTGTGTGTGTTTGGATACAAATTTTTGTCGACGATTTCGGGAACACGGATCAAGCGATTTAAATAATTAAAAAAACATTCGATTAGTATTGATGGGGAGACGTGCTGATTAGTTTTTGACAAAGTCAGGTCTAGCCGTTTCGAAGATACCAGGCAAAAAAGCCAAAAATGGTAATTTAGTTTTTTAGATAGTTTGAATAATTCAAAAAGCATTTTATTTTTTTTGACGAAGTGAATTGTTGGCAAGACAGGTCCAGCGGTTTTGGATATACAGTGGAAAATGTTTCAAAAATTGACATTTGGCGGTCGGAAATAATCAAATTATCAGATATTTTAATAATAAGTACAAATTTTGTTTCGATTTGTTGTTGATGTTAGACTGCAGTGCGGCGATTACGCGCTCCGATATTTGATCTCTAGTACAGCCACGCGGCACGGTTGCTTTGAAAATAGTTCAGAATTTTCAAGAAAATGTATAAAAGTAAAAAATGAAGTTTATCAAAAAAGTCAATTTTTGTACTAAAAATTTCAAAATGCTCAAAAAACTAATTATTTCAATATTTTCAAAATCATTGAAAGCTTTTTTAAAAATTTTAATTTTTGATACGGATAGTTCCAGCAATTTGCTTCAAGGGACGATAACATTCACCACTAGTTATTTTTTTAACTATTATAAAACAATTTTTATATAATTTGAGAAACATCGGTCACCAAGAGTCCGCCTACCAACGTCTTCCCGGCAAATCTTGTGTGAAGAAGCCAAGAGAGTGTGCGTTAAGGTGAAACACATGGGAACCAAAATTTTGGAAAATACGTAATGATTTTACGACCCTTACAGGTTGGCACATCTCGCTCATAGAGTATGCATTACTTTTGGGTTTTTATTTTTTTTGTTAGGTGTCGTCGAGTAAATAATAAATAATATGGAGATACAACACGGGGTGTAATTTTTATACCGATACGGCTAGTTGTTTATGTAACGCGCAGCGTGTGAAAACATGTGTTGAGATTTTCCAAAAAATTTCGATCCCGAGCAAGTGTAGACCTATGGTCGGTCAGGTTGTTTGAGGGTAGGAAATATGGGGGTTATTTGAAAAAATAAAAATATTTAACAACAATTTAGATAGATTTTTTAAGAATATATTCACTGAATTATTAATTAATAGTGTAGGAAAAATATGATAAGCCAACTATGCTGATTATATTTGATATTAATTATTTAACATTGGTTAAAACAGTTAATTGTAACAGTTAATTGTAACTGTAGTTGACGTATATACTCGTCATAGAGAAGTGGCAGAATTTTGTACATTAACGAGTACATTTATCATTCGTATTTAACCAGTTAATTATGATTGATGAATATACATGTCATGAAGAATGGGCAGAATTTTATGTATTGACTAGTATATTCGTCATGTGTATAAAACAGTTATTTTAATTTAAATTTTTGAAACAAACTAAGTATATTCTGAAATGTGAGGTTATTTTTAGGTATATGAGGTATAAATATAAGTATGTGGTAGTAATTGGTATTTACATGAATGAATTTTGAAAAAAATCTCAAAGATTTAGATAATATTAATTGGAATAATTATTAAACTAATCAAATAAAATTTATTTATATAATTCTAATAATTAGTTTAAATATTCAAATTAGCAAGATTAATAAATGTAAATTGTTTTGATTGCTCCTATTAAAGGATGATTAAGAAATATGCTCAGAATAATGAAAAAGCTAATTGGGAGCCTCAAAAATATAAATGAATTGGAAAATATTTACTTCTTTTGAGTTTAAACTAAAACTAATGAATTTTATTAAAATCATAAAATTTCTGATAATTATCTATTAATATTTAGTTTTATAATTTCTATGAATTTATATATTTTTAATAATTATTAAAATAATTAGTTTTAATTTAGTTATAATAGTTATTTATAATTCAGAACTAAAATTATTAAAAGGTAATTTTGTTGAATAGCTTTCTATGAAGGATTACGAAAATCAAAATATCTAAAATAATATGGAAAAATTATGATATACTTTGATAAAAACATTGTTTAATTTAATATTATTTGAAATCCTTGAGAATAGCGCTATTTAGTATGTAATACATAATGCTTATATATATATATACATATATAACGTTTCATGTATAACGCATAGATCACGTTCGAAAATTGCTAAATATAAAGACAAAAGTTGTAATTTGTTTTTGAACTTTGGTCAATTTTAAATAATAATCATAAGATATCAATCCGCAAACTCAACCATTTAAATTTTACTTTAAATTTAAAAATATAATATCAATATGAATTTTTCTAATTTTTGCAAATATCTTTGTATCCGTGCAATATATTGCCATAAATATTTTTTTATTAATGCGCAAGTTTTTTTTAATTTTCTTATACAGACATTGAAAATGTCCTTGTGCAATTAAGCACATCTGTTTATAATTTTGCGTAAACTAGAGGATTATTTTCAGGTGTATGTATGACACCTGAATGATGCCGTAAGAATTCAATATATGCATATAATTTTATGACAGCAAAACCAGATGTTGAGATTTTACCGTGGATTTCCCACGATACCTTGCGCCAACCTGCAAAGACGGCAGTGCACGAGGGTCAGTGCGCGGCCTAAGTGCGGCTACTTTCGTTTTACTGGAGAAATTTGCATTTATCGATGATACTTTATAGAATATTGAGCGTTTTATTAAATCATACAATTTGTATATTCATAATGTCATTACTTATTTATACAAAGAGGCATTTTTTATCAAAATTTCATAATATAAATTTCAACAATCTAAATGTTGTATGAATACAGTACAATAAAATCAAACCTTCAAACTTAATACTAATTAGTAATAGTATCATATATTATTATTAGATTCTATAATTAGAATATTCGAAGTTTTATAAATCCGATTTGCTAATTCTATGTTTTATCAACGTTTCAAGTCATTTCGAAGCAATTGACACTGAGAGAATTTGGAAAAAGTATGTTTGTTTAAGCCTATTTTAGATCTTTCTGTAATTAGCAGAAAAATAAAAAATATTGTCTACGTTTTTATCCGTAATCCTGAATCGATTTAAAAAAATCAAGATCTGTTAGTTTTTGATACGTATTAGAATTTTTTTTGACGATTTTGATAACTTTTGTTTTGATAGAGAATATGGTCTTACTAAAAATGCTTAAATTTTAAGGACCTACTATAAGTGGTTTAATTTTAACTATTCGGCAAAGTTTGAAAAATGTATGTGTCAAAAGTCGCTTTTGTGATGTGATGAGTAAAATTTGAATTTCGTCAACGTTTTCTCATTATTTCACAAATTTATAAGTCGGCAAAGAAGTGCTTTTCTAAACTATTTTTGCAAAAATCTTTCTGTCTCAAGTTTATAGATTAGCGCATTGTTCACAGAAATTTATTATTGATTATCTAAATAGAAGCTTTACATCTGTGTCGCCTGATGAACAGTCTACAAAACTTCTTTAGTTGTGTAAAAATGTTATATTATTAAATAATTAATTAAGTTTTTTTAAAAAAATGTTTCGACGGTTTTAATGCAATTTAACTTGGCGATAGAGTTCATGCACTAAACAATCCTACAAAAATTGGTTGATTTATTTGTGAATAATAGGTTGCACTTTTAGCAAATTCACTCATATCTCAAAGTTTTGTTTTAAGTAGAAGCGAAGATTTTATTTTCCAAGCAAACAGGTAACATTTTTATATAAATAGCTAAATCTCAATTTCGGTAGACTAAGCCAATTTTACACATATCGGAAAGTTCATGCAACTTGCCTTAAGGCCACTTACGCCTAGTTTTTTCTGGGTCTTATTTAAATAATTTTTAATACAATTAATGTAGGCGTACTGACCTATACTAAAGTTATTTGCATTCTTGGCACAAGATACTCTACCGTATAATAAGCTGTTTCATCAAAAATTATATATAACATGGAATTCTTTATATACAGCGTCAACAATTTTTGTGGAATGATATTACAATAAATTATGTTTATGAATAATTAAAAAGTGAAAACTATATATACAAGGATATACTATTGGATCTAATGTTAATATGAATCTCTCTGATTAATCGATTGAAATATAATTTTAAAATTTTTGTTTTTATTGCTAATTTTTCGTACACATTTCATAATTTTAATTGAGCTCCATATTTCGCAATAACTACTTCCACTTCAGTTTTCTATTCGTTTCAATAAAACAAATAACTTTTGTTATATAGCTGAAATTTTCTTCCTTCGAAACAGCTTCTACTGTTACGTACTATATCATAAACAATCGCATAGTTCATAAAATCTACTTAGAGTGCTATTGTTCAGAAGCCAATCAAATATTATTACCTGAATACCTATTTGGTCATATTTGATGTGGTGTTTATTGTAGACAATGCATAAAGACAAACGTTCAATATGTAATAAAAACCGAATGCCAAATACGGAATTTGAGTAATTAAATTGGAAAATGATTTCGTAGATGAGGCGTGGAAAATTTCTCATTCGAATTCCAATATAGTGGAATAAATGATTTACGATATTTTTAATGAAAATAATATAATATTTATAATTTAAATTATATAATTAACTTGCCGTAGAGCAAGTTATAGTAATCGCAAAAAAATCGAATATGAAAATTTTTATATATCTTTACGTTTCGTCTCTATGCAGTTAAAGCAGTACGATTGCTTTGACAAAAAATTCAGAATTTCCAAAATATTTCAAAATAAGTTTTTCTTCAAAAAGTCTTTTTTTTCAAAAAAAAATAAATTTTTGTCAAAAATTTATAGTTTTTTAAAAATCTATTTTTTCAAAGTAATTTTTTTTCAAAAATGTTAACCGTTTTAAAAAAAATAATTTTTGGTATGGAAAGTTCCAGCAATTTGCCTTAAGGTACGATGCCAAGCGCCCCACTAGTTATTTATTCAAATCTTCACCTAATTAGATTCGGTATGGGCAATATACGAAAATTTAATTTTTATCAAGGTCAAAATAATTCTAGACAATCATAGGTTGGAAATTAAGTAAGTGCGGTTTTCAGCTTAGATGATTTCAAATGAATTTTTATTTTTTAGGTTTGCTGATGTAATCCAAATGTTAAATCACCTTCTGCTAGTAGATAGTAGGCAGATTAAATATTCATCGGTAAAAAATAGATTTTTGATCCATTGCGTAGGTAGTTTTCGCTTAGCTTTCATTAAAAGATGGAAATTTTTTATCACATTTTACTTTTTTATTTCTGCAAAGTTAAAAGGCATTTTAAGCTCACGAATAGCTATGAGCAGGTAATGGTGACAAAACCTCAAAAAACGGCAGTTTCAAATTAAATTTTGCTTAATTTTGTTCTAGAGATTTATCATTCAGAGATGGAAACGCTCTGGTCAACCAGTCTAAGTTGATTAAGAAGAAATTGTCTACTTTTATTTGGCCTAATTTTTTAAATTAAATCGGTGATTCATTCTGTTATTGATATCACATATTTTTGGCAACTCAGCAAAAACTATTAGAGCTTAGTTAGGATGTTTTGCCATATCCACTATACAGTCCTGACCTTACACCATATGTCTACTTTTAGTTTCGATTTTGAATGATAAAAAATTCAATGATTTTGATGGTATTAAACTATACCTGATTTAATTTTTTGCTAATAAAAACCAAGAGTTTTTTGAAAGTGAGGTGATGATGTTTGAAATATGGCAAGAAATCTTTGATCAAAATGGGCTAGACATTACAAAATTACTTTTTTTGGTTTCGTGACAAAAATGTCTTTGATTTTCTAACAAAAATCCGTTGTTTCTTAGTTTCCAATTTAATACAAAAATTATAACTTTTAATCATTGCAAATGAAAACTACTTCACTTTAAAATATTAAATACAGATAATAATTTCACTTCATCAAAGTCTTACAAAGTTGACGTTTTTAATCATCAAGGTAGTTGTAAATGTTTTATACATTGATATGTAAATATTTATATTATTATTTATTTTTTCTAAATTAAATTGTTGTGGAATATAATTTCAGGGTTACTGTAAATAACTTTGAAATAATTAAACAAGTCATTTTACTGTTACTTTGTATTTATAATGAATTTATAATAAATTGATTAATAAATAATATAATAATTGAATTAAAAAAAATGTTCATGGCATTGTGCCCAACTGATTATTACAATCTCTATAAAATGTTTGATAATTTGTTGCGCATAAATCTAATTATCAATTTTTCTAACTTTTTTCTCTATATTTTCGAATCTGCTAGGCCTGCCTTCCCAAAATTTTGTGAATAGTTTTTTAAATCATACAAATCGGACACTCCGTTCTTTCAAAAACTCAATTCCCATTTTTTGCACTTTTTGCCCCGTACTTTCAAACTGGCTGAACCTGTCTTTGCCAAAAATCAATCAGCCCGTTCGCTCATCAATAGAAATCGAATGTTTTTTGAATCATTCAGTTTAGAAATCGAATGTTTTTCGAATCATTCAAGTCGGTGCTCTCAAAATCGTCGACGAAAAATTGTATCCGCACTTACGTACATACGCACACATCCATCCATTTTTTTAAGGTATGCCAAAATGTTCTGAAACTTAAAGATACGCAAAAATTTTCATTTCAGATTTTCTACGATTACTTTAATTTACCTTACGCAAAGTTAAAAATAATTTGAAAATGATACATATTTTATTTATTTTTATAAATTTATAATATTTAATTTATTGTTTGGAAATTCCATTACCATAATTAGAACACTTTAAAGTATCATATAACTATTTCCGAGTACAGATTCATCTGACTGCGATAAGGTATAAAAATAACTATGCAAGGTGTAATGGGACACCTTTAGGATCATATTAAAATATTTTGAAAACTTGACTCACTTTAATTAAAAAAAACTGCATTAATATTAAGTCTAAACATTTTTATTTTATAGACGGTATTTCATTACGTTTCAGACATAATAATAATAATAAAAAAATTTTTTTTCTTATGAGAATAACTGACTTATGGGTCGATTCTGGCGTAAAATAGTCGAATGTTACAGCAAGGCTATGTTATGTAGCAGTTTTTACACAAAATGGTATTAAATACTGTCAAAATTCTATGTATTTACTGTGCAAACAAACAAAATTTACATATAAAATGCAACTTCAGTCATATGTTAATATGCCATATCACAAAGATGCAGTTATGATAACATAATTTTTTTGACATTTGTGGGTTTTCTATGTTAGTTTTTTTTTATCTAAAATGCCTGACTGCACAGCAACAACATAGGGTTGGACTGCTCTTAGTACCATTTTGTATGAAAACTGTTATCTAACATAGCCTTACCATAACATTGCTCCATTTTACAGCTGATTCGGCCCATAAGCCATCTTCATAAGAAAAAAAGTAATTTTATATTATTTCTTTTGAAGTAAAACTTTTTTAGGCGCGACAAGGGAGTAAATGCGAACAAATGCAACGGAAGTGCGTTACGGCAGATAAGATAAGAGTCGAGTGCCAAAGATTCGACATTCGCTCACGATGACATCATTTCTATACGGGTCGATTGTGATTAGTCGTCGTGTATGCGAATAGAGATCTGTCGTTGTATGTGTATCGGCCACCACGTTGTATGCGTACCGATATCAACAAGGAAACGGCATAGATAAACTAACATTTTAAAGTTACTTCGTAGTACAAATCTTGATTTAATGAAAAATGTTTGAATCAGAAGAATATTTTATACTGTTCCCCGTAAATAATTATAATGAAAACAATAAAACAAATGCAGCATTATGAAACAAAAGTTTATTGAAATAATTTATATATTATTCGTAGTTTCATAAATCTTTGAAGTTATTGAAATGAAAAATATTTTTTAGGCAAGACAGATAGTACAACTGTTTAAAGAATGAGATTATATCGCCAGCAAAAAAGTAAAAAAATACCATCAGTCAATGAATGTATGTTAATTTTTATTACATGAAGTTCTTCAAACACAATTATTACATGATGAGTGAAGTTTCGAAAACAATATTTGTTTAGGCGTTGATTAACATAATCCACTGTGTGAACAAATATTAAAGAATTTATTAATCAGCAATTACTTTATTTCTCTAATGAAGGTTCATTTATAAATGCTAATTACAATGACAACCCGATCATGTCATATTTGAAGTATGACTTTAATTGCATTATTGTTTTTAAATATTATACATTTTTTAATGCTATTATAAATATATAATTTATAATTTATCATTATATAAATGTGAATAATGGTTGACACTAATAAATGTGTGCATCACGATTGTTATCATATTACTGATAAACATTATTCAAAATTGTTATATGAAGTATTTATTTTTACTTAAATGCCATCTTGTATAGTAGCAAATAAGTTTTACTTGAATCGCGCGTGATCTTTACGCGCACTCTTTTTTTTCTAAAAATTTAGTTCAGAGTTTTGAAATGTAAAGTTCAGATTCAGCCTATTGCTAGGACCACCGCAATTTTTTTATCTAATTTGCAATCCTCATTCCATGGGAACCAAAATTTCTAGACAATGGTCACCTGACAAACACTTTTCTTCTTTTTATCCACAAAAATTAAACTTTTTTTAATCGGACACGTTCCTCCTTCGGTCGGGTAATGTATTTTTGAATTTTGTCACGTTTTGACCGCGTTCGATGCTCGAGGAATAGTCACGTTCGGCCTTGCTACTGTTTGCGAACATTTGACATTGTTGCGGAAAACTACAGGTACTTAGTATGATTTATCTCAAATTTGAAGTAATTACAAAAGGAAAAGATAAAATTTGTTTATAGTTAGATAATTGAGTTATTGCGTGGTTTGTCTCAAATCAATTGCGCGGAAAATTTCTGAGAAATAGCGTTAAAATTTTGCCTCAAATTTAAAATAATTACAGTAGGAAAAGATAAAATTTGTATATAGTTAGATAGTTGAGTTATTGCAAAGGTTTATCTCAAATCAATTGCGCAGAAAATTTTTTGGAAATACTGTTAAAAAAATTACGCTCAAGGTAATGGAAAGACAATTGGTTAGAGTGGAAATTAACAAACATTGATTGACTGATGGTATTTTTTTTACTTTTTCGCTGGCGATATAATCTCATTCTTTGATTAGGCATGAAGGTGTGTAACTAGTCATCAGATGTAAATCGGATAAAACATTGTCATTTTTTTTAACAAAAGATGAAAGTTTCGTTGTAAGATTGTTTGGCTTTGTAAACTGTTATTTGGTTTACTTTTTACTTGGTTCACTTAAATATAATTTTTATTATTTATTATTTATTATAGACAATCAGAAATACAAATTTTATAGGTCTCCTCCACTAAAGTGATTCCCCTGTAGATGTTAAGATAATCTATGATTTTTTTAAAATAAACGTTATTTAATTATGATGAATATGACAAGTATATTGTTATTTTCAAGTTACATTCAAGAGTTTATTATATAACCTCTAGAATAACTAACCCGTGGATGAGGTAAAAAGGACCAGCAAATCTCAGAAAAAAATAAGAAATAAAAAAACAAAGAAATAAAACAATTTTACAAGAGATATATTAAATTATTAGTTACTCCAATTCGACCGATGATTATTTCTGACAAAATTCCAGATCAAGGTTATAGTGCGATCTTTGTAAAAATGTGCCCATATAATTTTTTTTTCGAAAATCCTTTTGAAATATTAAAAGAAAATATTGAATCTGTTTGCCCTTGGTTGTTTTTTTTCATCCCGCGTTTGAGGAAAAAAGGGTCAGATATCAAAATTTAGAAAAATGGTGAAAAACATATTACTCTAATTAGGAATTAATTGAAAATTTGACTAAATATAGTTTGATAAATTGATTTATGTTATTATGTCATGAATTTCTTTACTACATATAACATGAATCAAGCTAACAACTACCGAACTATGTTCAGTAAAATTCCCAGTTAATTGCTAATTATAAAAATGTATTTTACGATCTAAATTTTGTGTGTCTAAACTTCAGACCTTATATTACTGAAAGTCAAATTGGACCTATGTGCCCCGCCCCAGCCTATATATAAATAAAGTCTAAATTCTCATATAAAACATTACTAAAATCTATCAATAAAAATGATTCTAAATATTTTTTATTTTGATCCAGTTAATTGTGATTGGCGAATATATTCGTCATGGAAAAGTGGTAAAATTTTATGTATGGACAGGTATATTTGTAATGCAAATATTACTGTTGTACGATAAGTACGATCGTATAAGTGACTTCTTGCAATTGAAAAAAATGCAAAATAGGTCATGCTATATAGAATTTTTTGGGGTTAAGATTGTATAAAATAAGTAGTTGTAAGTGATATTTTACCTAAAGGCAAGTTACATGAACTTTCCGATATAGTTTTATAGGTGGATATATTTATTTTACAAACCGTCAGTATAATGATACTATAATAAGGCTCAAGTCAATATTTTGCAGGTTTAATATAATTTAATTAAATATTAACTATTTTATTTTTTATTTATATATTGTTTAATTTATTTACTTTAAACTTATTTATATTTAGTTAATTTTAATTATTTTTAAATATAACTAGTTTGCTTGTTGCAAGTATTTTTAACAATGAATATGTATTTTAATAAGCTTTACAATACTTTTATAATATAATCATTTTGTTTAACAAATTTTAGGCTATTTTGTGATATTTTAAAAAAATTATAAGTGTAATGTAATAAGTGTAATAGTATACTTAATGAGAATGAAAATTCAGCTATTTAAGTAAGTTTGAAAAGAACGTCGAAAAAATACGTCTTCAATTATTGGTGGAGGTGTCTGGTTATACATCTACTACCTTCTACTTTAAAATATTGTTGTTACAAAATTTTTAACTTTATTTGTTTTTGAGATATCTTTTTAGTATGAGAGTTTTACTGAACATAGTTATATAGTTGTTTGTTTGACATGTGGTATTGTGTGGTTTAAACATAGTGGTTAATATGTAATTGGTTTGGTTTTTATAATATATTTGCTAAAAGTCAATTTGGACTTTTGTGACCGCCCTACTGTACTACCTTCTATTTTAAAATTTGCCGTTGCAAAATTTTTAACTTTACTTGTTTTTAAGATATCTTTTTCCGCGGATCTTTAAGCCTTTCTCTTTTCTGGGTGTTTTACTGAACATATTCAGATAGTTGTTTGTTTGACATATGGTATATGTTGTTGTGTAATTGGTTTCGTTTTTATAATATATTTGCTAAAAGTCAATTTGGACCTTTGTGCCTCGCCCTACCCTAATAACATTAGTAAATACCAAACATTCGAGCTTTTAGTTCATAGTATAAAAAACTTTTCCTCACAAATAAATTGAGACCAAAATCATTTACCTTTCAAACCTTTACTTCAGTATTATTTCTATGACATCGTAACATTTTTAACTATCGTGTATATGTAAAAATATTCTGCATCCCTCACGTCGCGCCCTGATGATGTTCATAAATCGGCGACCGAAACGTGCTCCTTGGCCCTGCCAGACAGGATGTAGCGATCGCACGGGAGATGTTCGAATAATAGATACTATTCCAGGATTATAGGTGAAATAGGAAAACATTTAGAGGAATGTCACGTAAAATAGAGCGGCCTGAAATATCGAAAAACACACGCGTCGAAGTCGTCAATCGAAGAAGATGGATGGGGCGATAGTTTGTTCGAACAAAAATGATAGGGGTTTTGATGTTTTGTTTACAGACACACACACACGCATATATATATATATATATATATATATAATAGTTTACACTAATAATAGTAGTCTAAACATAATTATTGTCGTTTTTTGCCGTTACTCCTTGCCCCGGTAGATGCTGCAACTAGCCCAAAATACGGGGTAAGTTAACAATGAGCAATTAAAATTATTTTTACTTAATAAGGTTGAGAATAGCCGAAGTATTATGACCAGTGGATCTCAAGGTATATAAATTAAAAAAAAGAGTGCACGTAAGGTTCACACGCAATTGAAGTAAAACTTATTTGCTTCAGTACAAAATGGTATTTAAGTAAAAATAAATACATCAAATAACAATTTTGAATAATGTTTATTAGTAATATGGTAACACTCGTGATGCACACATTTATTAGTGTCAACCATTATACACATTTATATAATGATAAATTAGAAATTATATATTTATAATAGCATTAATAATATGTATAATATTTAAAAACAACAATGTAATTAAAGTCATACTTCAAATATGACATGATCGGTTTGTCATTGTAATTAGCATTTAGAAATGAACCTTCATTAGAGAAATGAAATAATTGCTGATTAATAAATTCTATAATACACGTTCACATAGTGGATTATGTAAACAACGTCTGAACAAATATTATTTTTGCAACTTCACTCATCATGTAATTGTGTTTGAAGAACTTCATGTAATTAAAATTAACATATATTCATTGACTGCTTGTATTTTTCTACTTGTCTGAATTTTTTTTTATTTTAATAACTTCAAAGATTTATATAAACTACGAATAATATAGAAATAATTTCTAATCAATAGACTTACTAATCATTAATCTTATTAATCAATATTTTCAAGGAACAGGGCAAAATATTCTTTTGATTCAGGCATTTTTCATTAAATCAAGATTTGTACTACGATGTAACTTTAAAATGTTTATTTATCTATGCCGATTTCCTTGTTGATATTGGAACGCATACAACGTTGATGCCGGTACGCATAAAACGTTGATGCCGGTACGCATACAACGACAGATCTCTATTTATATACACGACGACTAATCACTTTTGACCCGTATTGAAAAAAATTCATCTAAAGCGAATGACGTAGAGTTCTGGCGTAACGCACTTCCGTTGCATTTGTACGGATTTACACTCTAGTTGCGTCTAAAGGAGTTTTACTTCAAAAAACTGTTACAACAAGCCTCTTTGAATTCGTAATAATTTGTAAATTCAATATTTTTGAACTACTTCTATACGTTACTCAGATTTCATCTAAATCTGAGACCAATGAAGATGTTTTTCGCAAATATTCTCGAAAATTAGCTATTGGTGATACTCGTACTCATTAAGAAAAAAACTTGGATTTATTCAAATTTAAGTACATCCAATACACAATTTTATATATTATTACAAAAGTTAGGTTAAACCGCCGGTAATTATTACAACTTTTATCTATGTCTACATTTCTCATTATAAACATTTTTTCCTAATTCTTTCTACATTCAAGATTCAATATTTACTCAGCGCCTCGCTCTCCAAACATGAAATAGATCCGGCGCATTTTTTGTTTGCCTTCGGAAGTCTTTTGCTGTAAAAACGCTGTCTATATATGGCGACTACTGAAAGCTCTGCCAAGAGCTTTTCGAGAGGGTACGCGTAGAAGGTACTACTATCATCGTATATACAAGCCGATGGTGCGCCTGTTTATTTTGGGGAGAATCCTGTCTATCTATTTCAACTCCGCCCATAGGATGCATGTACAATGAAACTCGATGTAAAACGACATGGGCGCCGAAATAAACGTTTCAATAAAAGTTAAAGTCACTTTGTATTGTAAATTATATAAAAAATATGTTCTGGTTGAAAGCTATAGGGGCTTAAAAATCATTGGATGAAAAGATCCACCATAAGTATCTCAAAAACCGAGTGAATTGTGGTACTTTTTAATTTTTTTTTATAGAGGGTATAAAATGCGTCACAGGTCATCGCCTCAAATGAAGCAATATCGCTTGAAAATTTTTCAGTAGTCGTTTTTTTTTTGGTTCTGAGCACGGTTGTTCAGTTTACGATTCTTGAATATAATTTTTAAGTACACGTTATTCAATTGCTTTACTATTTTCAAGTTAGATTCAACACCATCTTTTATATAACATGCATAAAAGCTTACCCGTGGGTGGGGTAAAAAGGACCAACTGAACTTAAACTTTGGCAAAGGAGTAAACAATAAAAAATAGTGAATTAGAAAGTTGATTAAGTTGAAAAAAGCTATTTTACAAGTGATAAATTGAATAAATAGTTATTCAAACTCTGCTGATAAATATTTCTAACAAAATACCAGATCAAGGTTATATACAGTGTTATCTCGGTAAAAAATGTACTCAATAAATTATTATTTTGCATTGGTTGAATCTTGTACTTATTATTTCATTAAATTACTTTGAAATTGGATCTTTTTTCCCTGGCTGTCTCAATTTACCCTGTCTATGGGGTAAAAAAGACAAGGTGACAAACTTTTAAAAATCAGCAAAAAATTTTTTTTATAATGATGGGTTAGCTGGGAGTTTTACTGAACATAGTCAGGTAGTTTTTTGTTCGATATGTGTTATTTGTTTTGGTAAAATTGGTCTGGTTTTGGCAATATAATTGCTCAAAGTCCAGTTGGACCTTTATGCCCCACCCTAATCTACATATAGTAATAGTTTAACTCATATATTTTGTTCTGACCTTTTGATATAATATTAAGTATTATTTTTTTTATTTCCATATGGTTACAATCAGTCTATAAAAGTAATCAGCAATTTCGGTGACTAATGTGTAAAGTGTGTTTTAAAATGCCCAGTGGAAGTCATTTTAGGTATATGATAATAATAAATACCAAAAAAATGTCCAAGGATTTTTCCATTAGCATTTACTGGCGCCAAATTTCACGTATTTTTGGGTATAAATAGTAACGTATTCATAATTTAAACTCTACTTATGCATAATTTGTAAAGTAAAACCATTTGAAATACTTATGGTTAATACTATAAAATGTAGGTATAATAATAAATATGAACTTGAAAAGTTGTTTTAGTTTAGACAGAATTCTTTTATTCATTCAGCAATAAAGTTGAATTTATACATTTTAATCAGTTTTGCGACTTCACAGAATTGCAAAAATTTTTCTTTATACTACCATAAATTTAATTTATAACTTTTAATATTTTTCTCATAACATAAAAACAATAGATTCAGGTGTAAGCATATTTGATGCTGACTTACTTCTTGCAGGTTTCGTTACGGGTCTGCATTTCTCCATTTTCAATGAAAATTTTTCACAAATTATGCTATTTTTTTATTGATAAGTTCTAATTTTAGATCACATGATTAATACAATAAGCGCACGTACAACATGCGTCCATAAATCACTTTAATAATAAAAACAGCATCTTTGTTCTTATAAAAAAAATCCAAAGCACCTTGAAACACATTTTCAAATACAACATTCATCTTGAAAACACATTAATCTTAATCCAATACTAATTTATCACAAAAAACTTAACTCAATTTAACTTAACTCAAACCAATTATTTTATTATTACTATTATCACTAATACAGTCCACACGAGGTCTTACAGCCAAACTGTGCTGTGGTCAATTTTGAAAAAATTACAGTTCCGTACTAAAGTGTTCATGAAATTTGTTGTTATTTTGATTCTGAATATACTAATATTCATCGTAGTTTTCATAAAGAAAGAATCAACAAGCATATTGTCCTTATAAATTAAGTGTAAGCATTACCGCGGAGTCGCTACTATTTCCGGGGTCGAAGTGATATTGTTTTTATACCTACACCGTAGAATAATTGTATATATATATATATATATATATATATATATATATATATATATACATATGTTTATTTCTATGTATATCTCAGTGTAAAATAACGTAATAAAACTCTACTTAACCGAAGAGTATAGATAATCTTTTCAATGCTAAAGGTTATTGTTACTTTTGCGCATATATGACTTGATCGGAGTCTTATTGAAACAGAAAGTGTTAACTGAGAAATCAATTCTCAGATAAAATAGAAATTTTATGGTAATCCTATGTTACGGGTCTATCTTCGTATGAGTTGGTAGTCACGAACTGTCTAAAAACTAATGTACTTACTCAGGAGTTTTACTCATAAAACCTAACTTCACATCAAAAAATTTAAAAAAAATCAGAAAATTGCGCTCGTAATAAAATTTTTATTTGTGCCTTTTTGAGGTTAAATTTTATGTTTGAAACGTTTGATCGCCCAGCTACATAGCCTTCTGACAAATTGTTACTACCAACTCATACGGATATAGACCCGTTACATACAATTACCATAACATACCTAATTTATACAAGATTTGGTCTCTGAATTTCCTACTATTACATGTTCTATGAAAATTTGTTACGGATCTATATTCGTATGAGTTTGTAGTCACAAACTGTCAGAAAACCTTGTACTTGATCAGGCGTTTTACTCATAAAACCTATCTTCACGTATGTGTTATCAAAGAGACATCAGAAAGTTGCACTTGTAATAAAATTGTTACTTGTGCCTTTTTGAGGTTAGGTTTTATGTGTGATACGCCTGATCGCACAGCAAATACAAAGCTTTTTGACTAGTCGTTACTATCAACTCATACGAAGACAGACCCGTCACATAGTATTACCATTACCATAGCATTTGTATTTTATTATGAAATTGGTACCTAAATATGTACTTTTGCCTGTTTTATGAAAATTTGAATTAAAATGGTTAAAACAATAATTTGATAAAAATTTGGAACATAAATCAATTTAGTATAATATTATACCAGTAAAATAAATAAATAATATAGCAGTTAAAGCAAATGAGTTACGACAATTTTCCAGAAATAGGACCAAAAATGCGTTTTATCCAAAAAAGCTTATTAGATAATATTTCAAAGTGCCAGAAATGCCTAAATTGGCGTATTATGCGGGGTATCTTACTGCACAAAATCATCTTAACGGGGTTTTACTGTACATATATTCTTTTATTTTTTTCAATTTTTTTATTTTTTTAATTTTTTTTATTTTTTTTTTTAATTCTTTTATTTTTTTTTTATTTTTCATAAATAAACGAGGAATATTTTATCTCTATGTAAACATAACTTAAAATTATTTTTAATCAAGCTTTTTATTAAATCGTTATATTAAATTAACCCCAAAAGTCTAATAACAAAAAAAAATCGTTAAAAATTGACAATGTCTTAAAGTGATTTAAGGAGATGATTGGTCACATATTTTTTGCCCTTTACTTTAAAAAAGTATTGTTAAAAATTTTAAACTGATTATGAGATAAAGCTGGTAGACATTTAAGACCGGTTCTACTCTATAGTAGATATATTAGAATTAACCCTTTCCACTCGGATGCCGCCGCTCCGAAATTAAAGAATGGAAAGGGTTAAAACATTTATTTTTTAACAATTTAATTATACAGGCAAGTTATTTTATGCCTTTAAAAACAATTTTATACAATTAAAACTCAAAATTTAATTAAAAATCAAAATTAATATAGATAGAATTCTACATTTTAACAATTTCAACTATAGATTCACTTGTAATTGTTGTAATTTGTAATGTGCTCACGGTCAGTACTAAATAATAAAATAAAATAATTTTATTAAGCAAATTAATCCAGGTTAGCAATAATTGATATCATAAAAATTCGTTGAATTTGCATATATTATCAAAAAATAAAATAAATTAATGAGATAACATTAATTGTTTAAAATATAAAGACTCTATTCTATGTTTTACATATAAAATAAAACAAATAAGCAAAGAATCGTTAAAAACTTTTTGTATATTTATTGTTTTTCTCTCATATCTTTAGAAAAATATGTTTTAACACAAACATATTAAACCTTACAATTAGACTAACGCCCTTCAGAAGTTATAAAAAAAAACATTTTCATCTTCCCGTAGGGTAAGTTTTACTAATAGTAATCGCAAAAAAGTCAAAAATGAGAATTTGTACATATCTTTTTGTTTCAATGGTTTCTTCACATTTTGGCATACTGTGAAAAATTAATACATGTATGTGTATGTAAGTACGTATGTGTTGATACAAATTTCCTTCGACGATTTCGGGATCACTATCTTCTACTGCTAGTTAATATTATGTTAATAAATGCCATAAGGTATACATAAACATTGCATCACACAATGTACTTCAATTTTTTTTCCGTTTTTTCTCAAATAACTTCTCTAATAACAAAATAAATAATTGTCATATGTTTTAATATTACTTGTATAGTTGTATTATACTATTCTGATAAAAGTAGTTATGATTAATCAAACAATCTGAGTAATATGCTAATAGTCTTCCTAATCACTATTGTCACATATGTGTTTTGTTTGCATTACATTGCTCACGACCATTATTCATAATAAAAGCAATAATACACATTTATGATACCCGTAGTATTAATCGCTTAGAATTTTTGCCATTTCAGCAAAATTCAAAGATTGGTGACATATGTGAAGGACATTACGATACAATTCAATATCGCTAACATTGTTTATTCAAGACCACGACGGATTATATTATAATACTTACTGTTGTAATTTTACTGTTAGATTAATTTGATGTATAATCAAATTATATTTATATCTTTTACTACTCTACTACTTTCCATATCGATTCATGAAATTCACATATCAGCGATTTTGTGCGTGGGAAATGCTTGCGCAAAATTTACATTTAAGTTTTATAAACAACAAACCAAAACATGCGTAAAAAATAATTATAATAATATTTGTACAAAATAAAACTATTCTATGTTGTTGTTATAAGACAAAATGCAATGAGATTATAGTTAATAATCGACACCCTCCCTAATGAAAATAAAGTATTACCCTAAATGTCGAAGTACCGGATTTTGTAGGATAAATTGCTAAGTGGACAGATCAAGCAAATCAGGTAAGGGAAACCTTAATTCAATCAAGCCAAAATTAAAAAAAAAAATCTGCAAAATCTGTGAAGGAAAACATGTTGTATAGATAAAAATAACTAGATGAGGTTAGTGGGTAATTAATCAACCATAATATTAATTTTATGCATTTCTAGCAGTTTTTTTTCCTGAATTAGTATCATTTTTTCTCATTCTTAAATAAAAGTATTGTGAAACATTTTAAAATATTATTATCTTTGTGAATAATTTTATTTTAATAATTTATAATACAAATAATAGATGAAATCTCTGCAATTCAAAGGGTACCCTAAAATTTTTTAGAAGTCATTTTCTCTGAAAAAATTAGTACAATAAATATAATATATACTAAAAATTAATTGATTATATATTAAACTGCAACTAGAACAATAATTATATAGAAAATTATAATTTATATATTTATAGAACAAACTATTATATAAATAGTTAAATTCTATCTTTTTAATATAGAGTAGTTATGAAACATTAAATTGTTAAAAAAACGTAGACAAAAAAATAATGACTATAAAAAATCATGCTTGAAAATTACTGCAACTTCAAAAAAAAGTTACTTTTATAAATTTTCACATTAATTGATATATGTCATATATCCAAAAATTATGTAATAGCAAATTTTCTTGAATTTTACGTCTAAATTTTACAAAAATTAAATGGAATGGGAAATTTTTATTTAATATTTAGCTCTATTTTTTTCTTGAATCAGACGATAGACATTATAATATACAGGATGTCCCAGAACTTAACACTAATTGGAGTGATAATATTAAACATTACTATCATGAAAAATAATAGAAAAAAAAATTTCATGTAATTTTAAAATTATGAGCTTTTTAGTGCAACATAGAACTTTGATGATGAAACCATTTTTTGGTTATTGGGGTTAGTTTTTAATAATTTTGTTCATTTAAACTTTGGATTCATATAAATGTAAATAACGTTACAGTCAAAATTGCTTCAATTTTTTTTTAAAAAAAAGTAAAAATTAAGACTTTTTACTAAACTAAACATTTAAAATTTTCAAAATTGGTCAACTTTGGACGCCTTTTTTGAAGAAATGTACTAGTAGTGAATAAAAATGTAAATTAAGTTTAAAAAGCAATTTTACAAGAAATAAATTAAATAAATAGTTATGTCAACTCTGCTGATGAATATTTCTGACAAAATACCAGATCAAGGTTATATACAGTGTTATCTTTGTACAAAATGTACCCACAAAATTTATATTTTGCACTGGTTGGATAATGTAGCTATTATTTCGTAAAATTCTTTTGAAATTAAAAATAAGACATTGGACCTGTTTGCCTTCTGGTCGTCCCATTTTACCCTGCCGATGGGGTGAAAAGGGACAGATGTAATTTTTTTTAAAAACAGCAAAAAACACATTTCTGCTATAGCTAGTTGGGAGCTTTACTGAACATAGTCAGATAGTTGTTTGTTTGATTTGTGTTATTAGTTGTGATATAATTGGTTTTATTAACTTCCCGTAGGGCAAGTTATAGTAATCGCAAAAAAATCGAAAATGAAAATTTGTATATATCTTTACGTTTCAGAGGTTTCTGAATATTTTGGCATACCTTAGAAAAAGTGGATTTATGTGTGTGTGTATGTGTGTGTGTGTATGTGTGTGTGTGTATGTGTGTGTATGTGTGTGTGTGCGTGTATGTATGTGTGTGCGGATACAAATTTTCGTCGACGATTTCGGGAACACGGATCAACCGATTTGAATAATTCAAAAAAACATTCGATTCGTATTGATAAGGAGACGTGCTGATTAGTTTTTGGCGAAGGCAGGTCTAGCCGTTCCAAAGATACGGGGCAAAAAGTGCCGAAAACGGTAACTCAGTTTTTAAGAGAGCGGAGCGTCCGATTTGAATAATTCAAAAAACATTTTACTTGTATTGACAAGATGAAGAATTGATCAAATGTTCATGAAGGCAAGTCTAGCGGTTTCGGAGATCTAATAAAAAAAGTAAAAAAAAATGCCATTCGGCGGTTAAAAATGATCATTAGACATATGCACATCAAATTATCAGATTTTAACAATAAGTATATTTTTTTTTACATTTCTATGGGTTCCGTACCAATGTTTATGCGTTAGACGGCGGCGCGGCACTTGCGCGCTTTGACATTTCGTCTCTATGCAGTTCAAGCAATACGATTGCTTTGAAAAAAAGTTCAGAATTTCCAAAAACATGTCAAAATAAAGAAAACATTTTTTTTTCAAAAAAAGTAATTTTTTGTCAAATTTATAGTTTTTCAAAATTCTAATTTTTTCGAAGTAAAACATTTTCAAAAATGTTAATCATTTTTGAAAAAATAATAATTTTTGGTACGGAAAGTTCCAGCAATTTGCCTTGAGGCACGATGCCATGCGCCCCACTAGTTTTAAAATGTTTTTATGTATTTTTCATCTGTTTCTACGTCAGCATTGTTTCGCAAAAGTAAATAATAAATGTAAGAGCACTACTACTAGTAAAACTTGGGTGTTTTTATAAAATGTTACTCTACCCTGAATTAATCTCAGCTATTTAACTAGTAGTGACCGACCATATTGCTATCGAGCTGGTTTGTATTTTGTTAACCGTAATCCCATTGTGTAGTTAGTGTGTGCACTTTCATGCACTTCTATATTATATATTATTTGATCCGTCCATATATATTGCGACAAGGCGTTATGTTGTGAAATAACAAAGGGCGGACAAACGCGCGAACGCCTTTGCTTCGATGCTTGTTTGATTTTCAATTATTTATACGAGGTTTAAATTTAAAATTGGACGCATTCGAGTGCTCTGATGTATGTATTTCCGATTTCGATTGAAAGATTAATTATTTTACTCGAGGTATTCTCTCTACTATTTATATCAATGTTATGAATTTGGATCTTTCATGTTAGAAATTGAATCAATAGTGTTAGTCAAAACACTTTGACAAAACATAACAAAATGAAACAAAATATTCTTTGAGCTGTTTGGATGTGAATCCTTAGTTAGTATTGTTTAAATGCAATTCAGTGGTTGTGACCATTCTCTAACCGATGAAATTTTTGAAGTAAAACTTTTTTAGGCGCTACTAGGGTGTAAATTCGTACAAATGCAACGGAAGTGTGTTACTGCCGAATCGAGTGCCAATGATTCGTCATTCGCTCTAGATGATATCATTTCTATACGGGTCGATTGTGATTAGTCGTCGTGTATGTGAATAGAGATCTGTCGTTGTATGTGCACCGGCGTCAACGTTATATGCGTACTGATATCAACAAAAAAATCGACATGGATAAATAAACATTTTAAAGTTACATCGTAGTAAAAATCTTGACTTAATGTAAAATGCCTGAATCAGAAGAATATTTTACCCTGTTCCTTGAAAATAATAAAACAAATTAAACATGAACTAAACGTAAGTTTATTGATTAGAAATTATTTCTATAGTATTCATAGTTTCTATAAATCTTTGAAGTTATTAAAATGGAAAATATTTTTTAAGCAAGATAGATATTACAGCGGTTCAAAGAATGATATTATATCGCCAGCGAAAAAGTAAAAAAATACAAGCAGTCAATAAATGTATGTTCATTTTAATTACATGAAGTTCTTCAAACACAATTACATGATGAGTGTTGAACGAATATTATAGAATTTATTAATCAACAATTATTTCAATTCTCTAATGAAGGTCCAAGTCCTAAATGCTAATTACAATGGGAAACCGATCATGTCATATTTGAAGTATGACTTTAATTACATTATTGTTTTTAAATATTATACATATTTTTAAAGCTATTAAAAATATATAATTTTAATATTTTTTATTAATTATATTTTAGGTCTTTATATAATCTCAAGTGAAAATTAGGCACTAGTACTGCTTGATATCAAGCTGGCCTATTTGGGTATCGAACTCGGAAACACTTGGTTGCTAGAGCAACTTTTTACCACGGTTAGCTGATAGAAACAAAGAATAGATTTTATTTAAATCTTAAAATCAAAATTATGATTCTTTATTTTAATGCTTGAAAGTAAGCATCTTTAAATATATGTTTTAAAAGCGATATCTATTAAATTTAATATGTGTAGTTTAAAATAAAACTTTTTGAAGTTAAAAAATGCAATAGGGCAGAGCAGGCCTTAAAGGTCCTTGGTAAAAAGGGTCCACCATCAATATTTCAAAGTAAAGTTACGAGTTTTCAATAACAATATTTGAAAGTAGATGGAACAATATGTATCACCAGCCAACATCTTGATTAAAATTACAAGACTATCACTTTCGACTTGGCGTTGAGTTCTTGGACAACCTGTATATTATAAAGTCTATCGTCTAATACAAGTAAAAAATAAAGAATTTTTTACTATTCCACAAATAAGAATTTAAGCAAATTTGCTATATTAAAATTTTTGAAAACGATATATATATATCAAATAATCAATACGATGTTGCCGTTTAAAATTCCTTAAATTATTTTTTTCGTTGTATATTTTTTTTATAAATGTTATTCTGTTAACGAGACCTTTATATAATTTTCAAGCGTATGTATATACATCTAGTTGTTTTAAAAGACATATTGTTAATTTTAAGTCAAATTCAACTTATTTTGAAATAACCTCTATAAAACTTAAGCTGGATGGAGTACAAAGGACTAACTGAATCTTTATCCCGGCAAGGGAGTAAAAAATAAACATGGAAATTAAGTTAAATAATAAATAAATCAATAGTTATTCCAATTTTGCTGATAAATATTTTTTGACAAAATACCAGATCAAGGTCATATACAGCGCTCTCTCTGTAAAACATGTACCTATGAAATTTGTATTCTGCATTGATTGAATAATGTAGCTAATATTCCGTAAAAACCCTTTCAAATTAAAATAAATCACTGGACCTGTTTGCCTTCTGGCAGATGATAAATTTTAGATAAATAGTAAAAAAACATTTTTAAAATTAGAAATAAACTGGGAGTTTTACTGAACATAGTGCGATAGTTGTTTGTTTGATACGTATTATGATTTATGACGCAATTCATCTGGTTTGGACAGTATAATTACCTAAATTCAAATTGGTCCTTTGTACCCCGCTCTACCTTATAAATAAAACATTTTCCATTTATTTGTGACGAGCCCGCACATCCCTCTCACGTGTTTCATTCTATTACTACCATGAAATCTTTCGAATCGGTTATAATAAAATATCCGAAAATCGTCCGAGGACAGACGTAGATAAATATACACAAGTTATGATTTTGTGACGAGTCGCGACAAATGCAAAACGGTCCGTAAACCGTAAAACTAATGAACGACCAAAGGACGGAGATCAGCATCTCATCATAAGGAAAAAGGCCGAAAAAAAAATCTATATGCCGAGATTAACGCGCGCGTCAAAGAGTCGGAGTCAAAGGTGCATGACGACTATGACGAGGACGACGCTAATATAATCCAAGCGTGTGATTTGTAAGGGACCCCAAATACAAACGTTTCGACAGAATCCGATAGTCCGTCATAGGAAACTGTGGGCCTGACAAATTTGTTGAACTGGACGAAGGATACTAAATCATACAAACTTTGGGTATACTTCTTCTTGTCATAGTGTCAATATTTGGCCAATGGCGAATTACAATGTTTGATGTTACTTAACTCGTTTCATATACTGTCAGTGTAAACCACAACTTATTCTGTCAATATTGTTATTCATTTTCGTAGAGTCTAAAAAATCCTAAAGGTTTGGTGAAATCATGACCATTTTTAACTTTTCCTATTATTGTTATCCGTAAAATGGTAGAACATTATTAGATATTTTAAACAATTTTAGTAGGTACCACCAAATTAACGAAAATGTCTGTCCCTTAGCACCGGACACTAAGTCGTCCCTTAGCGCCGGAAGTAAACATATTGATATTTCTTGTGAGAATTGACGTAATTTATTCTAATTATTTAATTTTGTTCTGTATGAGTACTAATGGTCACTACATACCTCCATTTTTCGTATTTTCTAGTCAAAGAATGAAAAGCTTATGGCGAATGCACCAGCTGAGAGCATCGGTGTGGCCCAGCCAAAAGGGTGGATAATTAGTGATTTTTTTGCAATATCTAAGAATATTCGTCAAACACAAATGTGCAGACATTCCGGAGCATGGAGATGGCTAAATATGTGTTCAATACTGGTTATTTTGAAATGTACTAGGTGCCACTTTGTAAAATCATATTTATTATTTTTTTTTTTATTATTTTTTGTCACCAAAGTTTGATTGATAGTATTAATTATTGTTTAGCATAGATTGCGTTTTTGTTAATTTAGTTTGATTTCTAACTTTTTTATCTAATATAAGTCATAATTTAATAAGCATTTCGTAAAATATTTTTTGATTTATTAACTTCCCGAAGGAGAAGTTTATGTTTTCATCAAAAAATCCGAATCGCTAATTTTATGTTTTCTCGACGTTTCGAGCCATTCTGAATCGAATGAGACCAAATTTGGAAAAAGTATGTGTGTGTGTGTGTGTGTGTGTGTGTATGTGTGTGTGTGTGTGTGAACAGATTTTTTGCCGTAAATCGACGTTTTCTCCAAAACGGTTGGACCGATTTCAAAAATTTAAAAGCCATTTGATGTATCTCGATGAGGACTATCGTCTCTGAGTTTTGTGCGGCGATCGGCCGGGCCGTTTCTTTGTAAATTGCAGAAAAGTGAAAAAATTTTTGTCCACGTTTTAGCCCGCAATTCTGAATCGATTCTGAAAATTCAAAAACCGTTCGATAGATATTGGTTGGGAATCGTGCTGATTAGTTTTTGGTAAAGATCGGCCGGGCCGTTTTCTTGTAATAAAGTTTTTTAAAAAAAAAATTTGACGATTTTTATGATTATTTTTTTGACGATAGATACCATAGTTTTCTAGGTCATACTAAAATATTACGACCCTACGACAACTGGTTCAGCTTTAAAAATTTGTCAAAGTTTTCAAAAATCAGTATGGTCTTTTTGGCATTTGTCAAAATTAGACTTTTGATCGACGTTTTATCAAAAACGCCTGAACCGATTTTAGAAATTTAAAAGCCATTTGATGTATTTCGGTGAGGACTATCGTTTGTCAGTTTTGTGCAACGATCCGCCAAGCCGTTTCTTTGTAATTTGAAAAAAAGTGTTGAACTTTTCGTCCACATTTAAGCTCATCCTACCGAACCGATTTAAAAAATTCAAAAACTGTTCGAAAGATATTAGATGGGAATGATGCTGATTGATTTTAGGTGAAAATCTACCGAGCCGTTTTCTTGTAATTAACTGTTGAAAAAAAGTGTTAAATTTTCGTCCACATTTAAGCTCATCCTACCGAACCGATTTTGAAAAATCAAAAACTGTTCGAAAGATATCATTTGGGAATGATGCTGATTAATTTTAGGTGAAAATCTACCGAGCCGTTTTCTTGTAATTAACTGTTAAAAAAAAATTTAAGCCGTTTTTCATGGAACTTTTTTTGGCGATATACATCATGGTCTTATAGAACTTACTGTAATATTACGGCCTTACAACAAGTAGTTTAATTTTGAAAATTCGTCAAACTTTGCTAAAATTATTATCGTTTTTTTTTAAAGTAGGATTGATGAAGTATATTATTTACACATTTTTTTGATCAAGTCGATTATTTACACATATCGGGAAGTTCATGTAATTTGCCTCAAGGCTAAATACCAAACCAACTAGTTTATAAATAACCTTAGGTGCCCGGCACTCGGGGACTTTCCCCTAAAACACATATGTAAATACACAATAAATATATTTCACTAATCCTTTTTTTAACTAGAATTGAAGTACATGCAATATTAGTCGACTCATGGACTTTATAGCTGCCAATATTTAAGCATTTGTAATAACTTGCTAACATTATAAAAAAATTCTTTAAAAATCCACTCTTATTCTCAAAAAAAAAAATTTAGTTTTTGAAGTTTAATCAAGGTTTGAGCTCTTACTCAATATATATACTCTTTAATAATTTGTTATAATGTATTATCTATATCTAGTATCTACTATCTGAAATATGTACAATGATAAACGATTAATTTATATTTTTAAATTCATTTGTAGAATTTTTGCGCAATTAGTATTAGTATTAATTGAAGCAAAAATTTGAAAACAAATCCAATTTTAGGTTGGGCTAATATGGATAGTTATGTATATTATATATTTGCATAGATTGTCAAGGCAGTCAAAAAGCTAGTTGTGCACTTCAATGTAACAATTTGCGTGATTGTTACAAAAATTTTTGTTAGGTTTGGCTGAAAAAAAAATAGATCATTATTTTTATATCTAATTCACAGTTATTTTATCCCTTCAATATTGCCAAATTCATCATAAGGGATTTTCATGCAATAATTGGCAGCCCTCAGGGCGAAATGTGTAGTCACGTGTGTAGTCGCACATGATAACAAGAAACAAAATTTATGGAAATCATTATAATAAACGTTATAATTTAATATAAATTTTACTAATAGTTTTGAAGGCATTTTTTTAAATCTGCTGCTCTGTTAATCAGGTTAGTTTGATTATAAAGCTTGATTTTTAGTCTTTCATACATATGTCGTTTAAATAATTTATTACACAGATTGTCATTAGATGATAAACCTTCTGGCAATGTATATATTATGTAATTAATAAAGTAATCACAATAAATAGATAATTACATTCTAATTTATTGACCGGCCGCTTCACTATCAACCGATCATTAATCATTTTAACGCGCCATAAAAGTTCTTCCATACAAATAGAGCTGTTATTGCATAACCTTAGTAGATTTGTATTTTTGTCTATTTTATAACAACCCACGACGATCATAAATAGGCGACGGACATAACAATTGCATTTAACAGTCGTCGCATAATACATTATTTTGCTTTTATATCGTTGAAATCGTAAAATAGGTACCTTGCCCGACTTTAGAACTCTTAAGTACTCTCCAAGAAACATTCAGTCAAAGTCATCAAAGTACCATATAATATAAGGAATTGCAAATGTATTTTATTATTTCATGTACTGAAATCGGTACGTCAAAGATTGTAAATGTGGAAGATACAGATCAGAAACATGTTTGCAAATAAGAACATATTGTCTTTAATGGCCTCTAATAGTAATTTTTGCAGTACCATTTTTAACTAGATAGGCAAACAACAATGGGAAATTTTATAAAATCAAAGATTTAAACAAGACACAATTATATTTTAAGAAAATATGTGTGATTGAAAATCTAATCATCTGAAGATAAATATACTCAGGTTTATATTTCTTACTTTCGAGATAACCCTACAATAATCGGTCTTATTTAACTTATTCATCCAAATATTTTTTTCTAAACTTTATGAGTGTTCTCTACCACAAAATATTGATTTGATATAAAAAAACTAGTGAGACGCATGGCATCTAGCCTTAAGGCAAATTGCTGGAACTTCTCGTACTAAATATTGTTATTTTTTTTAAAATGATTAACATTTTTGACAAAATTTTACTTTGAAAAAACTAGATTTTAGAGAAACCATGAATTTGACAAAAAATTACTTTTTAAAAAAAAAAAAATTCTAAGGTATACCAAAATGTTCAGAAGGTTTTGAAACGTAAAGATATATAAAAATTTTCATTTTCGATTTTTTTGCGATTACTATAACTTACCCTACGGGAAGTTAATAATTATTATTTTCTATTTAATATGTTTAATACTAATATAGCAAAAATAATAAAGATGATTCTATATTTTCAAAATGTGAGATGATTTATCCCTTAAACGTATATCAATGCCCCAAAATTCATGGAGTATGTTTGTATATACAGCTATTGTAATAAACATCTTAAATTAATAAATCTACTTATTTCTATAAATATAGCTACTATTCCTATTTAATAAATACTTATTTTTATAAAATTCTCAGAATATGATTCTTATCGTTCTAAACATGTACTAATACCTAGTGGTGATAAAATAGTGCCATCATTTTTTTTAAAATAATGAATATAAAACTGATCGATAATAATAATTTTTTATCTTGTATTTTTCTTGTAATTTACAAACTATGTTTCTGAAATTTAACACTTCATGAGAACTTTATACCAAATGTAATTATTGATATAAATATATCAAGAAAATAGTTATAATTTACTTTAAATTAAAGTCAAATATAGAGTCAATTTATTGATTAGCACTTCAATGTGTACAAATGTCGCCAATTTTTTAAGAGTTATGGTCACTCATCCGTTACAATAAATATCCTAGAATTAATTTTAAACAATTTATACAAAATTTTATAAATACTAAAAATTGATATAATTATGCACCTTGAGTTGCCTTTGTGATCTACCTATATTTTTGTAAAAATTTTCAAAAATTTTATCTACACTGCATTTCGAAAATAAAGTTATCGTTTTCACTAAAAACTAATAAATGCGATTTTCAATTGATATAATTCAAATAAACTTTATTATTGGATTCATTAAATTGATTTTATTTTCTATATCAGTGTACTTCCTGTTCTGATGTATTTTATTTAATTGCAAACGTCAACGGTGATCAGTAAAAATCGATGGTGTGCTTCATAAGAAAAGCGTCTTACTTTTTATAATTATACCAGAATTATACCTAATACAATACTTAACCAGAATTATACCTAATACAATTATACAAATATAGTGCAATGAATCCTATAAATTTCATTTTGCTACGTTTTATTGTTGTTTTTCTATTGTTTTTATTATTTTTGTTATCATATTTTAATTAGCTCCTGTAGATTCGCCACTGGGTGTATCTACTAATTTGAAATTAACTTTATCATAAATTTGTCAGAATTCTTTGCTCAATGTATACAGATTAAAGAATAAAATTGAATAAAAAAAATTTAATTGAACTATTTTTCGTAGAATTTTAGCATGTTCTTTTAGAACATTCACTTTATAACTAACAATAAGCAAAGTTTCACCCAAATCGTCAAAAATGCAAAAAATAGTAATAACGAGATGCTAGAAAATTTCTCTATTGGTACCTTTTGAGCAGCTTTTAAATTTTAATTGTAAACAAACTATTTGCGGAACTAATTAATGATTACCTTATTGCGTTTTAGGGAATAACTTTCAAGCTTTTGAAATTTGGCAAAAGGTCAAACTTTAGCTTACATAGACATACGCATACAAATGTATGTAAAATGATTCAGAATGACTTAAAATGTTGAAGCAACATCAAAAAAGCTAATCAGATCCGGCTAAAATAAACTTCTTTTTCAAGAAGTTAATAAGTCGTCTATAACACAATTGTACCAAGATGCATTACTTGAATAGTTGCAGTTGACGCGATCAGTGAAATCATAGAATATCCGATTGAAACATCTCTTAAAACCGATCGATTTAAATTTGATCAATGCCAATTATTTGAAACAAGTCAATTATTATTGGCATCGATCGATCGATCTATCGATCGATAATTATCGTCTCTATAATTGTGTCGGTGGTGTGAAATCGTCCCAATGTCGTTTCGCTCGGTTATATTTTATAGTGCGGAACAAGGCGGGTGTCGTGTGACAACAACGGTCCGCTTTGAGACCGAGACCGAGACCGAGACCGAAAACCGATACGGTTCGACGGTGTCTAATTAAAAACTCACACCGATATTCATTCTATTTTTGTTTTTATTTATTTTATGCTTTATTATTTGTCGAAGCAAAGCCAAAGCCAAAGGCAAAGGCAAAGGGCTATTTTCTGTGTGTCCATTCACTGGACGACAGTACTACGACTCCGAGTTAATTAGAATGGGTAATGACGGGTGTGCAATATTGTTTCGGAAGATATTGTTCTTAGAGACCTTTGAGGGACATATTGTTCTTATAATACTTTTGCAATACAAAATTTACCTGTAGAGTAAAGCGAGATACAGAGGTCCCATCTGAATTTTAGCAACTATACTGTAAAAACCCAACCAACTGCATCACAACAAATAACTATCTATCAATCTCAAGGCATATCAAACAAACAACTAGTAGAATTCCCAGCTAATTGATCATTACAGAAATATGTTTAATTGCCATTTTTTAAAAATTTGTCACCTGATCCTTAGATATTGTTCTTAGTAACCTCTGAAGGATATATTGTTTCTATAATATTTTTGTTCATTGCAAAAATTTTTAATAGCTAGGGGCGCTGCACGAAGGTCCAATTTGACTTTTAGCAATTGTACTGCAAAAACCAAACCAACTACATCACCATAAATAACACATATCAAGCAAACAACTGTCTGACTATGTTCTGCAAAATTTCCTGCTACAGCTAATTCATCATTGTAGAAATGTGTTTTTTGCTATTTTTCAAAAATTTGTCACCTGATCCTTAGGTATTGTTCTTAAGAATTCCCTTCTTCTTAGGGAATTATTATTAACCTTATAATCTTTTTGCTTAATACAAAATTTAGCAATATGTTAGCGCGGTGCACAAAGGTCCAATTTGACTTTTAGCAATTATAATATAAAAACTAAACCCACTAAATACATCTAAAAAAATAACACATATCAAACAAACAACTATCTGACTATGTTCAGTAAAACTTCCTGCTACTGTTAATTCATCATTGTAGAAGTGTGTTTTTTGCTATTTTTCAAAAATCAGTCACCTGATCATTTGATCTTGTTCTTAGCAACCTCTGAGGGATATATTGTTCTTATAATATTTTAGCTTAAGACAAAATTTAGCAATAGGTCAGGGCGGTGCAAAAAGGTCCAATTTGATCTTTAGCGATTTTACACTGTAAAAACCAATCCAACTACTTCACAACAAATAACATATATCAAACAAACAACTATCTGACTATGTTCAGTAAAACTTCCTGCTACTGTTAATTCATCATTGTAACATTGTGTTTTTTGCTATTTTTTTTAAAAAATGTTACCTGATCCTTTGATATTGTTCTTAGTAACCTCTGAGGGATATATAGTTCTTATAATATTTTTGCCTAATACAAAATTGAGCAATAGGCAAGGGCGGTGCACAAAGGTCCAATTTGACTTTTAGCAATTATAATATAAAAAACAAACCAACTAAATCACAACAAATAACACATATCAATCAAATTTTCTGACTATGGTCAGTAAAACTCCCTGCTACTGCTAATTCATCATTGTAGAAATATGTTTTTTGCTATTTTTCAAAAATTTGCCACCTGTTCCTTTTTATCCCAAAGGCATCTTAAAAAGGGACAGCCAAAAAGCAAAATGATTCACCATTTTATTTTTAATTTTAAAGAGGTTTGATGGACATTACATCACATTTAATTAATGCAATACAGTTTAATTAATAGGTTGAATAACAAAAGTAAAAATAATAATTTAATTAAATATTGTTAAACATAGTGAATGAAAATATTTATTTACTTTTATTACTATCATAAATCTTGCCTGTGAAGATATTTTTGGTTAATTTATCATAATCATGTTCAATGCATTTTGAAACACAATTATTACAAATAAGGTAAATATACTTTCTGTTTAAAATATATATTTCATGGGCACTTTTTTTACAAATATCACACTTCCTACAACCTTCTTATAAACCTTCGTCAGAAGAATTCATCATTAGAACAACAATATTAAAAAAAAGTAATAAATTTGATAAATGATCTATTAGGAATACCAATTATTTCAATCAACCACTTGTAAAATTGCGTTCTTTGACTTATTTTTTAACTTTTTTTACTATTTTCGTATCGTTTACACCTTTGCAAATGTAAAAGTTCAGTTGGTCTTTTTACCTTAACTGTATTTAGGTAAGCTTTGCTAAAGGTTATATAAAAAAACTTTATTAATAAAGTAATTTGGCTGAAAATAATAATACACTTTAAAGAAAAAATTAGTTAACGTATAATACTTAAAAAATAAATTTATGTACTTTAAACTAAATAACACTGCTCTACAAAAATAAATTAAAATAATAATACACTTCATAGAAAAAAATAATTAACGTATACTTAACAATGAATTCATGTACTTTAAACTAAATAACACTGCTCAAAACTAGAAACAAAAATAAATTTTTTAGTTAAAAAAATGACAATGTGGCCATTTCTTTTTATAATATCGAGGATTTTAGACGACAGCTGATTACACATTTTTTGCCCTCTACTTTAAAATAGTATAAATTTAGGTATAGTTTAATAAAAATGCTACACCCTACTTGTTTTTGAAGTTAAGGTGGTGGATCTTTTTTACCCGCGGACCTTCAAGTCTCGCTCTACCCTATTATATTTATTAGATTATTTTATTGTAATATTTTTAACTACCTTATTTTTTTCAATTTAACATTGAAAGCAACAGTGAATAGTTAGATCCATTGCTAGTAAAGTTTATGTTATGACAGAATAAAATTTTACCGGTATTCCTAATAACATGACTAAACCAAAAACAAAGTTCAAGGATCAAGGTTTAACTTGTAGTTAATTGATGACTAATAAATATGACGGTATTAACCATAAATCATACTTATAACTATATTGTATTGTTTATAATTATACATATGCATTGGTAACGGCTGAAATCAAATCAGATAGAAACCACAGCAAAAAATAGAAGCAGAAGGGATTGAAAAAGTTTGAAATAGGCATTTTTTATCCTTTAAAATAAAAATATTTATTTCAATAGCCGCAAAAAAAATTTATTCAGTTTGTGATGCAAAAATAAAATGAGAATACTTATTTGGAGCTATTTCAAATGTAATTTTGCTCCATTTTTGATTAAAATTTAATTTCAAGGAAAATTTGACAATATACGTTATTTTGTCTTTTGACATATTCAATATCAAAATTTATATCTGCGAAACATGTAGCTTATTCTTGTGTATAGGTAGTCATTTTCAGCTTTAAATTTCAAAAATATATTGTCGGCTAAGAAATAAAGTTGCGCAGCCGCCCTTAGATAAATCACACCGACAGGAAAACGAGCTTTCGGTGTCATGGAACACCCAAAAAGGTTTGTTTTCTCAGGTTTAGACTCACTATCATGAAAAAAGTTTTATTTCATTTTTTATAATAAAAATTTAAAATAACTATTATATATAAATCCAAAAATATCGCAATATTCGTTGATCAATCAGAAGTCAGAGGCATTCTTAAATTTAAATATAAGATATAAAACTTATCTCATTTTAATTTGAGATAAATTTTATATCTTATATTTAAATTTGATGATTTACCAAATAATAATATTAAAATAATTATGTCACGGTGCTTAAAACGTTTTTGGTATAGTTGCAAAAATTGGGGCTCTTTTTCAATTCCAATAACTGAATAATTTCACAGGACAAAATAATTTAATGCTCATAAATTACAGAGAATAAAGTTTATTTATCACAATATAATTAACAATATACAATATCGAAAATTCCATCATTTGTTCAATTTTAGACCTTTATGTTCTTTAAAATAGTCGAAATTTGCATCCAATCGCAATATATTACATATCCACTTTTCTTTTAATGAAGTATAAGTTTTTGATTAAAATTGAAACCGAAATTTGCACAAATTAATGAAGTTTTAGTAAGAACTATAAGTAAAAAATGACACATTTAGCCATTTTTAGTATCATCCAGTAGATAAGTATTTTCTAAAATAATAGTTGAGAGTAATTTATATCTAAACTCCAAATAGAGATGAGAAATTTCAAGCTATATCGAAATTTATGTTTTTCAAACTTAAGATTGTAAAGAGTCTTCATTTTATGTTACTCATATTTGTCTGATTTGAATAATTATAATAACTCTGTTTTTCGTCAATATCAATCTTGAGAAATTATGGTAAACCCTTTTTTGTCAATCTTTATCGCCTCTATGATTTTTATCTCAATAAAATGCAATTTTCTGCAGGTACATAGTAAAATTCACACCATAACCTTTGTTTAATATTTTTTGGATCAAATGCGGGTTGTTTATATTCTTATGTAGATCAATATATATCGATTGATTTGATATTATAGATACATAGAATAAAATGATTATTTTAGATTTACAACTTACCTTCTGGTGATTTCAAAATTAATGACTACTGTAGATCGACACTGATCAATTACACAATGTTTTTAAGTGTAATTTTTAGAGTAGTAAAAAATTTCACAATATATTTTAAATATATTCCAGTTCGAATACAGTGTACACTAATAACAAACATTTTTAGTTTTTATAATCATAATCAATCATTGTAACCTGAAAAAGCGTTTTAGTATTCACTTTTCACTGAAATTAAATATATCTTATAATTATAGAGTCCGAGCTTTATTTTATGATTAATGGTTAATCAAACTTCCTACTAACTTTGCAATAAACCATAAAAATATTCAATTTTACTATTTGATTATAAAAATATCCAAAGCTTTCTTAGTTTTATCAGACTTCGAAAAATTGCATTAAATAAATATCTAAATAAAAAATTGGTTCAAAATACAACTATTTAAGTTTATGAATTATTCAAGTTTAAGCTGAGATTCTGCTACTGGGACCATAACAATGAAAATTAAGCTTATTATAAACTATAATATGTGCATTATGAGCTTTCACAATTGATAATCTTGCAATTTTGGTTGATAATTATTTTATGAAGAGCCAATTTTGACATTTTTTACATGATCTTACTGATGTTTTTGCCACTTTATATAAATTGTATTGTAATAGCTCTAACAAAATTCAATGATAGTTATCAAATTTAGTTTTGATTTAAGTTACACTATCTGTATCTCTATCTATATCAATTAAAGTTATATTCAAAGAATTAATTTTGTATCAAAATTCTATTTGTTCTTAGATTTAAGAATATTTTTGCAGTAGCATTAAAATAATGTAAAATAAAATATTTCACCAAATTTAGAGTTGATTTAGTTAATACTATCTGTAGTTCTATTTTCATTAATTAAAGTTACTTATTAAGCACTTATTAAAATTTAATTGATTTTGTTTCAAAATTCTGTTTGTTCTAAGGTTTAAAAATATATTGTTGAAATAGCATTAAAATAGGGTGATGATATTTACCAAATTCAATTATGATTTTGCTCTCTATCATATCAGTTCTATTTTCATTAATTAAAGTTTTTTATAAAGTACTTCTACAAATTTAATTAATTTTGTATCAAAAATCTAATTTTTTTTAATGTTTAGAATAGTTTTGTAATGGCATTAAAATAATGTAAATATATACCAAATTCAATTATGATTTAGCTCTTTATCAGAAGTTCTACTTTCTTTGATTAAAGTTTCTTCTGAAGCACTTACTCAAATTAAATAAAAAATTTATATGGAAATTCTCTTTGTTTCAAAGTTTAAAATTATTTTTCAAATTACATTAAAATAATTTAATGATATTCACCAAATTCAATTATGATTTAGCTCTTTATCATATCAGTTCTATTTTCATTAATTAATGTTTCTTATTAAGCACTGATTCATTTTAAATAAAAAAAATTATATTAGGTTGTCAAATATCTCCCTTCCGCTTTTTTGCTCTTGGTTTAAATACAAAAAGGCGGAAGGGAGATATTTGACAACCTAATATAAAAATTCTCTTTGTTTCAAAGTGTAAAAATATATTGTTGAAATAGCAATAATAATATATTGTTGAAATAGCAAATAATAAATAAGGTAATGATATTCACCAAAATCAATTATGATTTAGCTCTTTATCAAAAGTTTTACTTTCTTTGATTAAAGTTTCTTCTTAAGAACTTACTCAAATTGAATAAAAAAATTATGTAAAAATTCTCTTTGTTTCAAAGTGTAAAAATATATTGTTGAAATAGCATTAAAATAATGTAATGATATTCACCAAATTTTTTTTGATTTAGTTCTCACTACTATCTTTAGTTCTACCTGCATTAATAAAAGTTATTAATTATTAATTGAGTTATCATTAATTAAGCACTTATTTAAATTTAATGATTTTTGTATCAAAAAACTGTTTATTTAATTTAAGATTAATTTTGAAATAGCATTAGAATAAGAATTAGAATTAGATTAGAAATACATTAGAATAATGATGATTACCAAATTCAGTTATTATTTAGCCTCTATCAGCAGTTCTACTTTCAGTAATTAAAGTTACTTAACAAGCACTTTTTTATAAATAATTCATTAATTAATTAAAATTACCCAAAGCACTTATTCAAATTCAAATCATTCTGTACCAGAATTTTATATTTTTTCAAAATTTCATTAACTTTTATTAACCGAATACCATTTTATACGGAGTTTTTAACACAATTATATAACTGCCACAAATCTTTTTATAAGTTCTCACCAGTATTCCAATAACTACATTACAATTAATCACATTTTAGTAGTCACAGTTTGCAAAAATATTACAAAAACCATTATCAATTTCTAACTAATCACCACCAATATGAGGGTATAACAATCTTACTGGACGATATAAAAATATGAATGAACTCATTGCGCTTTACACACGAAACAACAACTGGTTCACAAATGCCCGCGAACTTCCTAATATATATACAGATCACATCCAACACGTATCACTAATGTTCCTATCGAATTAATCACAAATTACAAAATCCGTATTTTTCCCAAAAATCTGCGTGGTGCTTCCAACCGTGATCGGGGCGCCGTTCGCGGTTGAGCGGAGTTTGAGCGCACGAAAGGCCCGAGCGTCGCGCGTTGAGCGTTTGCCAGTGAAGCCCTGAAGAGAGACGGACGGTTGTGTATCAGCTTAATATTTGAATGGGACACAAACGCGCAGGACTGAAACAAAAGCTTCGTTTCCTTTCAGACACGTATTATATAGTCGGACTGGTTGACTCTTTATCACGTTCGTTGGTTTTAGATAGTACACAACCCCGCGAATAGTGAAACTTGAGTAAGCACACACAGCTGATACTAATACGATGGACCAACATAGTACATTAGGTAATAGTAACCCATTTTTGGAAATTAAATTTTTCTTGAACTTTTATTTCGATGGATTGCTATTAGTACCACTTACTTATAAGTCGCAAAAAGCATGAAATATTATAAAATTGGTGAAAATTTATACAAAGGTTTGCGACTGTTTGATAATTTGCGTTAAAATCTCCATATGTAATGATATTCGGTAATATACTAACACACTTTATGCGGAAAGCGTAGTTCTAGCCGATTTTCTAACTGCTACCTTTAAAATAATTTAAAAGGAATATAATTTAGGCGTGAAATGACAATTATCCTAAATTGCAAGAATTAGCAATGAGATTCCTATTTCGTCCAAAATTTAATTAAAAATGGGTAGGACTTAAAGTCCGCAGGTAAAAAGGTCCACGACTATTATCTCAGAAACAACTGAAATGGTCTAAAATTGATGATTTGAGACAATGCATATTACACAACATTTTCTCTCTACCTTAAAATAGTATCATTAAAATGACATACTTCAGTTGTTTTTGAGATAATGGTGGTGGATCTTTTCGCCCGCGGATTAATTACAAAGTGAATTTAAATTTTCTATATAAAAATAAAACTAGTGGGGTGGGTGGCATCGTGCCTTAAGGCAAATTGCTGGAACTTCCCGTACCGTAACGAAATGTTCGAGGAATATTGAATGTTTCCAAATAATTTATTATAAATATTGTAACATTGTCTAATATTTATAAGAATTATATAAACTGAATTGCAGAGTTGAAATTATTTGTTTAAAGTATATTAGAACTATAGTCAGAATTAAAAATAAAATCTGAATTATTTTCGATATACAAAAATTTAAAAATTAAAAAAAAAAAAAAAAAAAAGATGGTACAATTTTTTTTTTTTCCAAAATCAATTATTTTGTTAAGACAAGCAGAAAGTTCTTTGAATCAATTGAATCGGACGCTTAATTCTCTCAAAAACTGCCATTTTTTGTACATTTAGCTCTGTATATCCGAAATGGCTGGGCCTGCCTTTGCGAAAAACTAATAACCCCTTCTCCCAATCATTACTAATTGAATGTTTTTTAGATCATTCAAATCGGATGCTCCGTTCTCTCAAAAACTCGATTTCTATTTTCTGCACTCTTTGCTCCTTATCTCCGTAACTGCTGGACCTGCTTTTGCCAAAAACTAATCAGCTCTTCTCCTTATCAATAGGAATCGAATGTTTTTTAAATTATTCAAATCGGTTAATCCGTACGCCCGAAAACGTGGGCGAAAATTTGTATCCATACATACATACACACACACACACACACACACACACACACACATCCATTTTTTCTGAGGTATGCCAAAACGTTCAGAAACCTTCAAAACGTCGAGAAATGTAAAAATTTTCAATTCCGATTTTCGGCCCATTACAATAACTTACCCTACGGGAAGTTAATAAATTGGTAAAATATTTTTGATAGCAACTTCAAATAGAGATGAGAAAACAGAAAAAATGTAAACACTTTCAACAAAGCTATTTTAATTAGTTATTCCTATAAATTGGTATTCGATAATACATTAAAAAACTTTAAAACAGAATTCAGGTATGAAATGTAATGCTAATTATAGCCTGAACTACAAGATGTAGCAATGAGATTCCTATTTCGTCTAAAATTTAAATAAAAATGGGTACGACATAAAGATTTGGGGATAAAAAGGTCTACGACCATTATCTCGAAAACCACTAAAGTATGTCATTTTTACCAATACTATTTTAAAGTAGAGGGCAAATGATGTGTAAATTGTTTCAAATTATCAATTTTAGAACTTTTTATGGTTTTTATGGTTTTATGAAACTCTAAATATATGATTTTTCAAATTAATTGTTGTTAGCAACACCAAATAGAGATGAGAAGACCAACATGGTACATTGTTTTTAAGTAGTATGGGTAATAGTAACACATTTTTGGGAAATAAATTTTTTCTTAGCTTTTATTTCGAAGTATTGCTATTAGTACCACTTACTTAAAGATCGCGAAAAGCATGAAATATTTTAAATTTGGTGAAAATTTATACAAAGATTTGTGAGTGTTGGAAATTTGAGTTAAAATCTCCATATAAAATGGTATTCAATAATATAAATAAATTTCAAATGAAACAGAATTCAGACATAAAATGCGTTGCATAATTATTGTACATAATATAAGATTAGTAATGAGATTACTATTTCGTTCAAAATTTCATTAAAAATGGGTAGGGCTTAAAGATCAGCGGGTAAAACGGTCCACCACCATTATTTCAAAAACGACTAAAGTACGAGGTCTGTTCAAAAAGTACCCGGAATTTTCGTTTTTTCAAAAAAATATTTATTTATTCGTCTACATTAATGTGGTCCCCTTCAAAGTAGTCCCCCCCCAGATATAATACACTTATGCCAGCGTTTTTTCCAATTTTCGAAGCACCCTTGATATTCACTTTTTGATATGTCCTTGAGCACTCTCAGCGATTTTCTTCAATCGAGGAAAACCGCCGTCCTTTCATGGGTCTCTTCAACTTTGGGAATAGGAAAAAGTCACACGGAGCCATATCTGGTGAATTTATGCACTTTGCAACACTTTATTTCATTTTTTACGCAAAATTTAATAAAAATTCTTTGACTTTTCAATTCTTCCATTGTAAAAATCGCCGAGCTCAGAAAAACACGTCGAACCTTAGCGACTACCACAGACAAAGTAAACAGTGAATATAGCTGAAAATTTCATCATACTTTAGGGGCATGTATACCAATACAATAAAAAAAAAATTTTGACAATCAGACACTCCAGACCCGCGAAATTTAATTATTAGTAATTCCGGGTACTTTTTGAACACACCTCGTATGTCATTTTTAACAATGAGAAGACTAACATGGTACATTGTTTTCAAGTAGCATGGGTAATAGTAACCCATTTTTGCGAGTTAAATTTTGCCTGAACTTTTATTTCGATGGAATGCTATTAGTACAATTACAGGTCGCGAAAAGCATGAGTTATTTGAAATCTAAAAATTTATACAAAGGTTTGTGAATGCTTGAAAATTTGCGTTAAAGTCACCATATGTAATGATATTCGGTAATATACTAACACACTTTATGCGAAAAGAGTCAATTTTCGGACTTTTACCTTTAAACAAAATAAAATTTAGGTGTAAAATGACAATTATCCTAAATTGCAAGATTTGAACTTGCAAGAAACTTAGCAATGAGATTCTTATTTTGTACAAACTAAAAATGAGTAGGGCTTAAAGATCTGCAGGTAAAAAGATCCACGACCATTATCTGAAATAAAGGACTGAAATATTACATTTTTAACTATACTATTTTAAAGTAGAGAGCAAACGATGTGTAACCAGCATTGTCTCAAATCATCAATTTTAGACCTTTTTGTTGTTTGTAATTATATATTATCAGTAAAAATAAAATAAAGTGGAAACACTAAAAATATGATTTTTAAAATTAATTGTTGATAGCAAAACTATAATAAATAGAGATCAGAAGACAGAGAAGATGTAAACATTTTCAACAAAGCAATTTCAATTAGTTATTTCTATAAAATGGTATTCGATCATATATTAATAAAATGAGTAATGATAATTATAGCCTAAACTACAAGATTTAGCAATGATATTCATACTTTGTTCAAAATTTAATTAAAAATGTATAGGACTTAAAGATCCGCAGGTAAAAAAGCTTCACCATTATCTCAAAAAACATCTGAAGTTTATCATTTTTAACGATACTATTTTTACTATTTTAAAGTAGAGGGCATATGATGTGTAACCAGCATTATCTTAAATTAGGATACTTTGCTATCAGGAAATAAACAGTCACAATGTCAAACTTATAACAAAAGTATTTTCTTGGTTGTTACTTTGCGATAGCTGCATATAATTTTGAAATATACGTTATTTAATTGTTTTGCAAGATATATTTTTTTTTTTTAAGTTTGATTCAACCATTTTTTCTTATATAACCTCTAGAATTGCTTACATGTGGTTGGGGTTAAAAGGACTATTTAACTCTTTACACTGGTAAAATATAAATAATAAGAAAATAGTAAATAAATAAAGTAAAATAAGTTACAAAAAGCAAATTTACAATTGCTAAATTGAACTAATAGTTATTACAACTCTGATGATAAATTCTTCTGAAAAAATTCAGTGTGATCTTTATAAAAAAAAGTACCTATAAAATATGTATTTCAAACACAAGTTGTTTTTATCTTATTTTAATAATTGAATTTGTAGAATCAGTATGATTGTGATGAATTAAACATAATTGCCTATCAAAACAATATTTATGTAGAAGTAGTAAGAGTATATCTTTTTGTTTGTTATTTATATTTATAATATAGTACTTGTTACAAAATTGTAATTTTTGTTTGAATGTATTGTAAAATACATTCAAATAGTTGTATTATAACAATGAATTACAAATTAATAATTTTTGGTTAATAACGATGTCACTAAAAAGAAATCTGAATTTTCACGAGATAGATACAAGAAGTCAACATTGTTTGGGCAGAATAAATTTTCCTCATGATATGAATCTCTTGTATTTTCTATAATAGGGTCAATGCTTTGATTTATGAAGTTGTTCGCTTTCATGACAACACATAAATATAGATTAATTTGACAAATATCTTGTTTTTAATAAAATCATATACTCTTGTCTGAGCAAAGATTTCAACATTATTCAATTCACATAGCTTTAAGAAATAATGACTAATAATATAAATTAAATTGCCCATATAAGAAAATTATTTTTTCTGAATTCGATGGAAACGTATTTAAGTGAATTTTAAATTTGTGAAATAAGTAAAAAAACACTAATTATACAAATAACTCTTTCTAATATGAGATCACCTATTATGTAATAAAAATGTAACTTGCGGCAGTGCAATAATTCTATGTACTACAATACGTGCATTTATCTTGTATAAACAGATTTTAGTACATGCTGTTTATGAGCTTACTATTAAGCTGCTAAAACAGCTATTATATGCAACTAGGTATTACGATGTAAAATACAAAATTAACAGAATATGAGATAAAACACTTTCTATGTTCTAACAAATCCAACATTGTAATTTGCAGATAAGAAAATTATTTAAAATTCAATCAACTTGTCTAATTATTTCTACTGAAATATTAGCAGTAATTGGTATTTTGTAATTACATAATATTTGGAGAGCATTTTCATAAATAACTAAGTAGTTTTAATTAAAACTTAATACTTTGCTATTGAACGATGATTTTATTAGACATCGATTATTAGAAATATATTATGTACACTTTTATGTTCATATATAAAATATCATGGCAAACTTAATCCAACTTGGAGCTAATTTGCTTCAATATTTAAAACTAAATCCAATTCGACAGGAACACTTATGAATTCCAATTTTAGTCTCTAACAAGAATTGCATTTAATAATATTCTGAGTAAAATATTTTTGTATTTTGTTTTTTTTTTTTAATTGAGACTTTACCATATTTGGCTCGATTAATGGCTTGATTAATTTAATTCTAAGATAATAATTTAATAATAAGAGTAACTGTGTATTTTAGATTAGTTATAATATCTATTTTATTTTTGATAAGTTTTGAGCGATGCCCGGCAGAGCCTTTTCTTTATAATTAGCAGAAAAGCGTAAAATATTTCGTTTTTTTTAGCCCATAATCCTGACAGATATTAGTTGGGATTATTATATATTTATTGGGATTAGTTTTTGGTAAATATAGGACGATCCGTTTTGAATTAAAAAATGATATTTTTTTTGGCGATTTTGATGAATTTTTGTGTGACGATAGATTTTGTAGTCTGAAATAACATACTAAAATATTATAGACTTACGATAATCGATTGAATTATAAAAATTCATCAAATTTTACCACCCGCCCAAGTGATTCTAATCAGAATCTATGCCGAAGTATATGTACGTTCCATGTTTCGTGGGTTGCTACTGCTTGTAGTTGACGTCAATACTTAAATCAAATACATTTTTAGAACTAGTAAAAGAATAAAATGAAATTGATTAAACAAATCGATTTAATTTATACAATTACATATATTATAAGTATATTTGAAATACATCAATTAGAAATCAAAATAAACAGTTGAACATTTTACCTAATTAACTGAATCTCAATTCTGATCAAGCTGATTATGTATGCATTTTGGAAAGTTCATGTAACTTGCTTCAAAGCAAAACGTGACTTTATATAAATAAAAAAAAAATACGTGCAAACGTCTTTTCTTAAAATCATTCAACTAATTTATTTATCCAATTATTATATTTTCTATTGACTCGATTTCAAAGCTTTTTTCTGGATTTACGAGACCGCTGGACCTGCCTTTCTCATAAATTTAATCAATTCTTCGTTCCTTCAATACAAGTAAAATTTTTTTTGAATCATTCAAATTAGATGCTGCGTTCTTTCAATGGCTGAATTACCAATTTCTGCACTTTTTACCCCGTATATCCGAAACGGCTGAACCTGCTTTTTCCAAAAACTATTTTTTTTCTATAAAAATCCTCATTTTTCCGCCTTTTAAAGAATTAAATCAATATTTCGATCCTTCAATACAAGTGAAATATTTTATGAATCATTCAAATGGATGCTGCGGCGTTCTCTCAAAAACTAATTTATCAATTTTTGCACTTCTTACCCTGTGTTTGCAAAACGGCTGGACCTACCTTTTACAAAAACTAATAAATAAAAAAATCTCATTGAACTATAATTTTTAGTCCTTGAAATGAGGTACATCCGATTAGTCTCGAAGCGTATTGTATAAATTAATAAAAAACATTTTGGTTAAAAATGTTACATCCTTCCTGAACTTATAAAATTGTTCCATCAAAACAAATAAAATGTTTTTTTAACAATACAAATAGAATGCTCCGTTCTCTCAAAAACTGAAGTACCAATTTTTTTGCACGTCGTACTACACGTATTCGAAACGGCTGGACCTGCCCTTTATAAAAATTAACTTGTCATAAAAAAAATTATGGAACTACAATTTTCAATGAAATAAGGGAAATAATCGATCATCCTGGAAACGAATCGAATAAATTAATAGAGGATATTTTGGTTAAAAATGTTACATCATTCTTCCAGAACTAAAAAAATAGTTCCATAAACACAAATAATTTTTTTTTTGCAATTCAAATCGGACGCTCCGTTCTCTCAAAAACAGAATTACCAATTTGTGCACTACGAACTAAGCTGTCTTCGAAACGGCTGGACCTGCCTTTAACAAAAATTAATTTGTCATAATTTATAAATCCGTTCATAAAATATATCCGTTCATCTTCGAAGCGTATCGAATAAATTAATAGAGGACATTTTGGTTGAAAATGTTACATCACCAACACAACCAGAACTAAAAAAATCCCACACAAAGCAAAGCAAAGCAAAGAGTGTAAAAAATGAGAAAAAACAGCTCGAACAATGTTTCGCCTCGTGCATTCTGCACAATTGGGTGAGCCGAACGAAACGGGCGGGGCTCGCGCTTGTTCCCTTCTTCTCTCGTTTATCGCCGACTCCGCCCTGGTACCATCATTCTTCCTTGGGAGCTTTTGCCTGCGTCGACGGAAACCGAACGGCGTCGAACCGATTCACCTCTAGAGCCGAGAGCGGAGCCAGTGGCGCACGAGATAAATCGATTTTTGAAATAATTTTCATAATATGACTCAATATTATTTTCATGTATGAACGTGATTAAAACTTTTGGCGTAAGGCATTGTGCCTTAAGACAAATTGATGGAATTCACCGTGCCGTATTTTAATTTTTTTTGAAAAATTTTGATATTTTTTAAAAATTCGACTTTTTTGAAATTTTGATTCGAATTTAGAAAATTTTGTATACTAAGATTTGTCGAAGACAAAAAAAAATAAAAATAAATTCCTTGTAGTCCAAGCGTAGGTAGTCCATGTAGTTTGAAGTTTTTAAGGAAACCTAGGCCTTTGGTGAAACTGTGACCATTTTTCGGTTATTGACGTTAAATTTTATTTTTTTATTTTGGTTTTTAAGCTTTGGATTCATAATGGTAAATAACATTTTTAGAAGGACAGTCAAAACTGATGATACAATTGCACCAAGTTTTCAAGAATTAAGACTATTTGTTGAACTACGCATTTAAAACTTTTAAAATACGTCGACTTTGAAAGGAGCCTCCTTTAAAAAAAAGTACTAAAGTTTCATCAAAAGTTCATTATGGCGCATGTAATCAAGGTTGTGAAACGGTGAAATATTTAAAAAAAATCACGTAAAAATAAGAACCTAGTCATGATATGAGAGAAACATTTGAAACAATGAATGTGAGTGAAAAGCCAAGCTTTTGATGGAACTTGCCAACACACTTCAGAACTTTATTTTTGGATGATCTCTCAAAATCGACTAATGTCTTCGATATTTAACCAGTATGGCAAATTTTCAAAATTCGAAATTCCATTTTTTAAAAAAAATCAAAATTTTCATAAAATTTTAATTCTGTAAAAATTTCAAAATTTTCAAAATATTTCACTATGTTCAAAAAAGTCAAGTTTTTAAACAATATTAAAAATTTAAAGCTTTTAATTGATTATGAAAAAATTTAACCAAAGGTCTTAATTCTTGAAAACCTGGGGCAATTGTGTTATATTTTTGACTGTGTTCCTAGAAATGTCGTTTATGATTACGGATCCAAATTAAATGAACAAAATTAATTAATAAAATTAACCACAATAATCGAAAAATAGTCATAATTCCACTGAAGCTCGTGGAAATAATTTCGTTCCACAACGTGAAATAATTTTGTTTTTTCTAAATTTGTTCAGGATTGTTGAGGTCAATACTGTCACCAAGTTTCTTCTTGACGTTAAGTTCTGGGACCCCCTGCAAATTAATATGAAAATTCTGAATTATTCAACAAATTGTTTTATGTTTCCTTTCCTCTCCTTTGTTTATGATTTATTTTTCACTAAAACAACAGTGAGTTTTTTCTAAATCTTTAATATCGACTTTTCGGAACTAGATTTGTTTCATCTTCAGATTTTTTCTGTAATTGTGAAATCTCTTGGTCCATATCTAGTTTTAATATATTATGAAATTGATATTTGAAAATTAGAATAAAATACACTTAATGAATAATAGTAAAAAAATCTTGGAAATCTGAAGTAAAAATCTTTTACTTCCAGCCATCTATTTTGGAATATTAAAATGTATGCATTGTATAGATGCAGTTGTAGCATCCCTTATACAGATGGCATGAGCGTAAACCATTCAGGGTTGTGTGTTGAGTTACAATGTATATATATATATATATATATATATATATATATATATATACATATATATAAATCCAAATTAGTTTTGTTTCAAAATTATTACATGCATTCCAACAGCTTTCGAGTGATATATTAACCATATATACTTTTGAATAAGATATTTAACAATTGTGAAAAAGCACTTATAAACAAATAATACATTACTAAATAAAACCAATGTTTTTTTTGTAGAAACAATTTAATATTTAATGACCTAATACTATACAATTTTTGGATCAAAGGTCAACAGACTAGAACAAATTAGTAGAGATTCGCTATCTAAGGAACAATATATAAAATGCATGTAGCGAATATGAGCGTCATTAAACTAAAATATTTTTTATGACTAAATGCATACATATTGGGTACAGTAACTAGATATATAAATAAAGATTCAATCCTCTAAATATCATGACTTAAATATATAATATATTCTAGAAATATAAAAGTTAGAGAATTGATTAGATAGATAGGCATTTGCATAAAATAATATCATGCCATTTTGTGATAAAGCTATTTTCAATGAGTTTGAAAAAATATCAAAAATCACATCCAATTTTGAGATTCATATTGCATTAAAAGAATCAATTCCAAATTAGTCATCATAAGTAATATAATGTTACGAGTCCATGAGATGAGGAACAACATTTGAACCACATTTTTCCTTGCATTATTTCATAAATATCAAGTCTAGTCTAGTAGTATCAAAATCTACTTATATTCACACAGAAAACTAAAATCTTAGTTCAAAAATAAAAATTAGGATAAATATATATGGCACACCAATATCAAAATGCGTTTATCTTTTAACGATACATCAGTGTGTGTTATTTTGATTATTGAGATATTATGTTTCAATAATCATATGAATGATGAGAAAAATAATTATATATAGGTAACGTTAAATAAGATTAAATGTTTTCTGCAATCTTTTCAGTCACATAGTCTAATTATTTGTATTTTATTGTACTACATAATATCAATTCACCGAAAATTTTAAATAGCCAAAAATTTAGTCAAATGGCGTCATTACACCTATAAAATATCAATAAACCTATTGCTATTATATTATATATATACAATTTAGTTTTTCTAAATCTATCATATACATACTATATATCCATTATTTGCAGCCGAATTTAAAATTCACTGATAAATTTAATATGCAATTCAATATGAATTCATCAATAGATAAAAAGCAAACATATATAATGAAATAAATCTAAATGGCAAGATTATTCAAAATAATAAAAAATTTATATATATATATATATATATATATATATTATATGTTATGAAATATATGTACAAAAGAATTCAAAATTATCACTTTAATTTTTGGGAAGTTTAATATAGCTTTTCATTCATAACTGGCCTTTGAATTTAATCTAATTCTAAAGCTATTATGGCATAGAAAATGCAAATTTGTTGATTAATGAATTAGTTAATTCTGATTATATCTATGATTCAAATATGTTACTCAAATAAATCTTTTTGTGAGATTTATTAATGCTCAATTAAAAAAATAGCTCCTACGCCCAGCTTTGTTTTTCAAATAAAACAGTTTCAACTTACTAATTAATTCGCTGGTTTAGTATATTATGACCAAAAACAAAATTAAAATTATTCTTTCAAAAAAAAATCTCATTTTAAACATATCAGATCCATAAAAATATCAGATGGTAGCTTATATAAAAAATATTTGAAACATACCTAGTTTACTTATCAATTTACCTTATTTGTTGAATTTGTACCTACTTTTAGCAATGGTTTATGGGACGAGTCTGTCATTTTGGCTTCTAAATGATGATTTATTCCATATGGCCTTAAATGGTATATTAAATAATCTAATACATACATTTGATTGGGTGAAACATAATGAAACGAAACTGCATTATCTGAGCAGCAATCAATTCCCTGAAATAAAGACAAAAATTAATAAATACATATATAATTTCACCTATAGTTTGCTTAATTGATAAACATTGGTTTTACTATCACTATATAGTAACTATATATTTATTATCTTTACCTCTTTACTAGGATAGTAAATAAACTTCCAATACCAGAAGTCTTTATTAACATGGCCTGGTATCAAATGATGTTCAGGCACAAATGGAAAAAATCTTCCTCTACCTAAAGAATCTCTACTATCACCAGCCTTAACACCGACTGCTTCCAAGCATTTGCCTTTAATTTTATCAATCATTTATCAAATTGTTCATTTAATCAAACTCAAACATTAACTAATACATACCCATTTCAACATCTTCACTACCATCATGATCTTTTCGGCATTTATTGTGTTTCAAACCTCTTTCCACAAATCTTATGACTGCTTCTTTGCTTAAAACATAACCAGCTCCACCTGACATATATCCCTGTTTAACATATGGCTTAAAACGACATCCTAGATATATCGGGGTTGTAGGTTTATGGGCAGATAGCATGTATCGTAAGTTTTCCACAATCACATATCTGAAAGTAAATAAGAATAAAAATAAATATTATATCTTAAGCGTTCAATTGCTAAATTATTAATGCAATTCTTACGTGTCATCATCTGCTTTTAAAAACCAGTCATGAGTATCTAGATGATGATGGTATACATATTCAAAAGCTTGTTTGGTTTTTGCCCATAAATAATTGCGTCCTTCACTTACATTTAAAGCAATTGCAGGCAGTGTCGGTTCTGCAAAAGTATTATTAATTATATATCCAAACATAATGTGCATATAATTATAAAATATGTTTCTATCAAATCTCAATAAAGATTAATGAAGAATTGCATTAATGAATAATTTATGAATGCCTTTATAAAACTTTTTATGATAATTAAGATTATAGTCTTAATGTAATCCAAATAAAAATTACAATATTGTATTTAAAGTACTAAAATCTGAACTAAAGCAACTGAAAACTAAAGATAATTTTATAAACACTATAAACTTAACATACCGGCTTCTGAACTCATAAATAATAAAGTATTACATCTCTTTCCCCAAGTATTCCTAACATGTTTTGCTTTGGCAACATGATTCTTTGGACTAGTCATAACCCAGCATAAAACCTAAAACAATAAAGAATAATGTAATTTGATCACAAAATAGATTTGAACAGATAGAAGTAAGTTGCAACTACTTACTCGAACTTTCTGTTTCAAACTCTGTGCCACCGAATCATCTTCATGTTTATGAAATTCTTCATCGTTTGCATGCTGCCCCACTTCAAATACAGGTCCAGATGCAGAATCTAAAAGACCATGATGATGCGCATCATGCATTTCAAAATCAGAATGTTCTGAAGTAGATTGTCTGAAAATTGAAAAAAATAATACATAACTTATGTAGTTAAAATAATACACTAATAACATAATTTAAAAAAAAATATCAAAAGAATTACTATATAGATATATGGAATTTTAATATTGAATACTGAATAGGATTTGTTTATAGTAAACTTGCTTTGAACATTGATCTACATATGGAGGTATGTGTTGGGTGAATAAAACAAACAAAACCGTTTATGACTATCAATAAACTTATATGTACTATTAAGAATAAACAGAGAATCTTGTTATGTTATATATATATATATATATATATATATATATATATATATAATTTATGGTATAATATATCATATTTAATTCTAAGAACTATGTTTTTGAAAATTAAGTTCTAAAGTTTTATGAGTGAGGAAATATCACAATGCAAATAATAATGCAATGCAACTGAACAAATAATTGTAAATTGCATAGATGCCAATATTTACTATGCAGCTATTATATCACCTATTGTTTTAATGCATATATGGGAATAATATGAATAATTTTTTGATGTCACATAAATGTACGAAATGCCAACAACATATTTTCATTAATATTAGGAAAGAAATAAAAATGCTCATCGAGTTGATATAAAAAAATACTATTTTTATTATTCATATTATTAAATCAGTTTGATTAAGAAAAAATATTAATTCAAAACAAGCTTCTAGTTGATTTATAGAAAAACAATAATATCCTTATATGTTTAAATAGATTATTCGAAAAATTTATTTTCATTAGAAGTATATCCTCATTCTTTTAACAAACAATATAAAGAATTACTATATCAATATAAACAATTCAACCACATATTCTAAACAATTTTTGTAGTTTTAATATTATCATATCTCTTACGTACCTAAATGGTATCCAACTTGGCACATTTGTCACTCCCGATGTAATCATTAAAAGATACGCACAACTGAATCCAACAGAAATTCCAAATATCAATGTAAATAGAGTCCTATGAGAAAATAATGGAGACCGGCTCACTAAAATAGAAACAAACCTAATTTTAAATATTTTTTTCTACAAATGTATCTGCATTCGAAAAATTAAATACCAATATGCTATATATATATATATATATATATATATATATATATATATATATATATATATATATAAATATATATATCACAAACTTCTTGTTAAATGATAATGATGATTTATATATTTTTTTAATTTATAATTTTTATTAACATATTTTAATCCCAAAGTTGAATTTTATATATCACAAAATAATTTCACTATCACTTTAATTTCAAGATAACTTTACTAACATCAATGATAAATAATATTCAAATTTAATTAATTGAGGGTTACTTAAAACATTTAATAAAGAATATTACCATGAACACTAGTTAATGGTAGCAACGGTTCAGACGAGCCCATTTTTGTGTAAAAACTGTACTCTCAGATACAAATTTTTTTAACTGCAATATCACCTACATGCCTTATAATTTATAATGTTTACGTATCATAAATATCAGTTCTATGTGTAACATACACATTAATTATAAAAATGTCATAGTTTATCAAAGTTGATTTCATTTCATATGCACGGCTACAGATAAGAAGTAATATGATCAACATCACAGATACATTTAACTAGACTAAAACAAAAGTTTGATTGAGTAAAGTATGATTGCATTGCATTTATGCAAATATGCACCATTAGGTGGGGTGATGACATATATTATAATATGAATATTGAAATTGGCATAGAATATCCAATAGTTTAGGTAAATATAACCTTATATAAAAATACCTTAACTGTATATAAATATGTATATATATATATATATATATATATATATATATATATATATATATCTGTGACAAATAAAAAAAATCAAGCCAGAAAAATATCCTTAAATGACTGTTTTAAATAGTGATTTATTAAAGGTTTATCAATATTAGTTTTTATTTAGTGTTATATATTTGTAGTTTATATTAAGTGTTATGTATATATACAAAACTATCTATGAACTTTTAATACTCTAATTTTCTCACATATTGTCTTTAGTTTATAACTTGTACGCTTTAAAATGTAATTCTACAAAGTTATTGCTTCAGGCGTTGAATAAATAAATAAATAAATAATCATTCATCTTGGTTACATAAAATTCGTTACTATAAGTACAAAATTTATAAACTCTATAAATAGAGACTGTCATGGTCTATAAATTAATGTCATCAAGTTCATTGTTGTTTAAATCGCATTCAATTTACTTGTCATAATTTAAAATTGCAACTATAAATTAAAAACAATTCCTAGATCCAGCCAAATAGTCTGCATAGTATTTGTCATTATTTCGGATTAAAAGTTTATTAAAAAAAATGCATAAAATGTATTGTAATGAATAAACTCTATAAACACACACGCAAACAAATTGTCATGTAATTATATATTACATTTATATTATATATTTATATGATGTATATAATTTTTTTTTCAGATGGTGATAAATATGTTGATAAAACAAAAAGCTTGTTAACATGCATCCATCCAGATATAAAAAAGAAAGGAAACTAAGATATGATTCTTACAATAAATTTAATAGATCCATACGTTCCATATGAATATTCCATCCTTTGAGATGTGATGATCGAATTTATTATATAAAAAAGAAAGAAAACCAAGATATGTTTCTTTCAATAAATTTCATAGATCCATACATTCCATGTGTAAATATTCTATTCTTCAAGATATGGTAGTCGAATTTATTATATTCATTTATTTCTATTTTAAACATGCTTAATTGTTTGCAAAGTGATAATTTCTTAACCATGTTTTTGGCTTTGTTTTGTGTTGTGTATTAACTGTTTGTGTGTTTTATTTGCACTGAGGAAGAGTCAAATTTGGAACTCGAAATTTATTTTAAAAAACATCTTAGTTTCCTTTATTCTTTACATCTGGATAAATGTTTTTTGTTTTACAACCTATATATATATATATATATATATATATATATATATATATATATATAATTAAATTTGATAAAAAATAAAATTTTACACATAGAATTATAGCATCACTTACTCATTTAATATGTCACAAACTAAATAAAATAATTTTCTGTGCATAAAAAAGAGATAAAGAACGTAGACATTATCACAAAATTGTTTAATCAGCATTTTCATTTCCTGAGTTGTAATATGTGATAATCAACATTTGCTGAGTGATAAAATAATATTCATGAATGCAAACATCAATAAATATTGTATTATTATGTTCTTTAGCAATATAGTGCTAATTTATGATATAATAATATTTAATATCAGAAAATAATTATTTTACCAGTAATTATTGGTGAACCCATTTCAACTCGACGTTAAAGCATATCTTGTTCTATTTGTTAATGAACAAATATTTTCCGAAATGCTCGAAAATAACATTGTGACAAAATAAACTTTGTTCACTTCATATTATTTCGATTACAAATATGTATTTTAGTTATTTTTGATGCATCATTGAAGATTTTCTCGTACTTGTAACTTTTATAGGTTAGGTTTGTAGTTAGTTTGCACAAAACATATTCGCTTCGCATATCGGTTATAGTAAATAATAATTTATTGAGCACTAAACTAGAGAGATAACTGATTTATAAATATGATTTTTATATATTTATTTTAAACGTTCCATCAAAACGTCATAATTGACATTTGAGGAGCAGAGCCAACCTTGAAGAGTGAAAAGGACAACTTCACATCTCATCTTTTTTATTTTTTGAACCTAACTTCACATCTTATCTTTTTTATTATGTTGGTGTTGAAGTGTCAAAGGTGAAAGCAAAATTTTCAATTTGACAGTTACTGTACAATGTTAAATTTCAATTATAAATATGTATTTATTGGTTAACAAAATAAATAAAATAAAGCAAAAATGCCAAGTGATAAATTATAAAGTGTAGCAGATTTAAGAAACAAGATTTTCCTTGGATGTTATTAAGGATCCCGATCTGATGAAATGTCGATGAATCCAGGTGTAGGAAACTGAAAGGTTAGATTTTATATTACTTGACTTATATTTGTTTTATTAACTTTTCGAAGACATTTATATCTTATGTTTTCTCGAAATAATCTGACTTAATAATTTTTTGTTTTCTTGACGTTTCAAGTCAATCTGTATTGTTTGACACAATCTGGCCTGATCAGGAATTCATGTTAAGCGTTTTTTTTAATGCTCTTTGAATTTTACTACTATAGTGGTGGTTTAATTATAAAAACTAGTGGGGTGCATGGCATCGTGCCTTAAGGCAAATTGCTGTTACTTCTCGTACCGTAATTAAAAATCTTGGTACGGAACCCAAAAAAATTTAAACAAAATATGTACACATTATTAAAATCTCTATAAAATATCTGATAATTTCATGTACATATGTCCAATAAACATTTTTGACCGCCAAATGACATTTTTTTAACTAATTTTACTGAGAGTCTATAACCGCTGGACCTGCCTTCTCAAAAATTTAATCAGTTCTTCATCTTGTCAATACAAGTAAAATGTTTTTTGAATTATTAAAATCGAACGCTCCGTTCTCTTAAAATCTGAGTTACCGTTTTTGATATTTTACTATACCCTTCCCTCACCACCTGATATTTAGTGATTTTTTGTCAAACCCCCCCTTTCTTTAAAAACCTCACGTAATTAATGTGGACCCCCTACGCCTAGTTTTATATCTTTACTTTTCTAAACTACTTTCTAAATTTATTTTGTGAAAAAATAAAATTTGATGCAAGTAACTTTAGAACGCAAGGAAAAACAAAAACCTTATGTTATGATACAATTCTTTATTTCTACAGAGGAAAATATATGATATACATATACAATACAATAGTTTAAATATTATATATATATATATATATATATATATATATGTATATTTATAATATTTAAATTATTAAAAAGAAAAGCATATTTTATTTTCTGTGGAGTTTGAAATATTCCATCATACCTGATACTGAAAATTCAACAGATATACATTTGATATTAGAAGGTAACATCAAAAATAGTGAAATACATTATTTATTTGCAAGGAAACTTTCTATTTTCTGAAACAAGATATCGGGTTGAAGTAACATTGACGATAACGTACTTGGCGTTTGGTTTCAGGAACTCTAAGTAGCTGTTCCCAAGGAAGTCCATCCAGCCTGTAAAAAAATGCAAATAAATAACTAATATTTAAGAATTATTTTAATGTTCATTTAAATCATGAGGAGTTTCATGAGCTATGAAAATTTTAAATTCGATTTACAATACTTGAAACTCGGATGCTCTAAAATCATTTATGGAGATAAACGCGCTTGCAAGGCAACTCCACTTCAATTTGCATCAGCTATAGCAAAAATAAGTCTTACAGCTTGTTTCAACACCAAAAATAAATTCAAGTTTTGCTCAATAAGACAATGGAATTTGCTAAGCAATAGAAATTTTCCACAGAGATGCTACTGAGCAGAAATATTTTACTTATAACAGAGAACTCCTTTGCTTGTTTAAAATACTTTGAGTATTTCTTAGATATAAGAAATTTTATTATTAAAAATGACCATAAACCCATTTTTGACGAAGCAGAAATTAGGAAAGGTTTTGGATCTACAATGTGGATTTCTAGACAATTAGAATACATTTTTCATTTCTCTGCTATAAGTAATTCTAATCCTATATGTTTGTATATATAAATTTTTAACTGCAATTGGGATTGAACTAGTCTTGTGAGCTATTGAACTGACTTCTTAAATGACTAGGTTTTTTTCATAGATGGTTACCCAAACGATTGTTCTAACTCATTGTGATGAATTTGTCATTACAATTTCTGCAACACTGATATTTTTTTATTGATGTAGCAATGCCTGCGCAGGTCTATTTTGACTTGAAATCATATAGCTATCTATATTTTCAAATTAAAACCTATTTCACTGCTACTTGACATCAGGTTGTTTGTAGCAAATATTGAAGTTCGAAGTTTTAATTTATAGCCCATAGCTCTAACCATTAAGTCACGGGTTTAATTGCTTAATTCTATTATAATTCCCTAATTCTATAATATGTTTACCTGTTAGCAGCTGCGTATTGTTGAGCCAAAAGTTGCATTTGTAAATTTGCCAAGGTCGGATCTTCTGCAGATTGATAGTATCGACGTAATTCATTCGATTCCAGGCTGTTTTCTCCCTGTAATAAATAAAAATCATTTAAAAGTTGATTTTAAATAGATAACTGCAATTTCTAACGCATTCAGCATGTGGAAATATATAGAAATATGCCAATAAAATCATTACTCTTAGTTTCGTTTTTTAATCAATGCTTATCAAGATCTGAAATATAATTTTTATATTTTTTATTCTATTACATCAAGCTTAAATTCTCGAAAATGTAAAATATCGTACCAAGTAGTCAGACTTTGCGATTACTTACTCACTGAGTACAGATTTTCTTTAGAAGGAAACCTTGTAAATATATTGTATGCGATTGAGGTCATATTTATTATATTCATGAAATGAAAAAAATGTAAAGGGAAGAAGGTTATTTAACCAGGTTACGGTAGTGATATCCAGTTATAAAGAAATACTATGAAATCAGTATGGTAACGGTAACCTTAAAAATATCATTTATCTTAATTTTTGGATAAGCATTTGAAATTAAGGGCCTTGCAAGCTATTGAGATGATTTCACTCAATTTCGCCGCTTTTTCAGAAGGGAACCCAGCAGTTAGCTTATATCTATTTGATGTTGTGTCATTTACTATTACAATTTTTGTGTCATTTACTATTACAATACTGATGATGTTTTATTGACCCAGCAATGCCGGGGAGTACTATTTTCTATCCATATTTTGAGGCCACTACCTCTTACAGCAGGCTGTCCGAGTCGTGTTTTAAATCTGAAACTTTTGATTGAATTTTCACAGCTCTAGCTACTAACCCATGAGCTAAAAACTATGACTATAATTATATTAATATTAACTTCCCGAAGGAGAAGTTTATGTTTTCATAAAAAAAATCCCATTCGCTAATTTTATATTTTCTCGGCGTTTCAAGCCATTCTGAATCGACCAAATCGAATGAGACCAAATTTGGAAAAAGCATGTGTATATGTGTTTGTGTGTGTTTTATTTAATAGGCTTGTATCAATTATAAATATAAAATCAAAATTTGTTATTGTATGAAGTAATTATTAACATAGTGACACGATTGTTATTATAGTGTTATCATGGTTCAAAAAATGATTCATAATTTTTTTTTGCTTTTCTTTGCACCTATTTCTAAATTGAAGCTGAAGAGGGAGAGGTATTATATTGCTACTCTAGTAACCAGACATAGGAAAATATGAAAATAAACTAATTTTATTATTTAGGTCTTCATAGAACTATATATAGTTAGAAGGTAAAACACAGAGCTAAAGTTCGTTTTTTTTTTAATTTTTCATTGCTTTGAATTTTTGCTTTTAATTTGGGTTTTCGATCCCAAACTGTACTTTTGAATTTCTTGGTTGACTCGATTAAATATATTTTTTCCATTTACCTGTGAAGAATCGTAGGCCGAAAGACTGTGCTGAGGTCTTCCTGCAGCGAGCGCAGCTAGGCAGGTCAAAAACATCAACACCAGGCTCAGGTGAAAACGAGAGTTTGCCATCTTTACGAATACCTGCACAAAAGTAAAAGTAAATAATATTTTATCATCATAAAACATTTTCTGAAGTTTCATAATAATAAACATTTCAAAAAATTTCGTTACCGCCGTCATTTAAATTTCTGCTGACCATCAACCCCAGATTTTATTCCATGAATAAAATCATTTTACGTTACAACACACACCCGGTTTGGCGCCGACCAGAAATTCCAGAATAAATTAATACATTTTCACATGTGTACATAGTGTAGGCCACGTAGGTAAACACTTCATTATCTTTCGCACTCAAGTGTGAATTAACACGTGCTAGGGGTTTTATAAGGAAGATAGCAATTTTGGATATACGAAAATATCTACGGAAAAATTCTATTTATTTCCTTGAAAGTATCTCTAGCTTCTGATGTAATTACATATCACTTTGGGATAGAGACCCATACGACGAGAAGTAAACAACATTATATTTTTGAAAATGATAAAATTAATGATAGGGATAGAGCGGATAAAAAGTCCATCACCATTATCTCAAAAAGAAGTAAAGTATAGAAGTTTTTAAGTTACTATTATAAAGTAGAGGGCAAAAGATGTTAACTAAGTCAACTTCATTCGTGTGCATTGCTACCACGAGATAAACTACAATATATGAATGTTTTTCGTTAGTAGTTTTGTTGGTTTTGAGCCCTTTAATAAAAAATTTGAAATTTGTGAAAAAAACCGCGACTCTATTTCAAGGAATTAGTATCTAAAATTTCCAAATATTTTTCTGTATAATACTTTATGCTCATCATAATGAGAATTTCTTTTTCTCCAACAAGCATCTCAATGCAATAGTTATTGTATCTTCAAGCATTTTCATATATAGAATACCTTGAGGACAGAATTCTTATATTACGCTATATTGTCCTTATAAAAGGTCGCACTTGTAGTAGATCGAATTCCATTTCTTTGTCCCCTGAGGTCAATGCTAATATTATATCAACCACATGGTTGTAGGAAAACTTATTCCGAAGTACGGTCACTTAAGAAATAACGAGATAGTACTCATATATGTGCATAAAAATAAGCAAGGAAAGTATTGTTACTAAGAATTTCTATTTTATAAATCTTATATTACGAGATAGAAAATGGATGATCATTTTTTACTTTATATGATTATAAAATTTATTTTTGGAGATATGAAATAACTGTAGTTATTCTTTGCATCCAACATGCAAGATATTTGTACAATTGATTAACATGAGTACTACCTACTAATTTACTTGACTAATTATTGATTGATAGATTTTATAGAAATGCATACCTTAGAAAAAATCGATGTATGTGTAGGTGTGCATGTGTTTGTGTGCGGATACAAAGAATAATTTAAAAAGCATTCGATTCGTATTGATGAGAGTCGTGCTGATTAGTTTTTGTCAAAGGCAGGTCCAGCCATTTCAAAGATACGGCGAAAAAAGTTAAAAAAAAATTCAGATTTTGAGAGAACGGCGCGTCCGATTTCAATGATTCAAAAATATTTTACTTGTGATGATGAAATGAAGAACTGATTAAATTTCTATAAAGACAGATTTTTTATAGAGATTTTAATAATAAGCACAATTTTGTTTACATCTCTATGGGTTCCGTACTATATTCATCCGTTAGACTGCAGCGCGGCGCTTACGCGCTTCGATATTTCATCTCTAAAATAGCTAAGCAGCACGATTGCTTAAAAAAAAGTTCAAAGTTTTCAAAAAAAATCAGAATATAAAAAATTCTAGATTTTCAAAAATTACAAAATTCTCAGAAATCTAATTTTTTCAAAGTTTTCAAAAAATTTTAAATCTCTTTTAAAAATTTTAATTTTCGGTACGGCAATTCGGTTACAGCAATTTATTCCTTAAGGCACGATGCCATGCACCACTAGATAATATTTTTTAATTCCTCGTATTTTAACATATTTCATAAACTATATATTTTTTAAATATTTTTTTTCAAGTTTATTGATGCAATAACTTTTTGCATGGAATGCGAGTGAAATTCCGAGCGTATTTTTACCCATAAACGCAGTATTAATTTACGCATTTTGTTATTGTGTTCTTTTTTCTTTTGCTACGTATTAAAAAACGATGTAAATTTTTCTGCACGGGAAATATTTATGCTATGTCTAGTTTTTTTCAAAAATATTTATAATATGGAATTCAGTTTCTATATTTACTGGATAAAGTAAAAGGCTTCTCAATACTAAATTTTATGCATGGGCTTCTAAATTACAACTTACTGCTGTACTGAAATATTAATGTCACTAAGTGTGCTACAACTTTATGGCTTAATTACATGGTTCCAAATTCGTAGAAATATTTTATCATTTTCTTATATTTAGAATAAGGTATATTTTTTGAATCGATATTATGGAAATAGGGTTTTTAAAGGATTTTCGTTAATATTTGCAGTATTCGCACATTATAAAATTTATCGCATATCTAAATAATTTTAATGTTAATGGCCATTATGTCCGTAATAGTTATGAGTTTATTTATTTTATAATAATTGTAAAATATACATCTAGTATGTGACTTTTACAACATATTCTATTTATCTACTTATTATGCCTTCAAAAGCAAATTCTTAAACCGATCCCCTCGACTCTAAGCTTTTGACATTATGTGATATATCACGAATTATTTTCACCTGCTTCAGTCATAATCAGATTATTCCAACAAGCCAAGCTCTTAAATGTCACTCACAATATTATAATCAATTTTCAGTTTGTGTTATATCACATTATTACACATTATATTTCGTACCACCTTCCTCATGAACAAAATTCATGTACAAACTTAGTTTTAATATAAAGTAATCTCTACATATAGTAATAACTATAGAAATACTCTACGTCAAAGATGGTTTATGATGAGAGAAATTTAGCATTTTGATTAAATCTCGTCTGAAAAGCGGGTACTAGAGAACAAAATAATATGAGGGTAAATTTTCTATGAACATGTTCGTATACATCTTCTTATTTATTGTAAGTTTTTAGTTTGAGTTTCAGAAGTTGTGTACTAAACTAGGTGTACATCACATTTTATCTTAATCGATTTCGTGAAAGACATTTTGATTAATTAGAAAAACGTATACAAATTTACAAATATTCACTTTTCAAATATATGAGCTTTGACAATTACGATTTCAACAATTTCTGTTAATTGGTGCGCAGTTATTCCATATCTATAAATTATTGATTAGCATTATTTCCAACATCTTGTTAATTTATATAATATAGGTATTACTCTCGAGAGAAATGATAAATTGAACCCAATTAGTAACATTAATGCCTCCGAACGAGTGTTAATTATGAAATATATATCAACCGGTGGAGACGCCTTGTATATTTCTGATTATTATGACTGAAACAGCAATCGGTAATTTGAATGGCATGACGTGCTTCCGTGAAATAATATCGAAATTATAGAGACATAACTGTTTCATTAGATCAAATAAATTTTCAATCTGTAAATGAAAAAATTTGTACTAATAAAATAGACTTATTTTGCGAACAATTTTGATGTAAAATTGTGGTATTTTCTGTGTGTTACATTTTTGTAACTCTAGCTATTTAATCAAAGTAAATTGCACTCTTATTAGTCATAAGACATCTGCTACCAGATAATATAATTTGTCATTTTGCCTTGTTTAGTTCTGAATGGAAAAAATACTATAGTTTACGACGGTTCAGTTGACATTTAATGTATTTGGGGCGCAGATAAACTGCAATAACCTTTTACGTCTCAGAATAATACCTATGTATTCTGTGATAAAGAATAATTACACAATAAACTATTTGTAATAAATTTTTATTCGGCGAGAGTCCCAAAAAAACGTCAATTTTAACTTGTGATCTATTTTAATACATTATTTAGTGATATATTGTTTGCAGGAAATTCCTTATATAAAATACTTTATTGATATTCATATTTTACCTCTAATAACTTTTACAGCATATATCAATTCAACATAATTTATTATGGTAAAAGATAATAAAAATATATAGAAATATTACATTTTATATCAGACAGATAAGCAAAGAGCGCAATGTGACATTTTCAATATTTTTCTCACGAGCTTGATAGAGAATATAAATTACTTTTAAAGTATGTTCTACAGAATAAGTTGGAAAATATTTATATATAAATTTAAAACAACGTACATTTTTTTAATATAAAAATCATATTTAAATTATAAAACTATATGTAATGTAATAGTTTGATGATTATTAGAATAAGTAATGAATTTTTATAAATTTTCTCACGAGGTTGATAAAGAATGTTAATCACTTTTAGAGAATAATTGAAAACAATTCATACATAATTTTAAAAAGACGTAAATTTAGTAAAGACGCCATTTTAAATTTTTATTAAGCGTTAGGCTACATTAGAAACTGTCTTTTAAATTCCATAATTTCTACTGAAAACCGGTATTTAAAACAGACAATCTCTACTAAGAGCCTATTTTAAAAAGGCTACATCAAGTCCACATAATTTATCTCAAGAAAGGTTCACGAAATTTTGTTTACTCTTTTTTTTATTAAATATTGAATATATAAATGCAAATTGTATTTTGTGTGAAGCGAATATATTTATTCGACATGACTTAATACAATTTTGTTTGATCGATCAGCGTTATTTTATATTTTGCATTTGCTTTCGGTGATGATTATTTAATTTGCTCCCATACGTTATTTTAGGGGTGTAATGATCGTTCATTGCTTATAGGTAGGTACATACCATTTGGCTAAAATAACACTAATTGAAAATTATATTTATTATACGAATATCAAATTATGATATGGGGTACGTTTAACAATTTGCAAAAATGATGATATGATATGGCATGGCAACTCATAAATTAATATTTGTCTCTAAACAAACATTGCACGTGAATTGCAATATTGATTTTTTTTCAGTATGTTATTTTATTAAATTGAATGCTTATAAATGCTTCACAGTCAATTTTCATGATGCAAGATGGATTATCCAAATATTATTCTTACTATAAGATTTTTTTACAATCTACTATTTTAATGATAGTTTGTAGCATCATTACAAGTTTCTTAAGATGGAGGAGATCAATACTTATATGAAAATGGTAATGATTCTATAAATATTATCTTACTACGAACCACTAAAAGCGTGCTCCTTTCCGATCCCCGTTGCTTTCAGTATTAACTTTGCGAGACGAAAAGCTATATGGCACTTTAGTCTTATGGAAATATAATGTAATGCATGTTTATGTTTGATATTGAGTAAAAAAAGCCTAAAACTTGACTTGTTACACTCATAATAATAAGTCCCGGAAAAACTACTACTAAAGTTTTCAACATGAAGACTTCGTTTATTAAGATTTAAAAAGTTACTCGCAGGGGCAAAAATGTTGACAGAAAATTTTTTGCTCAGAGTTAATGGATATATAATATAATACTTATTTTTAATGAAAAATATGATGAAAATATGCATATGATAGTATGGATCGTACACTTAATAAGCCACAGATGTGTGATTGAAAACTACCTTTAAAGTCTGTCAAACTTTTATTTATTTTAGATATACAATAAGTAAAAATTTCAACAATGAATTAATTGCTTAGGAATAGCAAGTTTGAATAAAAAAGTTTTAATATATAGCTTGACTAAAAAAATTGTGGAAACGTGTATATACAGGGTGTCTCAGAATTCAACGCTTAGGCCAAAATAGGGTAATAATGTAGATCTAAACTATCTAAACTAAACTATCATGAAAATAATAGAAAATAATTTATATAGTTTGAAAATTATTAGCTTCCAAGTGCAACCTACGAGCAGAGCTTTGGTGAAACTGTAAATATTTTTTGGTTATTGTGGTTACTATTTCTAGGATCTAAGTCAAAAATCATGACACAATTGCTCCAAATTTTCTAGAATCAAAACTATTTGTTAAACTACAAATTGAATTTTTTTAAAATAGGTCGAATTTGAAAGACCCTTCTTTAATTGTACTAATTCTAAAAAACTTGAGGCAATTGAGCCATTATTTTGGACAGTTGTCCTATAAATATTATTAACGGTTACGGTTCCAAAATAAAAAAAAAAAAAAAAAATATAAAAATTACCCAACATAACCGCAAAATAGCCATAGTTTCACTGAAACTCTAGATTGCACTTAAAAGCCCATAATTTTCAAATTACATAAATCAATTTTTGTCTATGATAGTTCTGATCCTTTTTTACTTGACATTGAGTTCTGGGATATGCAAGGAATATAATTTGTGGTTTACTTCGTACGTCTCTATTAACACACTTCATCTCTAATTACTCGTTTATTGTCTCTAATTACACTCTCTACAATTTCCATCTCTTTATGGCACTATTTGTCTCTCACAATATATAATCTACTCACACATATTTTCTTGTTATTCTATCCATATGTCATGCAAATAGCACAACAAAATGATATTTACATAATCTTTTTTTTTTATTTTCAGAATTTCTCTATTATTTAAAAATTTGTTATAACTTTGGCTCATATAAAACAGCTGTAACTTTTTTATATTATTTTGACGGATCGTTTTATGACGCACTTAAATTGCGATAAATCATTATCAAAATTTAACACAAGAGGGTGCCTGTTGTATAACACGTAAGAGGTTTAAAAAAAAAATATTACTGAATTTATGCCTGTAGATTTATTTTCTTAAGACTCCTAACAATATATGCTTTCGTGACTTCCATTGCAGAAATCCGCTTTCATTTTTCTTACTTTGCACATGATGGATCACGCCTAATGATGTAAAAACATAGTAGATTTTTGGATTTTTATGATAAATAATATACACATTTTCAAATATATATTTTCACTCATACCATAACAACGAACCCATGAGATAAAACTATTGTAAAGTTAATACTTATTTTGTGAACTCATAGATTTTGATGAAAGCATTTGTATGAAAATTATTAGATTTGATTGCGAACATTTAGTATGCATTTCTGTTTGCAAATACATTTTTCATTTACAGTTAAACCATTGGTTACTTTAATTCGAACGAATTTTCCTTCAGCTCTCCGTCTACAACCCTCAACTGTTAATTTAACTGCATCGACAGGCTAAGCTGTTTATCTCATTTTGACAAGCATGGTTAGTTCCATGTTTAATTACAATTCTGAACATAACTGGTTGAAATTTCATTAACCACATTCATTATTATATATCAAAATACATGTAAACCTCAATTATGAAGACTTATGTTCTGTACTTTGATGTATAAACTGCAACTTTGTGCATCATCCTTAATTGCGATATAAATGTATAGAGAAATAATTTTTGAGATTCATTCTTCATCTGCTAAAAGTATTTTACTATTGAAAGAAATATTTTTTCGATTTTGGTGATGTATAAGTTTATTTATAAAAACACTTTACGATTTACAAATTATCATGTTCATAGTTCCGAATCTTTCGATGTAAATGGATATTTAATTCTATATGTATATTTTTTTATCCTGATATGAAAATCTATACTAATGTTATAATTGAGATTTATTTTACAACTATTTTTCTGTAGTATTTATTTGCAATAAAATTTGCTATTTTTGAGCGTATTGTTTGCATAAATTATAACTATATTAATTTTATTTGCAGAGCAATATTTGCATTTACCAATTTGCTAAGAAAATTATAAATAAAATGCATTTGGTCTTATATAATTCTTTTAATTGAACCAGAAACAAAAATAAGCTTTCATAGTATTAAGCAATCTGTAATTTTATACCGCATCATCGAACCACCCGTTAAATGGTTTTTTAATTAATTGCGTCAACACAATACAATTTATTTTTAAATGAGAATTTTCCGGTGTTTTCTCCGCAATTTATTATAAAGTCTAAATATATCGTCATAATTGTCAAATAAATATTCAAATATCGATCTGTTGACAGAGTTACAACCCGTTTTTTGCATTAATCTTATATTTATATGCAGTGTTGAGAGATATAAAATTGTTTATTAAGATATTCTCAAAAAAATTCTATAAAATAAAATACTGTTTACTGTGATTTACTGCCGTCGAAATTGATATATGAAATATTAAATATATAAAATATTTATTTTATACACACAAAGAAATTTTTGGCGTCTCGAAGGAGAAGTTTGTGCTTTTTGAAAATCGGATTTGCTAATTTTATGTTTTATCGACGTTTCAAGTCATTCTGAATGGAACGGGACCAAATTTGGGAAAAGTATATGTGCAGATTTTTGACTTTTCGTCGACGCCAAGCCGTTTCTTTGTGATTTGCAGAAAAGTGTAAAAATAATCTTCCACAATTTGGCCCACAATTTTGGATAGATTATAAAAATTCAAAAACTGTTAAAATATGGGCTGGGAATCGTGTTTCCTTTCTAATTATTTATTGTTTTTTTGACAATTTTGATGAAACTTTGTATGACCATAGATTTTGCAGTCTAAAATAACATACTAAAATATTATAGGCCTACGACTATCTGTTGATTTGAAAAAAAATCTTCAAAATTTAGAATTGCGCCGAGTGCTTAAGTGATTCTAATCAGAATATATGACGAGCAAAAATGTACGATTTGCGTTTTGAACATTTATTTTTGCTACGGGAAATTCCAGCAATTTGCCTTAAGGTACGATGCCATATACTACTAGTTTAATTTGTACATTTACAGATATTATAAGTAAGTTTGAAAGTCATCAATTAAAAATTTTATTGATTAGTTTTTAGTGGAAGCGAAAATTTTATTTTCAAACTTTTAGCCTAAAAATAAGTATCTTAATTCGAGAAAGAAAAATAGTTTATGCAACTTGCCTTACGGCAAAATGCCACTTACAACTAGTTATTATATTGTGGATTAAATTGTCTAAAATGTATTTCAGAATTCTAAATAATTCTAAGTAGTGTTTTACGTTTTTTAACTTCCCGAAGGAGAAGTTTATGTTTTCATCAAAAAATCCGAATCGCTAATTTTATGTTTTCTGGACGTTTCAAGCCATTCTGAATCGAATGAGACCAAATTTGGAAAAAGTATGTGTGTGTGTGTGTGTGTGTGTGTGTATGTGTGTGTGTGTGTGTGTGTGAACAGATTTTTTGCCGTAAATCGACGTTTTCTCCAAAACGGCTGGACCGATTTCAAAAATTTAAAAGCCATTTGATGTATCTCGATGAGGACTATCGTCTCTGAGTTTTGTGCGGCGAACGGCCGGGCCGTTTCTTTGTAAATTGCAGAAAAGTGAAAAAATTTTCGTCCACGTTTTAGCCCGCAACTCTGAATCGATTCTGAAAATTCAAAAACCGTTCGATAGATATTGGTTGGGAATCGTGCTGATTAGTTTTTGGTAAAGATCGGCCGGGCCGTTTTCTTGTAATAAAGTTTAAAAAAAAAAATTTCGACGATTTTTATGATTATTTTTTTGACGATAGATACCATAGTTTTCTAGGTCATACTAAAATATTACGGCCCTACGACAACTGGTTTAGCTTTAAAAATTCGTCAAAGTTTGCAAAAATCAGTATGGTCTTTTTGGCATTTGTCAAAATTAGACTTTTGATCGACGTTTTCTCAAAAACGCCTGAACCGATTTTAGAAATTTAAAAGCCATTTGATGTATTTCGGTGAGGACTATCGTTTGTCAGTTTTGTGCAACGATCTGCCAAGCCGTTTCTTTGTAATTTGAAAAAAACTTTTCGTCCACATTTAAGCTCATCCTACCGAACGATTTTAAAAAATCAAAAACTGTTCGAAAGATATTAGTTGGGAATGGTGCTGATTAATTTTAGGTGAAAATCTACCGAGCCGTTTTCTTGTAATTAACTGTTGAAAAAAAGTGTTAAATTTTCGTCCACATTCAAGCTCATCCTACCGAACCGATTTTGAAAAATCAAAAACTGTTCGAAAGATATCATTTGGGAATGATGCTGATTAATTTTAGGTGAAAATCTACCGAGCCGTTTTCTTGTAATTAACTGTTGAAAAAAAGTGTTAAATTTTCGTCCACATTTAAGCTCATCCTACCGAACCGATTTTGAAAAATCAAAAACTGTTCGAAAGATATTAGTTGGGAATGATGCTGATTAATTTTAGGTGAACATCTACCGAGCCGTTTTCTTGTAATTAACTGTTGAAAAAAAGTGTTAAATTTTCGTCCACATTTAAGCTCATCCTACCGAACCGATTTTGGAAAATCAAAAACTGTTCGAAAGATATCATTTGGGAATGATGCTGATTAATTTTAGGTGAAAATCTACCGAGCCGTTTTCTTGTAATTAACTGTTGAAAAAAAGTGTTAAATTTTCGTCCACATTTAAGCTCATCCTACCGAACCGATTTTGAAAAATCAAAAACTGTTCGAAAGATATTAGTTGGGAATGATGCTGATTAATTTTAGGTGAAAATCTACCGAGCCGTTTTCTTGTAATTAACTGTTGAAAAAAAGTGTTAAATTTTCGTCCACATTTAAGCTCATCCTACCGAACCGATTTTGAAAAATCAAAAACTGTTCGAAAGATATTAGTTGGGAATGATGCTGATTAATTTTAGGTGAAAATCTACCGAGCCGTTTTCTTGTAATTAACTGTTGAAAAAAAGTGTTAAATTTTCGTCCACATTTAAGCTCATCCTACCGAACCGATTTTGAAAAATCAAAAACTGTTCGAAAGATATTAGTTGGGAATGATGCTGATTAATTTTAGGTGAAAATCTACCGAGCCGTTTTCTTGTAATTAACTGTTGAAAAAAAGTGTTAAATTTTCGTCCACATTTAAGCTCATCCTACCGAACCGATTTTGAAAAATCAAAAACTGTTCGAAAGATATTAGTTGGGAATGGTACTGATTAATTTTAGGTGAAAATCTACCGAGCCATTTTCTTGTAATTAACTGTTGAAAAAAAGTGTTAAATTTTCGTCCACATTTAAGCTCATCCTACCGAACCGATTTTGAAAAATCAAAAACATATGAAGCCTCTGCCTAGAAAATATACTTCGTCTCCAAGGTCGTGAAATGACCAAGAAATTCTTTACTTTAATCAAGTTATAATAATTATCATCGTTTTCTACAATTTGGAAAAATAATCGTATGCGTCGATACAATTTTGTCACAATGAGAACCACTTATGTATTCAGATTATTATATTAAAAATAATAAAAAAGAAAAAAATATTTTTTTTATAATCAATGATAGTGATAAATATAAATTTCTTAATAATTATAAAATAAAAAAATATTGTTAAAGGCAGATCAAGTTGCTTATTCTAAAATTGGATCGATTAAGTATACTATTTACACATTTCGGGAAGTTCATGCAACTTGCCTTCAGGCTAAATGCACCTTCAACTAGTTTTATTTCAATATGATATTTTTAAATACAATCATTATCATGAATACTAAATTTCATAAAATTTTATTGTTTTTATGAATGAATGAATGGTATATTGACGATTTTTTAAATATTTTTTTATTTGTATATCCTGAAGTATTGATAGGTTATTTTTTATAATATATGTTATAAACATTTAGAAAAGAGCATAACACATAAAAATAATTCATGCTACCAGACAAAATTTGATATAAATATTTCAATTAGCACATTGCTATTTTCTGTACTTTATTATTAAATTGCACTAGTGAAACTTCAGACGTTGAATTCTGTATTTTTTATTATAAATTATCAAACTATGTTTAATTTAAATTAAAAAATTAAGTAAAACAAAAAATACTTCAAGTTATTTCATGTATTCATCTAAATGCAGTATTTTGTAATAAACTATAAGATTTAACAAAATTTCACTTACCTGTTGCTTCAAAAGCTTTCGTTGACCTTCAAGTTCAGCAGCGCTTTCGCACACAAAAACAGAGAGCTTTTACAAACTAACAATGAAATCAAACTAAATCTCAAATTCTGAATATATAATATTCCAAATATCTTATTACTATCTCTGGTTATCAACTGATCAGAAGACGTTTTAGCAATGCACCGTGGCATAAGCTCCGCTCACCCATTTATATAGGGAAGCGCAAGTTCGGCGACGCATGTACCATAGAAGAAGGTCAGAGTGGTGGGTGAATGGGGTAAGGGTTTGTATGATGACCGAATATCGCAGATAATGTCAAGGGTTGTTATAAGAAAATCTAGTGTTTATCTAGGAGAATCTATATTTTGAGAATTTTACGCAACAAGTGGGATTTAGGAGAAACCGGTGGTTAAAGGAGTTAGTTGGGACGTTAACGGAAAGGGCACAGAATATCAGCTGCTCGGTTTTAACTATTTACTCCAATTAAAAAAAGTTTTGATCAAGAGTAGAACTAGTGGGGCGCACCGCATGGTGCCTCAAGGTAAATTGCTGGAACTTCCCGTACTGTAATTAAACAGTCGAAAAATAAAAATAATCAATCAACGAAAATGTCTATGAATAAATATTATAAAAACTAGAATTTTCATTATTTGTTCCTTGTAGACAAAATGTAGACCTTGTAACAAAACTTGTTAGATTCGACGACATTGTATATATATGTTTGAATGAAATATATATTAAAAAATCTAATTAAGTCGACTTATTGTTAGAATGAACATATTTTAAACGGCTGGACCTGCCTATACCAAAAACTAATCAGTACGTCTCCACATCAATACGAATCGAATGTTTTTTGAATTATTCAGATCAGTTGATCGGTGTTCCCGAAATCGACACACACACACATACATCCATTTTTTCTCAGGTATGCCAAAATATTCAGAAACCTTTGAAACGTAAAGATATATAAAAATTTTCTTTTTCGATTTTTTTGCGATTACTATAACTTACCCTACGGGAAGTTAATAAATAGAAATCACCTCTAATTTATCAACTTTCCGTAGAGTAAGTTATAGTGATCGTTCAAAAATCGAATGAAATCTTTTGCATATCTTCACGTTTCAGAGGTTTTTGAATATTTTGATACATCTCAGAAAAAATAGATGTGTGTGTGTGTATGTATGTGTGGATACAATTTCGCACGTTTTCGAGAGCATGGATTAACCGATTTGAATGATTCAAAGATCATTCGATTTCTAATGTAGGGTGACGTGATCGATTGTGAGATTTTGGCAAAGACAGTTCCAGCCGTTTCGGACATACGGAGCAGAAAGTGCAGAAAATGGTAACACGGTTTTTGCGAGAACCGAAAAATGATTCAAAAAATATTCGATTTGTTTTGTCGGGAAATAGTGCTGATTAGTTTTTCGCAAAGGCAGTTGCAGCCATTTCGGAGATTCAAAGCAAAATAAAGAGAACGAGTCAGCTAATTCAAAAAGCATTTTGCTTGTGTTGTTAAAATGATTCGTTTTCAAATAATGCGAGGAAAAATCATTTCAAAATTTAAAAAAAATCTATTTTTAATTTTCAAAAATTGCTTTCTAAATAATTAAAATTATTCGGATTTCAATTTTCATTCAGGCTAAAAACATTTAAAATTTTCCGAATATTTTTTACGGTACGGGAAGTTTCAGTAATTTGCCTTAAAGCACGATGCCATACACCACTAGTTACATTGATTAGACTAATAGCAATCAATATAGTACAATTTTATAAGCTATTACGATTAAAAGAATACTAATATTATTTTTAAAAAATGTATAGAAAACACTTCAGTAAATGATTTTCAAATTTAAGCTAAGACAGGTCTATAGGCAATATTTTTTTAATCTTCTTATAACTGTTTGAGCACTGATTTTAGTAACTTATTTGAATGATCATTTTAATATTAATTCTTATTGATCAAGTATATTATTTCCACATTTTGAGATATTCATGGAACTTGTCTTCTAGTATAAATATAGTCAAAGCCTCAAAGTATACACAAAATTCATGACTAGTCTATTTGTCATACTTTTTCATATCCATATCCATAAGTATTATATAAGATTTTAAAAGGCTTCGATAAATAATCAACGATAAAATACTTCAATTTTCAAATAATTATAGAGACTTAAGATGGTAAAGAATGGGACAACCCCTATTCCTGAAACTTAAAAAAACATTTATGAATGGCAAATTAAATTTTCTAGAAAAATAAAAGCTTCTAGTTTGTATTACTTACGTTGGATATAAGTTTCAACATAAAATCAGCCTTCTGATTCTCTTTTTCCCTAAATATTAATATCATATGCTAAAAAAATATTGGGTTAGCACATGTACATAGCGCGATTTACCAATAATGATAAAATATAGTCATGCAGTTGTACTAATAAAAAAATAATTACAAATATTCAGCATAAAGCAATTTGATCATCTCTGAAATTTATTTTCAATGATTTTATCTGTTTCAAATAGTTTACCTAATCTTTTAGTACATTTTGAAGATAAATCGAAATAAACCAGAACTGTAAAATACTTGATAACGAATAATCTGTACTGTGAGTGCAGAATAGTTTGTTTAATATAAATCTGAGATAATCCCAGCAACAATGTGTTTATGAACGTATAGAGGATTACTATGATTTACTATGTTGTTTTCATTTGATACTGAAAATTGAGTTCTAATCGATATCAGGGATTAAATTTATGGGCACTCGAAACTTTTGAAAAATGATAAAAAATTATGTTATTGCGAGCAGGTGAAGTAATTTGTGACAACTTGTTTATCTGTGCACAAATTCGTTAATTTAAACTTTTTAATTAAAATAGTAGAAGTGCCTACGCAGGTAATAAATAAAATGTTTCATGTGGGCAAAATATTGTGCTCTGAAAAAAAGACCGTGTTATTTTTAGGTTTTTATTTATTTATTCGTTTTTTTTAATTATGAACCTACCAAGTATTTTATTATTTTTCAATCCTGATTAAAAGCGCGAACTTACAATGGAACTTGTTATCATACACAGTTTAAATAAAGCTTTGTACCTAAAAGCTCAAATTTTCAAACTTTATGGTATACATTTTTTTTTTAATTTTTCTTTGTTGTTAGTTACAAAATAATATACATATCAATTACATACATATTGATCTGTTATCCTCTTCCTAATTTACACAACAAAATCATTTCATTGCCCACTTTTGATCCACTAATGATCAATTACAAAGTGACTTTTCAACAAGACTTGTGATATTGTGACTTTTTAGAAGATATTGTGATCAGTTTTAAAGAAGAAATAGATTCCAAAGGTCATAGTTTAAATTCTATTGCATTTATCACAAATGCTAACACAATTTACTTTTGAAAAATGATTCCTGTTGATTTAGTTCACGGACGACGGTGTATTGTACAAATGCTATTTACAATTACTCACATGCACTTCTTATAATTAGTTTCTAGCAAACGACAAAGATGAAGTGAGAAAAATACTTCAGACATGTAAACATTAGTTCCTCGAATAGTAATAGTAAATAAACCAAACTGCAATATAGAAACACTTTTTATTCGAAAATGCAATTTCTTCACTGAAATGTTATTAACACTTTTAAGCAGGAAGATGTAGTAGGAATTTTTTTTATGAAATAGTAAATTTTGAAAAAAAAGTCTTGTATACATTTTTTAATAATAAAATATTAAACTTCAATTTTTCTTATTGATTAAAAATTGTAAAAAAGGCTATTTTATGTTTTTTTTTAATTTTATGGGTTTCTACATGAATTTGTAACCTGGAGTAACTGTTTTATTTTTACTCGCTTGCGCATAATTATGATAAATCCATTTTTATAAATCATTCGAAATGTTACATAATAATACAGTCGCAAAATTTTTAGCCGCTGTTTATAAATCCACATAATACGAATATATGACATTTCCTTGGAAAAGTACTGCCTATTTGTTTGTGTGCACCGGCATATATGTAATTTTTAACTTCCCGTAGGGTAAGTTATTGTAATGGGCCGAAAATCGGAATTGAAATTTTTTACATTTCTCGACGTTTTGAAGGTTTCTGAACATTTTGGCATACCTCAGAAAAAATAGATGTGTGTGTGAATGTGTGTGTGTATGTATGTATGGATACAATTTTTCGTCCACGTTTTCGGGCGTACGGATCAACCGATTTGAATGGAAAAACATTCGATTCCTATTGAAAAGGAGATATGCTAATTAGTTTTTGGCAACGGCAGGTCCAGCAGTTACGGAGATAAAGAGCAAAGAGTGCAGGAAATAGAAATCGAGTTTTTGAGAGGACGGAGCATCCGATTTGAATGATCTAAAAAACATTCAATTAGTAATGATTGGGAAAAGTGGTTATTAGGTTTTTGCAAAGGCAGGCCCAACCATTTCAAAGATACGAAGCTAAATGTACAAAAAATGGCAGTTTTTGAGAAAACTAAGCGTCCGATTTAATTGATTCAAAAAACTTTCTGCTTGTCTTAACAAAATAATTGATTTTGAAAAAAAAAACATTTGTTTCAACTTTTTTTTTTAATTTTTTAATTTTTTGTATATCGAAAATAATTCAGATTTTATTTTTAATTCTGACTATAGTTCTAATATACTTTACAAATAATTTCAACTTTGCAATTCAGTTTATTTAATTCTTATAAATATTAGACAATGTTACAATATTTATAATAATCTATTTGAAAACATTCAGTATTTCTCGAACATTTCGTTACGGTACGGGTAGTTCCACCAATTTGCCTTAAGGCACGATGCTAGCGTGTTTAATTAATGATGATATATAAATTAACCAAAAATCTAAAAGCATAGAATTTCTACAGTTATGAGTAATGTGACAAGTTCAAGTTTATCCAAAATATGTTTTGAAATAAAAATAGTCTTCTTCGAGCATCTAGTTAAATATCGTCATCATATCTAATGAAATAATACGTGATTACTATAAAATAGATTCTAAGAATCAAATATATTTAATATAAATTGATTAGCCATTTGGTTGCCATCACGTATATTTATTATGTAATCTTATCTTTATTATATAAAAACACTGTAAATGGAAGATTTCGATCAGAACTGCTTATAAGACGCTAATTTCTAATTGCTATTCAAAAATGACAATACAGAAGTGTAATTTGTAATACTTTATTTTATATATAAGATTTATTAATTAATTAAAATGCTAGTTAATAACAAGTTGGTTTAGTAAACATTTTTTTATGTATTCGTTATACAGATTCCACTTTTGGTTTTTTATTTAATTTCCAATGAGATTTGCTATTGACATTTTTTTAACCATCGCAAAATATGTTCTTCAAGCAGTCGTTGGTGATTTTTGCTTCATATATATATATATATATATATATATATATTATATCGTAGCGTTATCTTTCAAATTATCTACATGTTTATTAACTTCATTAGGTATTCCACAGATGACGCTAGTGTTCATGTTTGGTTTCCACTTTCACCTTCCCTCATATATCTATACATAGAACTTTCATTTTATAATAACTTTTATAAACAACTGTACATTATCTCTACATATTTTTGTACATTTCCTTGTAAATTTTAATTTATCCTAATTTTATATGTTCTTAGAGATATCTCAGAGATATCAATTAAAATGCAATTAAGTTGCAATGTTTTCATCAAAATACACTTCAGAATATAATATGAATCAAAGTGTATAAGATATTATGATTTTATATGCTATTATGAAAGAGCATATAGAAATCACTCAAGCGAGTAATGTCCTAATTATTAGGTTCTTAGGACAACATTTTTTATTTTGTTTTTATTTATATTTGAAAATATGTAATTTAAAATCACCATCTCAAAATGAAATAATCAGTCAAATTTGAATTTAATCAGTAAAATGATGTTAATTATGATATTTTAGCGCTTCTATAAAAATAGAAGTGACATGATACTTTTAAAAATTTCTTTATGACCATACTTTTTATACCAATTATGTATTATGCCCACGTAAAATTTACTAAAGTTCACAAGTAATAAAATATTATCAAAATTTTAACATCTTATGTCGTTTGAATTATAAGAAATGATCTAAATTTATTGATCTTATCAATGATCTATATTTTTTTTAAATAACTGAATGTTTCTAATATAGAAACAGTTCATGAATTACATACAGAATTCTAAGTTCATAAATTACATATATTCACATATATAATTATATACTGAATATTTTTATAATTCTTACTTTAAATGAAAATATAAATTATAAATATGAATAAAGACTAATTGCATGGCATCTCCATAATAACGTAATGAAGCGTTCTACTAAGACTTACTTAAAGTTTAAATCCAAATTTTTCATAACTTGTTTTCTCCGATACTTACCTCATATACTATATTTTTATAGAAAAAAAAGTAATAAAAATGCTAAGATATTTTATTCATTTATTTAAAATAATGTGATTTTTGATACCAATTATCGCATATCTTATTATCTCACATTCGTTAAACCTTATCTAACTAAGTTACATTCCTAAGGAGATAAATTATAAATAATTATTTTAAAATGTATTTGGAATATGTATGTGTTTATTAAACATTGATTGTAGTATACAGAAAGTTGTAAGTCCTTAGTCTCTTTTAGAAACAAGTTACTGCGTTGAAGTAACATTTCCAATAGCGCCCTTTGGCGGGAGCTTTTCTGGAGCCTCTTCTCTGCAAACCAGATGAACCCATCTATAAAATTAAATAAATTTTAATTATTTATTATAATACATGTGATTGATATAATTATCATTAATCAGGAAATATTCGAGCTTTTCGATTATTTTCTGATTGTACTAATAGAAGATACATACGTAGAATTCGGTGAAGATTTCTGATAGAAGATATTTTAGTAAAGTAGTCCATTTAAAATTTAAAAAAGTTGCATAATACTGAGTGCAATGTTAGATAAATGCGTTTATATGAAAATATTGCCTTACGAGACTATTTTTGCTGTGTATTGAATAGAGTGATTAATGATGCATAATAATGCATCTGCCAATCTTCATCAAAATAAATTTTGTTTAAATGTATATTTAAAAGTTCAGACACTCATTTAATTAATAAGAGATTTCCTTAATCAATAACTACATTAGTTTGACATTTAGGAACTGTCACTATAATTAAAAAATATGTTTATCTATACCATTTTTTTAATTAAACTTTAAGCGCATTTATATATGGATGCGACCTTTTACCTTTAAAAGATCATATTTTTAAACCATTTTAAATAAACATTGAACTATAAATAAAAAAGATCTATTCTTAAGAGCTTTTAATTCATAAACGATGAAATATTTATCTTATAGAAACATTAAAGTTTATTATTAGTAAATAAAATATTCTCAAATATGTTTTCAACATGAAATTAATAAAATTTAATAAAGCGATTAAAAATAATTTTACGGTATTTTAAAATCTTAAGCAAACGCAGAGTGTACAATATATAAAACTGATTGAAAAATAATTTAATAAAATAATACAATTAATTAAGAAAATGTATATAAATAAATATTACATGCTTTGACCGAATTAACAAAATAAATAAAATCAAATACTGATTTTATAATTGTATTTTAATCTTGAAAGGCAAATTTTAATAATACTGTCAAAATAATAGACAAACTTTCGAACTGTATGTTTAATACTGTAAAATCTTAAGTAATTAGATTACTCGACAACCATGCTTTTAAAATTATTGGTGATAATGTAAATACAATATTTTTATTTAACAGGTTAATAAATGCATGTATTAATTTTTTCATTTATTTTTGTATTACTTATATAAATTCCAACTTAACTTTAAAAAAGAATTATATATGATTATATAATTCACGAATTCTGAGAAGTCATTTTAATAAAAAGTGGGTTAAAGGTGAATAATCTTACTAAAATGACTTGTCAAAAATAAATATAATTAACGTGTAAAAGCCTTAATATTTTTTTCGGAATAATGAATTGTAAAAACATATGTAGGACGATAGATTATAACTAACTAAATAGAAATTATGCAAGAGATAAAAAATTTGTGTCTGCTATGCAAATATTATTTAAGGCGGTTTACTTTTTTGATAAAAATATGACGCCTACTCTCTGGCAATATATATATATATATATATATATATAAATATATGTATGTATATATGTGTATATATCCATTTTAGTGCATTCGGCACGTGTCCACTTATATATTGTCCAAACGTCCCCCACATATGAATTTAATTTATGATTCATGCCAGTCATATTTCACGAAGATTACAAAAATAATGATAAATGTTTTTATAAAACCGTTTTCAAGGCATTAAAAGTTGTTTGAGGTCTACGTTGTAAACGTCTCTAAATACACCGTTTATTTATTTAAGAATCAAGTAGTCGTATTTCCTTTCAATCGTGAGGTATTTATAGTAGTATAATACGTTTACAATGATAAAAACATTAAATTTATGTGTGAGCAAAATTGTAAATATACAGAATACTCCAAAACTGTATAACTTATCATAAAAATTTATTTTAGTAAAAATAAATTAACGAGCCAAAAAACATCTAGATAACAGGAATATAAAAATGTTTCAGTAAAGACATTGAAGATGTTTCAGTCATTATTTTATTTTTTGATTTATTTTATTTTTGTCATTTATTACCTTATCTTCTGCATCTCGTAGTATACTACTGGATTTTTCGAACTGTATCATCCTGCTCCTAATATCAGAAGCTTGTTCTTCATCCATGGCATTCTGGAGGGCAACTAGCAAACGATCTAAAAGCAAGGCTGCCCTTTTAGGTACTGCGATCTTGTAAATAAAATTAAATATAAATTAGAACAGCAATAATAATGCATTTTTAAAGAGTTGCTTCAATCTTCTCTTAAACTTAAGCGATTCCCATTAAAAATGCGTAATGCGTAAAGTACATGGCGTCTCCACCGCTTGGAGATAAAAGTTTCATATCAAGCGTAGAAGCAATATATTATGTTAGGATCATAAAATGTATATTTAATCTAGTCATGGAGAATAAATATAATAGTGAACGATGTTTTTATGATTTGTACATTACAAATTAATTTATCGTAACTTTGAAAATATAATAATGACTTGTGCGGAATTTTGTTTACTATAAATCTATTTTTATTTACTCTGAACATAAAATACTATCAAAACAGTAATACTATATATGAATAAACTTGTATTCTACGTCATTGTCACACTCAATTCAAGGACCTACATTGTCCAATATCATTGCCACATATCTTGTATCGGAAACTGAATCTAATTATGTCCTCATGGTTAAACCAAAATAAAAACAAAAGCTGAAAGCTTTAAGCTCTATCTTGTAATAGATATCCGGAAAGCTCTGCGAAAAAGGGCTTTCAAAGCACGTATGCTTCACGTTTATGTAATTGTCTTTATATCAGTGCATTGGGAACTGTAGTATATATATATATATATATATATATATATATATATATATATATATATATATATATATATATATATATATGATGATAGTTTTGTCGACGTTGATACATATTTGTAATATTTTTGCAGCCCAACCGTCGAATTAAAAAAAAGATTAAATACATAATTATTTATTCTATTAAACGTTTCGACACTTGATGTGTGTCATCATTCAGTAATTAAACCAGGAAAAACAAGAAACATTAATTATGATGTAAAATTGATTGAACACTAAATTTGTGTAAAATAATAAAATACTATTATATTAACAAACGAGAAATAGGAGGAGCACATATTGCCCTCCTATATTTAATGTTAACGGTAGCATTGCATTGTGGGCACTGTTGACAGTTTATTTTTTATTTAATTTTAAGTTTTGGCATTGAATATTTTACAAAAAAAATTAAATCATTTTAATAACTTTGAAACATCAAAACATAACAAAAAAAAATAAAAATGATAAAATTTAAATATATTTAATTAAATTATCACTTTCTACTAGTAACTATCTATATCTATGATCGATCAAGTAAATTTGGATCGTGAATTTAATTGCAAAATGTTCTAATTTTTCAGCCTTTATTTTATATTATAAAAAAGTTACACAGAAAAATTATTCTAAGTTGAGTTTTAATTAAGAATCATTTCAATATTATTTCTATCAATTAATCCATAGAGTGCATTTTAAACTGTTTAATCACTTAAAAGCAATGATGCAGATATGTAAATATCAGCCCTTGTACTATAATTGTTGACCTTTAAATTCCGATAGCGGAATGAATGTGATAGAACTTGAATTACAAACAATGTGGTGCATTCGATAATTGTTTGAAAGCTTTTTGCTTTTCACTTGGGTTAAAATACTCTAATTTAATGATAGCGGATTAGCGAATTACCCTGAAATGCTCTCCAAGTGACAATGGTTATTATATGAGATATGGGATATATTACTGGTTTTATGACATAAAGCACCACGTGGAAAATTTTGCTTTCATTTTTCTAAACCATGATATCTAAGCTAAATAAATTTTCATTAATTTATTATCCTAAAAATTTTCCACACGATCTAATATTTTAGAAATGTTATTTTTTGTTCCAATTATAGATTTTACAGTATATATAACACAAATACCTTGCCAGTACTTCTAAAATGATTTTTCTGAGTTTCGATTTTATGTTCAACTTATTTTTGTTATAATTGGTGACTCATGTCATAGGACGAAATTGGCCATTATAAACTGCCCACATATGATTTCTATCTATACTGGGATGTAATTACATCGAAATAATAATATTACACGAGGTATAAAGCTTTAAACATTAATTTAATGAGCTTTACAATAATATTTAAGCTTTATAAATAATAACCTTTATTTCCGCTGTCTGGAGCACAAAGATATTATGCACCCATTAATATCAGCGCAAACAGACGATGAATTTAAATTATATGAGGGAGTTTCATAGTGTAATTTAATGAAACTGTACCGTATAAACTATATTTATTTAATATTATTATTTACCGGGGTTTAAAATTTCAATAGAGCTTCGATGTAGAGCTTAACTACTTTTCTGCTAAGCGTCATTAAGAACAATATTTTCCAAAGCGTTTGATATTTTAAAATATATTTTATTTAAAATATGATTTTTTGTATTAAACAATTTTGAATATCTGGGCTAATTTTTTTTAGTATTGACTTTTGAATTATTTGTATTTTTCAATAAATATCATTTTGTATCTAGCTAATTATTATATTTTATTTTTGTCTTGCATAATCTTTAATATTTCTATTTTTTATTTTAGCAGAGAATAGCAAATAGAAATATAAGATATCCAATTAGTAAATGAATCATATAGGTGCAATCCAATAGGGCGAATTTACTACGTAGGCCCTATTGTATATCAAGTGTTACTTTACACATATTAGTTACTGCCTGTCCTTAAATATGATATTCTTAATAATAAATCAACAATATTGGATACCTCAAATTCAGAAATGTATTGAGCTAAAGAAATAATTAATTTACTATTCAATTTTTTTTCTCGAAATAATAATTTGTAAAATATTTTTTTATTTTTAGCTATATTTTGGTGCGCCTAATATGATAATGAAAATTGATTAATTTTTGTAGTTTAAAATTTAATTTAAAAAAAAAAGGTTCACATATAATTCATAAAATACAGAATCAATAAATGTATTTCTTATGCGATCAGGTGTTTTACACATAAAACTTAACTTTACGTATATGTTATCAATGAGACATTAGCAAGTTGCACTTACAATTCTTATTTCACGTTTATACGTTTTGTAGGTTAGATTTCATGTGTGAAACGCTTGATCACACAGCAAGTAATTAGATTTTTGACAGTTTGTTACAACCGACTCATACGAAGATGGACCCATAAGGTAGCATTACCATGAAATTTATATTTTACCTGACCCCTAAATATCAATATTTATTGATTGAGTCGAATATTTACATGTTCGAAAATTTTTTGCAACTCGCCTTAAGGAAAAGTGCCACTTACACCTAGTTTGTTTAAAATTTGTTATAAATATATTTTATGATTATTAATAATCAATATATCGAATTTATTATTTATTAGTAAATATTTGCAGACTCCCTATATTACCTTAATATTCTCATTTAAATTTTAATGGTATTTTTGAATTTGTGGAATCTAGTTTATTTTTATAGTGTATTAATTATAATGTTTTATTGTTTTGTGATATATTTAATTTTTGTTAAACTGTGGTTATTCTTTAAAGCTTTATAATTTAATTATTACTAAAAAAATATATATTAATAACAGTTATTGAAGATAATTTTATTTGCACGATTAATTGATTTTTATTAATATCTTTACTCAACTGTGAACAAAGATAATACACCAATTTAAATCTTATCATATTATCACATAATAAATCGAGTATTGAACTATGCGGGTATAATTTCCATTAAGCCCACACTCATTTCATAAAATAGACAAAATTTTCCTTAGAGTATATTGACCTGGATGGAATTAGCATAGAAATCGCAAGTGTGATTAAAATTATAGTTCATTAATCTTGTTTTGCTTCATCATGCATATTAATGTCATTTTATGTTTAAGCCTTCATCAAAATACAAATGTTATAAAGCAACTATTAACCTCTTTTTAATGCGTCAATACATCCTAAGGCTAAAATTGATATAAATTAATAATAAGCGTCTAAAGATAGCAGAGTTTAATTTTTTTGAATCTGTTTTCCTTTTTTATTAAACATAAAATATCGATCGATGATACTGCAAATAATATGCAGTGAAACAAATATATCTGCCCTTGTACAAATATTACTACCAATAAAGTCTGTTTACTAGAAATGCATTTCTAGAAAGCCAATTGTAATATGATTCTAGAAAAAACATTTATTCTAGATTTTATTCGCCCCAGATTTTTATTCTTGTTATAAGTTGTGATACAAATAATAATCCGTACTTGAACTTTTATAACACCAATTAATGACTATATATTTTGAATGTATGGACAAAATAATTGCATGTTTCAAAATGATTAAATGATAAATATGTGCTTCTAATGAATAAGTTCAAGTAGGTACTTATTTGCTTCCGTGTCTTTGAGATATCCAAAACAAGAAGATTTTATTATCAGCATTTTTTTCGTATTTTATAAAAGTACTTTTTATAGGTTTTTCAAGTTGAACGCACTTTATAAGTGCGTATACAATATAATACAATTAGATCAAACTTTATATACTTTTTATATATTTTTATAATCACATTGTATAAAAGTAATCAAAATTTGCCATATATTGATTGAAATTGACTATAAACAGTCATTTTTTACTTTAAAATTTAATTTTGGTAAATGTAATTTTCTTTAGATATCTACCATTTATATTATTCTTGCATATCTATTTCTTCAATATTTAAATTGATAAAATAGAATACCAACACTTTTTGTTTAATTTGAAAGCAAAATATTAAAAATAGATAAATAAGATTTTAAATTTAAATTTTTAATCTTATAATATGTCTGTTACTATATATTACAAAACTATAAAATCTAAATCTATTTAAAGCTATATCTGATACTCTATTTGTGACAAAATACAGTGTATTTATTATTTTATTTTAATAGAGTATAATTTAATAGTTTGGCGCCTACAAATGATGAAAAATAAATAAAAATTGCATGAAAATGATCTTAAAAATGCATAAATTTTATATTGCCAAAGGTTACCAAAAAGCTCATTATTTTCATAAAATTATTATTTTATATCATTATTCAGCTAAGAATACTTAAAAAATATTCTGAGTAAACAAATATCGATTTTACATTTATAATTTATATTTTTTATTCTAAATACGTTTAATTTAATGTTTAAATGTATTTGGATATGGGCAAATAATTTTTTTTAATTAAATGAATTTATATTTTTTTTATAATTTTGTTTAGTTATCAACAAAATTGTTATAATAAATCATAAAATAGTTTAAACATTTTAAATCCCTTATGGGTCTCTTGATAAATTTAAAACTTGACGTCAAAATATATTATTAATTATTATATCTCTACCATACGACGTAATATTAATCAAATCTACTTCGATTGATGAATTATTCTGTTTATCTATATTTGAATTAATAATTGGAATAATTAAACTGCAATATATTGTGTAAGCTAGATCGGATTTTACTATAATTCAAAAACCACGACAAAGCTTATATGAGAGAGCTTTAAGCTCATGATATCTTAGAAATTCATTGTTATGATTATTTTAGACAAGATGTTTACAAAATTGTATTCTGTAGCAATAATGTACAAATATACTAAATATTTGTATTCAGTTGCAATACTGATCCATTATAAATTATATAATTTGTTTTTCATTATTGTAGCAGTATATCGCTTATATGAAATTGAGTGTTTATTATTAAATAAATGATTATAATAAGCAATATATAAAATCCATATCTTATTACTATTGAATTTGAAATTTTATCAGCATTTATGAATTGCAGAATTTTATTTTTACAAGTTACTGAAAAAATGATGATGATAAGCAATTTATTAATTTACAATATTTTATTGAAAAATTTATTAATGCAATTTTGCAATCTTTATAGTATCATTTATCTCAAATTAACTAAAATGCAATGTTGACTTCTTATTAAGGTGATTGAACTATCGATTATTTAAGCATTTAATCTTTACATACTTATATCATAATTTCGATATAAATGGAGTTAATTAACTAAGATTAATTTCATCTTCTTCAAATTTTAGACAAGATGTTTACAAACACGTATTCTGTTCTAATAATATAAAATTAAAGTTAAAAGTGTTTTATAAAAAAATATGAAAAAATTCATTAAATTGAAATTTAAAAAAATGCCTAATAGCTAACCTTAAATAACATGAATAATAAATTAAGCTTTTATATAAAATAATGGGATATGATCAAAAATAAATTTTAGTGAGTTATCTGATTTAAAAAAATATTTTCAAGCTTTACATGTTTTTATTAATTCAACTTACCAAGAATATGAGTTAAGCAAAATATTTAAAAAAATCATATTTTTATAATATTTTAATGAAAAATTCAATAATAAATCTGTTATATTGCTAGTTATTATTAATTAACCAACACACAATTCACCTTATAAAGGTGATTGAACTAACGATTTTAGACTTTTAATCTTTACATACTTATAATTTTGATATAATTGTAATTACTTGACCGAGATTAATTTTCATATTCTGTTTTTCTACAAATAAATTGATAAAGTTTGATAAAATTAATCAAATTGCAGAACCACAGTAATATATACAACTAATGTATTTATATACTAAACTTCTAATAATTTATTGTTAATACATTTGTTTTCTTCTTTTACACATAGTAGTTCTATATATTTATTAGTTCTAATTTTTCAAATTTATATAAAATTTGCAAATAAAGATAGTTAATTTCTATTCTATTTATTTACATAATTAGCCTCTACTAACTTTTTTTTGTTATAATTTATCTTTGTTAATCAAGACTTTAATATGTTATTTACAAAATTGATAAATTCAAAAAAGAAATAATACAAAAAAATACGATAAATTGAATATAAAATGAAGTAAAAACTAAAATAAAATAATAACAGTAACTAACTCATATGTGGAGAAAATATCGTCCAATATTCGAATGTGAATTGTATTGAGTTGTAAGTGGCTTACATTAGCTAGAAAATATTAAATTTACCAATATAAATAGTTAATTACTATTCTGTTGATTTGCGTAATTATGAAATATAAAAAATCATATAGTTATTTATTTTATTTATATGAGTTAAGTTGAATTTTAAGTTTCATTTATCAATTAAAAAGAACTGTTTCCTTGTTTTCTCGTTATCTCGTCAACAAAAATAGTGAATTACTATTTAAATTATTTTCATAACTAGTAATTTAATTAACTAATTTACTCCAATATTGTAACTTTCAAGAATTACTTTCAAAATCAAATTATATATTTATATGTTACATACATGTAAATTTACTATCTAATTTCATTTTTCAAATTAACTTACCGGATATTCATCATAAGGTACAGCATTTTGATAGTCTTGATCAAATGAAAATGGAACAGTTTCTGATTTCAAAGGATGACCATCAGCAAAGCACAAGATCAAACTGATTAAAAGCACAGTAGTTTCCATAACCGTGTAATGATTTTTATTTATCATTCCTCCGTTAAAAAAAGATTGAATTTTATTCCCGCATTCAAAATTTAATTTTGAATGTTCGAAATTTGTTTTAAATAATTTTGAAACTATCAGTTGAACTGTTTGTGTGAGGGACACAATTGTGATTAGAAAAGCAAACTGTTGCTTCAGAGCTTTTATAACGAAGTGGCGTGATGTCATACATTGGTAGAGTCCCCACCATGTGCAAGAATGAAAGCGCCGCGAAAGCTTTGGCAAAAGCTCCAAGTTTCTACGAATGATAATAATTCACTCAATTAAAACGATTATTTTTAATTTTGAACAATAACAAAATATTTGTTGTATCCTGTAAGTAATAGGATTTTATGTACATAATTAGATTGTTCTTTACAAACTTTTTTTTTAAATTTAACCCTCTATGTGCCCTTATAACTCTTAGCCACATATCAAATTTTTCTATATTTCACTAAATAATTATGGTATTTTTTAAGACAACCAATATCAATATTTATGACCTTGCTAGAGTTTTCCACCAGAAACAATATTTTTATACATGGTGACGCTGTGACTTGAAAGACATAATGATTAAACAGAATTTTTTGTTTATCATTTGCATGTACATGCTTATGATTAATGATATTTCATTCCTAAAAAATCGGCCCATAGAGGGTTAAGATGATTTTATTGTTAATGTGCCTCTGACCTTTAAGTTTATTGATAATGATTGGTGTAGGCTTGCCAAATAAGGAATAATATTGTCACAACAATATTTTTATAAATATTTGCATATAACTTGTTAACTAAGCCGTTTTGTATAAATTTTCTTGGATATCAACAAATTAAATTACGCTACTAAAAATTTTAATAGATATAGAATAGCCCTTTTGCAGTGGATAAAATATATAAATTATTTAAAAACTATAAAAAAACAAAAACCACATTCAAAAAATTTCAAAAACTTTTATATATAATTTTATCCTTATATATAAAATAACAATATTATAAATGATAAGATAATAATAACATTAATGTTCTTATATATATTAATTGTAATTTTTTTACATTAAATAGTTTTCATACTACAGTTTGTTTACATTCAATGTATTTTCTGCTTTCTTGTGTGCAGATGTTCATAAAATTTTTTTAGAAGCACAATTTTAATGTTTCTATCTATTATTTAGGTTTTTATCTATTATTTGAATGAATGCCTGTTTAAAAACTCATTTCATTTTTATGTACATACTTTCACCACCCGATTATATATATATATATATATATATATATATATATATATATATGAGTAAGTTCTTCAAGGGCTCATATTTCTCAACATCAAAATTAACTACTTTAACATATATATATATATATATATATATATATATATATATATATATGGTTAAAGTTTATAATATAAATTGCATAATATTTTCCTGTCAGAGACTTTATATTCTTACCTGCTTTTTAATAAATCTGGCTTGCAAGGTGAAAAATATACCTATTTTCGTCAAAGAGACAGAATACATGCAAAAAGGGTGTTTTTATATTAGTTTTTGTTCATTAATTTAGTTTTGACTACAAAACAAAATTATTAATTGTATCATGAAATATTTATTATAAACTATAATAAGTTTTTACGTATAATCACAAGGTTATAATTCTAATTATAAGTATGGAAGAAGTTTTACAAAACTTTTTTCTAATTAAATTGTTACTAAATCATTTTGTCATTCGATATTCTAAGTTAATATAAAATTTATTGTTTTATAATAATCCTTCCTCTCACTATTCTTTTTTAAAAACAAAGGATTTTCAAAGTTATTAGTTTAGAAATATTTTGCTCTGAATTTCTTTAGTCACCAATCTTACATTTTCAATTTTAATAAGCTTAATAAATTATTTAACAGAATTTAGAATTATACAATTTTCATTTTATAAATATTTTCATATATTTATTTCACCAGATGCAAAATTAAATCTGATTAAAAATAATCAAATCCAACTACCTTTAAATTCTCGTTGAGTTTTATTTAAAAAATCTTTCTAATATAATCATTTTTTACTATCTGATAAAAATTAATTCTTTGAACCAAATTAATATAGTAATTAATTAATTATCAAACTGTGCGATTTGGATTTTCATAAATAACATGACCAAAAATAAATATTAAAACTTATCGTTTGTTATTGAAAATGTGAATTATAAATATGGATAAAAAGCATTTAATTAAAATGCAAGCAAGATTAAATTAGTGGAAATTGACGCGGATAAATATCTGCTTTTGACGTATGTACATTTGATGTGATCGAGATTAACTAAATTAATGAAAAATATTTTTAGAAATGTATAGAAATACTTTGAACTTTTAAAGCCGTATTAACTTTATGCAATATAATCAATATATAAATTATGCTTATTTTATAAATATTTCTATAAATATTTTACCTACTGTTCATAGTTACATAATTTTTTGGAGCAAATTTTTGATAATTATATTTTATTCAGTTTGAAATTAAATGCATGTGCAAATTTATATAGTTAGAGTAGCTTTGAAAGAAAATAAATCCTCTTTAGAGATACTAGAAATTTTGAATCAAATTCCAGAAGATACGATTGATTTTTTTGTTAATTATGTTAATATCATTTCAAACTATGTTTATATTTATATTGCTTACTAATAATTTATACAGATATGATTTGCAAAAATATCTAATCTTTAAATGGACAACGTATTTTCCCAAAGAATTAAACAGAAAATATAAATATATTAATAAATTCGTAGAACTTGGAATTAAAGAAAACTGTTCAATAAAAGTAGTTGAGCAAGAATTAAAATCGGTTATATAATGAATAGAGAAAAATATATTATTTCTTAGAAATGTTTGTGTGCTTATGAAGTGTATATATAAACATACATATATGAAGGTTCAATGTCCTTATGAAGAAAATAAATAAAAGTACAACTGTACTGACTACCCACACAGAAATGCATCTTAAAAGATTTGCGCCAATCATTATTCTTACAATATTGTCAACACGATAATCTTACAGAAGAATTTGATCAGGATGTATTTGTAATTGAATTTGATACTGAAAGTAATGAAATATTTATATTTTTATTATTTATATATTTTTTATTATTATTATTAGTTTCCCGAAGAAGTTCCTTTTGCACAGAAGTTTTTTTCACCAGTTATTTTGAATCGCTTAAAAACTAGAAAAATTATTTAAAAAAATAAGTGGTTTCAACAAATTTTGCTATGAAGTGAAAATATTCCACGGTTTTAAATTTTATATACAAAAATCATTCAATTTTCGTTAAAACATTTTTAAACAAATTTGAAATTTAAATTTTATTTTCATCGATACTTGAGAAAACACATTATGTATGAATATTTAGTTTAGAAAATGTTAAATTTTATAACAAAATTTAGAGAAAAACAAAAATTGTTTCCGTTGCTTAAAAATTAACTGATATGATGAATATGTAATAATTTTTTCATTATACTTTTACAATTTGATTCAATATCAAATAATGGTTTTTCCTGTATAATTTTGAGGAAAATTCATGATCACGTTATTACTCTCTTAAGCTCCTATGCAGTATTTGTACTGATAATCTCATCACGTACTACATTTCGAATTCGGGGAAAATAATCCGAAGATTATTTTTACTTTAATTTTATACTAGATCGATAAAATATGAAGGATTTTTTAAATATTACAGTAAATATTTTGGAAATTTGATTTAAAATAATAAATAGTAAATTGAATCAAAGACACAGTGTCCTTAAACTTAATAAACAATGCATCAGATTATTTTCTTCATATCCTTAAAAACCAAATCAAGATGCAATAAAATCTTATAAGCTATTGTGAGTAAAAAAAAAAAGATAAAATCTTATAAGTTAAGTGAAAAACAGTTAGAATAGAAGAAATAATAATAATTAAGAGTTCACTTCATGGAGAGGAGACTCGTATTTCATTTGAGGTCAATATAATTTAAATACTAAAAACAGAAATTTGCTTCAAATTATACTGGAAGTATTTTTCTGATTTCTGAACAAAAACGTAAATTAGTTTATTATTTTATTCATTTACGTACAAAGTTTAATAGCATTAACATATATATTTAACAAATTTATAATGGATTTTTATTATTTAGTCGCATTTGACAAATTGCCTCCCACATTTCCTTCTGAAATTCGATAAAACTATTTGAAAGCACAAAATAATCTAATAAAAACTACATATATTACAAATTTTCACTATAACTCTATAAGAAAAGTTTTTAGAGCATCCATCAAACGAAAATTTGATGTAACGGTTTTAAATGCGTTTCAAAACTTTGGCAATTATGAGTTTACCTCAAAGTGAGGGGTTATATGAAAGCTGTTTTTTTCATATGATTCTGCAGTATCCATATACCTTAAATTTCATAATTTAAAATTAGATAAAAATATACTTTTAGATATAAAATGATAAATTTCTAATGTATATTTTTCAAATTGCAAATGAATTTGATTTGAGGCCACACATATTTTTCTCTTAACTTTAAAATAGTAGGTATTGTTAAAAACTTCTATACTTCATTTGTGAAAACAAAAATTCAATGACGGAGGGTTAAAGGTCCGCAGATAAAAAGATCCACCACCGATTTCTCAAATACAAGTAAAATTAATAAGTTTTTTAAACAACAATATTTAAAAGTAGAGGGGAAGTATGTATAATCAGTCATACCATTGATTCTTCGACAAGATGTATTGTATTGTGTATTGCAAATTTGAAGTTAGATTCAGCATTTTTATATATAGCCTCGATAAAACCTCACATGTTGGTGGGGTAAAAAGGACTAACTAAACAAGATAAGTTCAACAAGTATCTATTCCACGTCAGCTGATGCTTTTTTTAAATGAAATTATAAGGTTATATACAGTGTTGTCCCTGTGAAAAATGTTTCCATGAAATTTATATTTGGCATTTGTTGAATAATGTAGCTGTTTTTTCGCAAAACTCCTTTATAATTAAAAATAATACATTGAACCTTTTCACCCGCTGACTTTTTAGTGTTACTTCATCCTACATTTTTGAAATAGCAAATACATTCAGTCAATAATCTTTTGCTGCAACTAAATGGGTAGGCCAAATCGTTTGAACACATTTCTTAAATATATTTTCATTCTCAGTATTAGCATATCTATATGGGCAAATGCGATATTATAATTTGTCAATTAAAATAATTTAAGCATATGATGTACAGAAACTAAAAACTGCTGACTAAATCACTACTTCCTTTGATTTCTGTAATAAGTACGTCCTCATTTCTACCCGTTCTATCTACATCTATATTTTAAGGTGACAAAATACTAACCTTTGGGGTTTTCTGTATCGTATTTATAATAATTATCCTAGATACTCATCGTATTTAGTCCGTATTTTGTTATCTAATAATTTGTGATCTCGTATTCGGGTCGAAAAAAGTGGGAAAAGGTTAATAGAGTTAGATGTGCCGGACAGAGCACTAATGTTCATATTGGGTCAGGCGGCCTTGATAAAGAAAACTTCGGATCAACCTTAATAGATGGAAAGCTTGGAGGACGACCGCTAACTTGAGGAGCTTTAACTGAAACATATATATATATATATATATATATATATATATATATATAGGGTAGGTCGGGGCACAGAGGTCCAACCAGAATTACAACGTGAAAACCAAACTAATTATATCAAAACAAGTCATACATTTCAAACTAACAACTATCTGACTATGCTCAGTTAAGCATACGTCCCAGCTAATTCAACATTATAGAAATGTACGTTTTTCTGTTTTTCAAAAATTTGTCCACTGGTCTTTTCTACCCCATAAGCCGCGGTTAAAACGGACGGCCAGGAGTCAAGCAAGTTCAAAGTCTCATTTTTATTTTTACAGGGATTTTACGTAATATCAGTGCATTGCAACCAATGCAAAATATAAATTTCATGAGTAATTTTTTTACGGAGATACACTGTATATAACCTTGATCTGGTATTTCGTCAGAAATTTATCAGCAGAGTTGGTATAACTATTGATTTAATTTTTTTTTTGTAAAATTGCTTTTTAAGCTTAATTTACTTCATATTTACTATTTCTTATTCTTAATACCTTTGCCAGGGCAAAGGGTCAGTTCGTCCTTTTCACTCTACTCACTTACATTTGTATAGAGGGCATGTTAAAAAACTGTTGAATCTAACTTAAAATTATCAATACATCCCATAAAACAATAAAATAACTTAAAAATTATATCAGGGTCTTGTACATTAAACAATAGTGCTCATTACCAAACAAACTAGCAACGAAAGCAAATACTTTTGTTATGGATTTTCAAACATTTCTTTTTATCGCCTGATAGCAACGTCGTAAGAATCAAGGTCGTGTTGGATGGTTATACATCTTTTTGCCTCTATTTACAAATATTGTTATTAAAAATTTAAAATTTAACTTATTTTTGAGATATTGGTAGTAAAATTTTATACCCGCGAACCTTCAAGCTCCGCTCTACCCTATATATCATTATTTTACAATCTTTGGTTTATTTACCTTTAGTTAATTATGTGATTCCAGAAATAACTGTGTGTGGAAATTCCATTGACATAATTTCGTTTATGTATATAAAAATAGCTTGATATGTGATTTCCTTTATTTTTCAATTGTTTTTTTCCGTATTTCATGTGAGATTTTCTTTCTCCAGCGCAGGACAATGTCCAGTCAATAAAAATACATTGCGCTTCCCGGTTAAATCGCGAGAGCTAAGTCTTGTTCACATTAGACCGCATATTGTGAAAAATAAGACTACATGCTGTGGAAACTCGAATGAGTATAAAATGTTTTTACAATTAGATTTAAAAGAAAAACTCATAATAATATTAGATTATTAAATGGTTTTGTTTTGATGGCTCTATTTTATTGTAATTATTTCAAATCTTGCATCACTGGGTTGGGTTTTCTGTTGAACCTGCATGTTACTTTTTTATATGTGTTGCATTAATGGCAAATATTTTAAGAAAGTACTGATTTGTTTTATATTAGTAAATATACCAAAAAAACATGTATGCATAAAGATGTGTTTAACTTTCCCTAAAGTAAGTTATGGTAAGCGCAAAAAAAATCAAAGGTTTCTGGACATTTTGGCATACCTTAGAAAAAATGGTTGTATGTGTGTGTATGTAGTATATTTGGATACAAATTTTTGAGGAAACGTGTTGATCAGTTTTTGGAGAAGACGTTTCGGAAATACAAAGCAAAAGAGTGCAAAAAAGGTCAATTTACTTGTATTGACTTAGTGAAAACTTGATTACATTTTTACTAAGGCAGGTGCAGAAATTTCGGAGTTGCATGAAAAAAGTTTAAAAAATTACATTGTTATTATTGATTTATATACATGTAGATATATTGATACTCAGTTGACAGCATATACTCTTCTTTCATCAATGAATGACAGGTATGCAGGTAGACAGATAGACAAGTAGAGAGGTAGATATGTTGAAGGATAGACAGATATACAGCATACAGGTAGAAAAATAGGAAGATAAACAGTTAGATAGGTTGGCAAGTTAACAGGTTGCCAGATGACGATTTGACATGTAATAAGATAAAAAAGTAAACAAGAATACCTTCTTGAGACACCAATTTCAGACTGAAGAAGAAGCTGCCCAATGATAATATTCACGACCTTTACTACCATATCTTTGCACATATGAATAGTATTGGTAATTTAGCTTATCGGAGTGATTTTCCAAATATGGTAATAATATTTATCACTATACCAATTAACAAACTATACCAATTTGTTCGAATAATGTTGTTAGTATTGTAAACGGATACATCCAAGAAATTAAATCTGTTATTATTTTGTAGTTCATGTGTGAAAGTTATATTATTGTTAAAGTTATTGAATAGATCTAGTATTGTGTTTATATGATTTTTGTTAATGATAAAAAAAAGTGTCATCTACATATCTAATATAAAAGTTAATCTGAAATTTTAAAGTTGAGAAAACGGAAATTTCTAGGGTCTAGGGTATATATATATGTGTGTGTGTGTGATTATGGATAGATTGTCTAGATTTAGTTAAATCAAATTTGAATCAAAATTTAGAAAATATATATATATTTTTTAATTTCAAACTTTAACGGCTGATTTACCTAAAATGTATATATGGCAACACTGTTTGCTTCCATCTGTCCATCTGTCGGTACATTGACGTACATGTTACTACTTGTGGGATATGGACGCCATTTTATAGATAGTTTGACTAATTATCTACTATGCTGGTTTTTAAAGAGTAAATAAAGGGCTATATTTACAGAAATAGTAATTCTGTCACTAAAGAGATTTGTTATTGTTTAATCTAGTGTAGTTTTATATATAATATGGGTCGCAAAAAGAAGAAGCTGTCAAAGCCTTGGTGCTGGTATCCTTTTCATCGATTTTTTTATTACCTTCCTCTAATATTTGTTTCCCAGGATAGTATTTTCCTTAATAGTAATATAGGTACTGCAATCGGGAGTTCGACGATGAAAAAATTCTTATTCAACATCAAAAAGCAAAACACTTCAAATGTCACATTTGCCACAAAAAATTATATACTGGCCCTGGGTTATCAATTCATTGTATGCAAGTTCACAAAGATGCAATCGACAAAGTACCAAATTCATTACCGAATAGATCAAATATTGAAGTAGAAATATATGGTATGGAAGGCATTCCGCCTGCTGATCTTAAAGAGCATGAGAGACAAAAAGGTATATTTTATCGAGTTATCTTCTATCTATTTCACATAAAGATGTCAATCATTAAATATCACATCAATGATACCATTATTTTATAGTATATACATTAAAATGTCTGAAATAAATGTGATATTTATCTTTCTAAACGATTGAGTTTGTTTCAAACCAAACTCAACATATGGTCATAATCACATTATAGAAAAAATCATGAGCAAACATTTTTTGTTACCTTACTAATTGTTTTATTAAAATTTTATTCATCTTAAGTTTATAATCGAGTGGTATATAGTTTAATGTATGTGTAAAAATCCTTTATATAATAGACTACATACTAAAATGTCATTTTACTAATATTTCTGACTATTATTTTACAGGAAATGGTCGAGGGTCAGACAGTGAAGATGACGAGCCAGCAACAAAAAAGGGCAAGCCTGAAATAACTCCGGGTCTCTTAGGCAATGCACCACCAGGTGCCCCACCAATATTACCTCCACATATGCTACCTCATCCTGGAATGATGGCACCGGGCATGATGCCTGGCCCACCACCACATATGATGGGTCAATTTCACCCAATGGCACCACATATGATGGGGCCGATGGGACCTATGGGACACATGCCTCCATTTATGGCTGGACCGCCTGGGTATGAAGTAGAAAATAATCTTTTAAGAATGTTGCTACTTTTATGAAGGACTTAACCATTCATTCCAGACAATTTATACATTTTTTTGTCTGTCTTTTTTATTAGATTATACTTCAATTGAAAATTTGTTTATTAAAATTACAAATAAATAAATATATAAGATTAATATAAGTATTGCATGTTTAACCAGGATGCCTTCTATATTACCGCCACATATGATGGGTCCTGGTGGGCCTATGGCTATGTCTACAAGGCCACTGTTTCCTGGTGTAGGGGCACCACCTCCCAGCAGTTCACCTGCTGCAGCAGCCAGTGACTCAAAACCTGCCACATCGGCAACTACAGTTGCAAAACCTACCTTCCCTGCTTATAGGTAATTATAATTCAAACACAAATATATTTTTATGTTATATTTGCATTTTATCTTCAATTACGTAGAACATAGTTTCCACTATTAGCAATTTTACTAAAGTATATGTTGAGTATTTTGAATATTGATTGAATCTAATTGCAGTTCATTAAAACAATGTTATATACATTTTAATTAATTTTTGAAACAAATACTAATGAATTATTGAGGTATTTTATACCTATAAATTATGTTTAGGTTTTTTCATTGTTTCAATCTGAATAGTTTTTTAATAAATGTTACATTTATCTAATTTCAGCAATGCAGTTATTAGTGCACCCCCCACAACAAATAATGCCAACCCAGTGACAACCAGTGAATCATCTACAAGTTGTACTAAAAATGTAATAACGACTTCTGGCTCAACCAGCAAAATAATGCACCCTTCAGAAGATCTATCTCTAGAAGAGCTGAGGGCCAGGTTACCTAAATATCAGAAAATGATTGAGGCAGCAAATGCAGCGAAGGAAAAAGCGTCACCAGCTATGTTGCCCCCACAATCAGAGGTACAGAAATATGGAAGAAAATGGAATTATTAAAAAATACATAAATACCTAGTGTATAAATTACTGTCATTTTGATTCATGATTATTGATTTATAAAATTGATGCATATGTATAAATGTATTCGAGGTTTGTGTGTTTGTAAAAGAATAGATTGTAATAATTGTTTGATATTTGTAAATAATGGTATTAAAAATTATTTCGTTTTGTAAATAATCTTTTGATTAGAATTGTTATGTTGAATTTTTGGAGCATGTATGATATTACAAATTTTTCAAACTAGTCTTTAGGTTTTAAATTAAATATCAAAAAGACCTTGACAAAAGTTGTAATACAAATAATTTATGAGCACACACATTAATTTAATCAATAATCATGGTTCTAAGAATAAGGTGATAATTTTAATGTGTGGTAATATATTGACTTATCTTTTATATTTAGTTTTAAATTTCATTTTTTTTCGGGAATCTACTACATAGTTATTTATTGTAACTGTTGATGTTCATTTTTATGTATTTGAAAATAATTTTATAATTAAATCGTATTTTTAAAAAGTAAGTACTGTTGTTTTAATTCATGTGAATTAAGGAAACCCTAATTTGGAGATTGTCTTCATGAGAAGTTACTTTAAGCATCATTTCTTACTTATTAAAAGTACGATATATAGTTGCTAATTGAATCTGCTTTATTTCACTTATAACTGAAACATAAACAAAATTTTTTGAATAAAAATTTAAGATTTCTTCCTGGACTTTTCAGGTTATAACACCTACATCATCTGCTCTAGCTCTGTCCATTGCTCAAAAACAAAATGAAGATTCTTTAAACTTTGCCCTTATGATACAACAGCAACAACGAATTAAACAAGCGCAGGTACAGGCGCAAGTACAAGCACAAGTGCAGGCTCAGGTCCAAGCGCAAGTGCAAGCACAAGCTCAGGCGCATGTGCAAGCCCAAGTTCAAGCAGCCCAGGCTGCACAAGTAAGCTGAATTTTAATATTTTGTTAAGAAAAACTACAAATCATTAATATTAGTATCACTATTTAAATTTTATTATTATATGGTTTAGATGGCACAAGTGCAGCAGCATGTGCAAGCTGTTCAACAGGCAGCAGCGGCCCATCAAGCTGCGGCTGCTGCAGCTGTGGCCGTTCAGCAACAACAACAAGCACAACTTAGACCCATTGGTGTAGCACACGTGCCGGTTGGTGGACTTCCACAGTCTGTTTTAGGCCCTCCTGTGAGTATGGCTCTTGTTCATGGACAGCCAATGTTCAGGCCTACATATATTGGAGGTAACCTAAACGTCATGCGGCCGCAACTGAACCTTACACCAGGTAAGTTGGCCGTTTGTTGATATTTAATTTTGTCTAGGGATATTGATTTTCTATAGGGATATTGGGATGATCATGAATGTTTATTATGCAATTTCTGTTATAAGTATAAAAGTAAATTTCATGTTTCAGAATCAATACTACAGGAAAAAATTACAATTCATTTTTTTTTAAATTTACTTTTTAGTTTTTTTTATCAATTTTTATGGATTTTATATAATATCTTTTGATATATACAAAACATCTTGATATTTTGATATAATTAAATATGTAAATTTATTAGCATTTCCAATTTACTAATAATAGCTAATGTGACATGAATACAGTCATATATAGTTTAATCATTTTACATTTTATCAAAATTTTTGTTTATTTATGGAATTCAAAAAGTTACTCATTAAAATTGGGAAATAATTAAGTCATACCATTTAATTGTTAATCGAAAATAGTTATATATATATATATATATATATATATATATATATATATATATATATATATAAAGCATTTAAAAGAATTTGCTGTTAATAACTGATAACTGATTTTGTGATACATCAAAAATATTTCAATTTTTGTCTTACTCCTAAAGTTCTCTTATTTTTGATACCTCGATTTGACTATAGTAGTGATGTATATTATAAAATTAGAAAACAAATTCAGTATATAATATTCTATTCCAATATGTTTTTCCTCAGTTTCAACTCATTTAATATAATATTGTTTTAAACATTACTACTTTTTGCGAATAATTTACTACACATAGTTTTGTTCTAAAAATAATTGTTACTTCAAATTTATTTTTTTACTTTTTGACAAAAAATATTCTATCCTTTTTTGTTGCATTTATTCTTACATCTCATAGATATATTTAATATATAATTCATATTATCATAAGTATTATGATTCTATGCAATCAAATTAATGATTTTAATTTTTAGGTTTATAAATTTATAGATGATTTATAAAGGTATGCGTGATATATTATTTTCTATCACTATTATAATATAGATTTTATTTTATTATTTGGAAGATGGACTAACAACACATGACATTGCAACTTGAAATAGAGTAAAAAATAACATTAATGCCTATATAAATTTGCAAGTTTTGAAATAAATAGGTTTTTATTTTTCAATAAGTAAATTTAATTTTCATGTTCTATTTGTAGTTGCAATGGTTATTTCATACCAATTCAAATCATAAACATACTCGTTATGCTTTTAACATTATATTTATTACACCAAGTGAGTTTTTGAGCAACAATAGAAACGGTTGAATTGGTATCCCATTAGTTTAAAATATTCATTTCACATGCAAGTACAAATGGAGAGTAATAAAGTAGTGAGAATGATTGTAGATTTCATATTCATAATTTTATACAAATTCAATTTTTTTTAATCATTAAAATTCAAAATGCATGGGATAAAATATCATTTTTTCTCATGTTTGGATTATGATTACATCGTATTCACATGTGGCCATATGGGTATAAATATTATTTTTTAAAATTAATCTAAATACAATATGTAAAAACAAATGACAGCATGATATAATTTTCATATGACTTCTACTGAAAATATCAAATAACAACAATAAATTCAAAAAAGAAAATCTGGCATTAGTGTTTAATATAGCACAGTAGTATATTTTGATGGTACCTAATATTAAATTAGGTTCTTTATACTTGAATCGCGTTTACCTATACTGTTGGATTATATTTTATCATTATAGACGTATATGAACATCATTCATCAGAGGGCACAAGATTTAAAGAAAAAAATATTACGACGTAATATTTGGGTATGCAACACAATTTAGATTTAATCGCAACCTGTCTGTTGCAAATTCGATCCTGCGATTAATGGTAACCAAATTACTTTTGAATTAGCTGCTGTCTTATGCTCAAATCATACGCTATCACGGAAGTAGCACAAATTGTTGAATAATATTCTATAAGGCCACAAATTGAAAGATACTCAGTAATCTTATTAATATTAATGCTGTATTATGTTACAATTAATAATTTGAGTTTTTTATAAAACATCAAAATGATATAGACAGTCAAACTATATTGATTTTGAAAAATGGCATTCGTGTTAATGTGGAGACATTTGTTTTCAAAGTTTTAATTTTCAACCATTAGTTGAATTTTGGTTTTTGTGAATTATTTTTTTTATCAGTACATATATAATAATATGACTTTAGAAGACACATCCATTTAATGTAAAGTTTTTTGAGGATTTAAATATGAGATTACTAAGTATCTGTGGTCTTGGATCACAAATCAATTTTGATCCTAAATTCCTTTCTATCGTTCGATTTGAGCTTTAGAATGTTTGCGTTGATCAGTTTGCGTGGGGTGTATTCTTATTTCTGATAATATATATACAAATTAGTATCATGTTTAGCATGTTTGTTGATTGCTTCTGTATGTTTTTTAAGAAATTTTTTAGTATACTGTTTATTTTGGTTTTTCCTTATTGACAGTGAGCAGTCAATTTAGTTTCTGCAGTAGGTGAAAGGCATTGATGTCTCGATTTGTTATGGGCCCTAAGTAATAAAATATATTTGATATTTTGTATTTACCTAAGTACACTACTATGTTTGTTATCTTATATTTGAAATCATGTTCCTAACCATATTTAAATGCAGATATGTATTTTAAAAATAACTCATGCGAATTTGTGCATGATTTAAAATATATGTCATTCAATCATTTGTAAAGGTAGGTATTCTATTTTTCATATGACATTGGTGTTGGCACTCACTCTGTAGTGTGTCTGTATTTGTTTTTCTAAATAAGGCGATGATAATCTTACGTACATTTTTTACCATTTTAATCCAATTATGTAAGGTAATCTATTTCTCGTCTGAGCAAGCTGATGACACACATATTTCGCTTTGTATTATTTAATATAAAATTATTATTGATATATGTTTTATGATTATTCATTTTAGTGATTGTTATGAGACAGCCTATATATTGTACATCGAATTGTAAAGACATTAAGCACTCTATTACACTTTTTTCTAATTTATCAGAAGTAAATTTATTTTATAAACTTTTTTGTTGACTTGAAATATTCTACTTTTTTAAATATATATTCTATTTAAAAAATCATGTTAAATAAGTGTTGCTATTTTCAATACGTAAGGTTAACATGGAGGTAAAACTTGTTCTGTTTCTTCAATAATTTGATTTTGGGTTAGTACAGAATGAATTATTTATGAACTTATCCGAGAAGTATGCTTTTTTTTCTTGCGGGTTGTGTATAAAATCTAACAAAGTGAGCTTTTAGAATAAGTTACTTTTATCTTATCTCAAACCAATCTGGTGAATAAATCGTGCTTCAAACTAACCATAAAGGCGTTCATAAGCATGTGTATGGTATAATCTTTACTACTTATGAACTCTGGGAATATCAATGAAATCTGCTTCATTCAAGTAGGGGTTACATAGAATATTGAAATGCACATTCGGTACAATCATATGGGCTGCTGGCTTTAGATGAATGACACTACTCGAATATTGCAATATATATGTACATATATACACACTCAATATATGTTGAAGGGATTGTGTATGCTTATGCATACATATACATTGTGTGTATTCATAAGTACATAACATACATGTATAAACACATAATAATTAACCTAATATTTGCCCTATACGAGCGTATCGAATGGGAAATTTTGACCTGCATCAGAATAAAAACTTTGGATTTCTGCCATTTTTTTAAAAGATCAATTTTTAATATCAAAATAAATCGATTTTTTCATTTCTTCAATATATTTGTTATTATTGCGTATATTTGATTTTTGTTTTGTGAGCTGGTTTGAGGGTTCAAAATTTCCTTAAATGCGCTAAAATAAGGTCGAATGACCGTTACGGTTGTGCGGTCACGGCGGCATGCAAAACTCTTGTATTGATATAAATTACTTTCACGATTCGTTTATTTTGTGATCGACAGGTGCACCAGGTGGTGTCTTCGCATCATTGCCACATCAGGGCATGTTAGCTGCTCCAGCAGGTCTGTTCACAGTGTTACCTGGAGGTCAGCTGCCTATGTTATCTATGTTACCTCCGAGGTTCAGGTGATCACCAGTCTGGTTGCTTCAGCACCCTTGAAGAAAACGAAGAGAACTTCAATGTTCGTTCTTTAGTGCGTTCACGAAGGAAACAAGAACAAGGTCACGTTATATGTTTTTCATTCTTGTTTGTTGTTCGTTCAACAGTAAACAATTTAGGTTTAAGTTGGCGTTCAGACGTTGAAGACTTCGTGATACAACCTTTGAACTAGATACATTTCTAGAAGCTTTGAGTTTCTTTTCAAGGTGTAAGGAGTATTCAAAATTCGTGCATTGAAACTAAAAATTATTTATAGTGCTTATGTAATTCTCATGCTTGCGAAACTGTCAGAATATTATTTAAGAAAATCATCCAGCTATTGCTATCCGAAACAAACATTCCAAAACTGAAAATTAGAAAAATCTACTCAATTCTTAAATAATTTAATTATGGAAGTTATACGATTTAAATCTGATTAATAAATCAGATTCTAATAAGAACTAATTTTTTCACGAAATGATGACTTAGGACGCTAACGCACTTTTTGGAAGCGAGTTATCTTCATGTTCTTAATACGTAATACATATAATTTGATTTATCAATTAATCTCGTTTCTTATGTTTTATTTCTTTGAAATAACCAAAACTTTTATAAAATATTTGATATTGGATTTTTTGGCATTTTTGTTTTAAAGCAGTTGGATCTTTTTTCAATTTTTATTTTCCAAATTGTATCACGGATTCTTGGCGTCGAAATTTATTAATTAACCATTCGTGAAAATTATTTAAGAGCATTCTTTAGGTTTCCTATTGTCAAAATTATGGTTTTCATTCATTTGCAAGCATTAATTTTAAGTATAGAAATAAGCAAAAATCTACGTAAAACGTTAGACTAATATTTGATAAAGGCGATTTGACATCAGCATCAGTATCTTCCATGTAATCCATGATATGTGGAATCGCCTTTTATCCGATTTCAACTTTTGATTTCAATACTTTCTGTAAGTTTGTCGGTTCTAAATTTAACCATCATAACAATTGTGTAAGGTGATTGTTTTGGAAAAAAGTTTTTAATATAAGTCTAGTCAAAAATAAGTTGAAAATAAAGGCTAGTGTAATGTACGCAACGGCATAATATTTTTTTGTATATATTATTAGTATATTTATTTTTCATAATTTGACTTTCTACAATTATCTTGCACAATTGTTTTGAAATATTGCTCTGTTCATGTACAAAGAGATGTTGGTGACCATCTGTAGAAATCTCGCATTTGTTAATAAAAATTGGCTTCATAATTATCAAAATTATATACTTTTTAGAGAGAAAGAATTGTGGTGGATTAGATTATTAATTTCATCATAAATGCCTACCCTATTTTTTTAAGTTCAATGTAATTAACAACACAGTTCAGAATAAAAGATCTACATCGCAAATTTTAGCATTGAATTTTACATGTAGTCAGTTATTTCTTTTAAATTGTTAGATAGATTTACACATGGTCCGATTTATTCAGACGATAGTTGATTCTCTTAAAACGTTTTGATCAATAGGGTAAATAGTTTTGCAATGGTCACCCTCATTTAATCAAGATTTGAAGCAATATAGAGTGTTTGTTCAGTCAGTGTTGAGTTGAAAATGGATAAATATAATATTCGTATTCGGTAAAATGTGCAATACTTGTACATAGATATTTATTTGTGTTGTCTTTTGAAGACTGGTCTATCCTATGGTACCGCTAGAAACTCGTATTATTATTATTTATTTATATTTCTCAGGTCACCTAAAACTGAGTTTTAAATCCGGGTGACATGTCGTACAGACTTGATATGAACGACTGTAAAACGAAAACGGTATGTTTGTCAAAATTAATAATACAATATATTCTTATTATATTGATGATGCCTAGTGTATGTGTAATATCCATGCCTACAAATTAATATCACCATTTGTGTGTTTTGATCAACAACAGTTTAGTAAGCTTCTATCACATTAATTGCTAATTAAATCAGGATGGAGTGTGTTCGAGTAATTATTATTTCTCTTACGAACTAGTTGAGGGTTGATGAACTTGTTACTAGAAAATGATTGATTTGTTGTCGACTTTAAAATTTTGATTTGAAGGACTGTTTATTCAGTCTGAAATTTTACAAAATATTTTATACCAGTAACACCATTTTATATGTTATTCTTATACATCATGTATTCATACTTGGTATCTTCTTTATCTGTGGACCACTTTTTCACACCAATTTACTTCTATCACCTCAACTCTTACTATAATATTTCAGACTACATCCAGATACAAAACAATAATTATTTCCTACAACAAACATTGTCCTAACTAACATCTGTTATACAAGCTATAAATCGGTATAAAATATTTTGATATTCAGTACTATAGACAATTTTGTCTCTCGTCATTTTTTCAACACACTTTTGACCTGTTTTATCCAGAATTAATTCGGTTAATCAATCTGGTGATGGACGTTATGTTCAATTTTGCAATGATGATTGTTGAATTCCTTGAATAATGTAGTATATGCTTTTTTGTGGATTTTATGTGCTCTGCAGGTTTGTAAATCTATCGCTTTAGCTATTCTTTTCAATATATCAGATGGAATATTTTTTCTTGGTTTTCAAATACGATATTTCTTCTTAGGCATAACGGGGTGTCCCAGAAATCAACGTTCAGCTGAAACGGAGTGATAGTATTGTTTTGTAACTATCATGAAAAATGTTAGAAGAAATGAATCTTATGCGGTTTAAAGATTGTGGGATTTTAAGTGCAACCTAGAGCTTTGGTCAAACTATGACCATGTTTTTTTGTTATCGTGGTTAGTTTATATTAATTTTGTTTATTTCAGCTTTGGAGTTGTAATCGTAAATAATATTTCCAGGACCACTGTTAAAAATAATTACACAATTGTCCTGAGTTTTCAAGAATTACGACTTTTTGTGAATTTATATATTCAATCAACCTTGAAAAACTCCCTTTTAAAAAAAATGAATTAAAGTATATTGGTAAGTTTGCGTATTTAATCAGGATTGTAAAATGGTAAAATATTTAATAGTTTTATAATAAAAAAAATAATTACTGATTGTGAATAGAATGAATTTTATTTTTTACTCGAATTTTTATATTATAAAACTTTCAAGGATTTCACTATTTTACAATTCTGATAAAATGCGCAAAAATTTTGATGGAACTTGACAACATACTTTAGCACATGTTTTTAAGAGGAGGTTCTTTCAAAATCGATCAATTTTGAAAACATTAAATTTAAATTCGTAGTTTAACAAATAGTCTGATTCTAGAAAACGTGCACCAATTGTGTTATTATTTTTGGCTGTGGCTTTTTAAATGTTATTCACGGTTCTGGTTCCAAAGTTGACTAAAAATAACCACAATAACCGAAAAATGGTTACAGATCTAGGTTGTACTTCAAAGCTCAGTATGTTTAAACTGCATGAGATTTTTTTTCTATTTTTTTTCATGATAGTTACAATCAATACTGACCTGTTACCTTTGACGTTGAGTTCTAGGATACCCTGTATAAACACGTGTATACTACAATGTCACACAAGTATTTGCATTAAAATACTCATTTAAAATATAATTTAAATTAAGCTCAATAACTTACTATAATCATTTTCTTAATGAAACGCATGTTCAAATGTTGTAGTTAGTCGATATATATTATAATTTTAATACTAGATATTTAATTACAGTTATTTAAAAGATAAGAATAATTACCTTTCGTGCACATATCATTATTAATGAGGAATATTTCTGAAACTAGACTTTTTGGATTCACATAACATAGTAATCTGATTTAGAATATGCTTCGATTGTGTGTTCTGGAGATGGTTTCATGCGGTGCAATCAATACGTCTTTATTAGACCTTAAGGTCGTCTTTTACATGAATAATATCTCTATTAGACCTTTTACATGGTTTGTGATTACCGATTGAAATTATGGTTCTGTGGGTAAAACCTTAATTTCTTCTTAAACATAAACTTTGTGACTGATCATGCCGCATGTAAGAATATACTAATGTTGCTAAATTATCTGTTCACTGGTAGATTTAAGAAGTAATATATGTTAATTTGTATACAGATCAGAAATCAATATCTACAAAAATGTCCGCTTCCAATTTTGTTAAATTTGAAAGTATAGACAAGGTTAGTGTATCTATAGTTTTTTTTATACATATATTGTCCAGTATTGAAACTACATCAATCATATATCAAATTGTTCTAAGTTTCATATAACATTGCTGACGTTGCATACTTTGGCATGAAAAGCAACTGTTGGCGTTTTTCTATAATAATCATTTCATCATCCACATAATTAATTATAATTTGATAAAAAAGTGTTGGTATAGATCTTTCCTTTAGCACAAACCATTTGCACAGGAAGGAAAGGATTAAATAATCAGAATCAATATTTATAGTTAGTCAAGATTTTTTTCTTTTGCATAGGGCTTCCCAATAAGATGTATTTATTATTATTATTTTTAGATGTTTTTATTACACTTCAAGTAATAATGTCTATAAAGATCGATAGCTTAATTAATGATCACTATTTCTATCATATTTTTGTGCAAATGGTTTATTACTGTTATCATAATGGTGAAAAACTCTGATTGCATGCAACTGACCAAAAATTGTTTCAATCGAATAAAATTTTGGTCATAATATTATCAAAATAAATTCCAACAAATATTTTCTTAACAAAAAACACTCAATATATTAAGTATATAATATTTTGCAACTTAACTTGTTATTATGACTAAAATTTTCCAGCACGAGTGTGTAAGAACAACATTCATATATAATTCGGATTTTAAAAGTCTGTAATCACAGTTGTAATAGCTGTTGGATATTATCCCTTGCCGAATAGCAAATAGAATATTCTACATTTGTAAGTATGTATTTATTTTACTTGCTATCAGCAGGCGATTACAGATTTATATTATGATTTATATATGACATGCAATTGGATTAAGAAAAGCAATTGTTTTTCAATATTTTATAATTCACAAAGTGAAGTAATCAGTTTGTTTATGAGTATATTTAGTTAAAGATGACATCTATTATTGAAGAGGGTATATTGCGGCTTATATGAAATATTTGAACAGCTATTGAGTTTGATGAAATAAGCTATTGAACCATGAAATACATTTATTGAATAATTATTGATAATCTATTGATGAATATTGTTTATTGCATGTCATTAGCTGTGCAAACGATAATAGCTACAGAGAGCTGATGAAACATTCGATCAAAAAGAACAACTTGATTAAAATAACTTATATTTTATAATACTATATTTCTCATTATTTTTTTTTTTAATACACATAAACTTTCATTAAAATTTTTGATCATTATAAAATCAATAACAATTTGAAGTTCTATTAATATTATTAAAATTCTTAGACTGCGCTAACAAAAAATTGTAGTAGCTTAGTAATCATATTATTAAAAAATTTGAAAGGTGTTTTTGATAAAAGTGTTGTGATATACTGAAGAATACTCTCAAAAATGTTTGTCAGCTTTCGTGTTATGATGATAGCAAGCACTATTCAACAATAGGGTTTTTATAAGTAAGTTATGTGGACAGGTGAAAATTCACATATTTCACAGCTCAATTGTTGGACTATTATTAAATTCATAGTTCCTTGCAAGCCATTTTGTAAATCAGCATTCAATATTATTATTCAATCGAATAAATCTTGAAAGCTGATTGAATTGCTAGCAGGCGACTGCTCTCAGCAGTCACTCTGAGCTGTTGGGCAATTGGAGTCCCCTGTTTGTATTTATATAATTATAATTTAAACTTTATATTTTTTTGCGTAAAAACTTAAATACAGCAGGTGATACTTGTCACAACTTGCCTTAAAGTTGTTGGACTCCTCGAAGCCCCCTGTCTATGAAGCAAGGTTTTGTTGGCATTGCATTCTTTAGAATATATTATGTAATATTTAAAATTTAAATTAATTAATTTGACAGGTACAAATTTGTTTATTAAGATTTGTAGATAGGATGTAGCATCCAAATTAATGTAGACTTGTAATCAATAAAATTAATATACATTTATGATATTTGTGTTTTATTAATAGTAATAATAAAAATATTGAAATTGGATTCTGATATATTTTAAATGTAAATGAAATTATTTCCAAAGAAAAAAATCAGGATTTAAAATATGTAATACATAAAGCAGCAAGTCTAATAATTTATATGCAAATCGAATAAGTAAGTCGTCATATCACAAAATTAATAAATATCAATTAAAATTAATATATATAATTTATCACTTTTTCAGTTGTGATATTCCAAAGGATGTAATTCTATTTAGTATATATTCTTCATTAACAAAACTATATATTGTATTTTTTAAATAAATAAGTGCAACCATAAATAAATTGCTTTGTACATTTTGTTTGAATTCTATTTTAAAAAGCGCGCCTTTTAAAATCGTATGTGCTGCCAACTACTTCAGACGAATATAACTAATTGTACAAATCTAAACAAGAAATGTCACGTTGACAAACGTCAAATGTAAATATCAAGAAGTATTTATAAAATGTAGTTTTTAATATTTGTTAATGATTGTTTTAAACAAAGTGTTTTTATAAATAATTAGATAATTATATAATTAAAGAAAAAGTTTTAGCAATGTCTGTGTATAATATATTAAATGATGAAGACTTATCCACTGATGAAGGCATTGAAAAGGCTTGCCGAAAGATATCATCGGCAGAGGTAATAAATATATAAAATACTTAAAAAATATTCAAAAGAAATATAATAACTCATATATCTTCCATCTTCATCAGGATCAAATTACAAAACAGCTAGAAAACCTATTATCACGACAAAATCATATAGAATCTAAATTAATGTCCATCAGTAAATCTAAGGCTGGTTTGCAGTTAATTCATCAGGATTCTTTAAATTTACAATCTATGATAACACATACTGCTACGTTAGCTGAAAATGTTAGTGCAAAAGTTAGACGACTTGATGAAGCTCGGGTATGTCCTTTAAAAAATTATAATAAAATTTATTTATATATAACTGTAGTTTGAAAAAGTTCTACAAAAACAACTATAAATCATCATGCAATACTCTTACATATTTCTAATATCATAGATTTAATTTAGCAGAAATTTTTGTAACATATAGTGGTGAAGATCACTGTGATTAATTAAATAATAAGCTGACTGTAAATTATAAATATTCCATCACCATAAGATATCTGAATAAAATTACTGTTTAGTTTACAATATATATTGATCTTCACTCTACAACCTTTTTTTTGTGTTACTTTTGCTAGTTTCTCTTATTATTATGAATTACAGGTATTTATACTCATACAATTGTATCCCCTGCCCCTGATTATGATAGGGGCTAATAGAAAAAGCCCTGGTCAAATCTTGACCATATAGTATAACTATTTATTTTTCATTATTTCAAAGATCGCAATAAAGTTATATTTTGCTTTGTTTAAATACATAGATTACTATTTCTATATTTCATTAAGTATTTTAATTTTTTATAAGTATTATAAAAATACACAATTAAGCAGAGTACACTTTGATGCAAGTAAATTAATTATATAATAGGATCTATTACTTAAAGAATGGATTAATATTTAATATATAAACTTTAAATTATAAAACAGGGCAAATAAATTCAGTTGTTATCCTTTTCAATAACCAATCATCCTACTTTTTCATCATTAATTTGCAATAAGTGATTGGTATAATTTATGATTATAGAGTAGAGTATCAGAATGCCAGCAACGAGTTAATGATCTAATTGATTTACAAATATGCAGTGAAGGTGTAAAATCAGCACTAAGAAATGAAGATTATGAGAAAGGTTTGTACTAAAAATTTGTTTTTGTTATAACATATTATTTACATTTTTGTTATTATTCTTAGGAGCTGCACACGTTCATAGATTTTTATCCATGGATCAAAGCCTTCTGCAACAAACGGCTACAGATGTAGCAGAAAATACAACGAGTGTTAGTCAAGCGTTTATAACATTGCAAGAAGCTGCTGTACAAATAAGGTAATATTAAAATGATTTAATTGGAATTATATTAATATTAAATTATTAACATATCTAAACAAATATTTTAGATCGGTTATAACACTGAAATTCAATGAAGCTGTAAAAAAAGATGATTTGGCTTCTGTTGAAAGATTTTTCAAAATATTTCCATTATTAGGAATGCATAATGAAGGATTGGAACAATTTGCTTTATATTTATGCACACAGGTATTTATAAAACTACTCAAAATAATAAAAACACATGCTAACATATTCTAATATTTTTAATTGTATGAACATTGCAAGTTTTTAATATCAAGTTGTTATATTTTATGCAGATTCAAGAAACTTCTCGAAATACCCTTAAGAACAGTCTTTGTACAAATTCTAATGATTCAAGATATAATATTCTTTTTGCTGATTGTCTCACTGTTGTCTTGGAATCTATAGCTCGTGTTATTGAGACACAATCAGTTCTTGTTGAAACATATTATGGACCAGGTTTACTTATTCAACTTTTCACTGTTGTACAAAAAGAATGTGATCGACAGGTGAGATCATTAAACAAATTCAAATGGTAAAAACACAAGTATCTGAATCAAAATTTTCTTTGAAATAAAAATACATAAATGATGAATTTTTTTATTGTCTTTACACTAGTTTTTCTGGTTTATAGGTAAAAAAAATAATAGAGGAATTTATTAAACTTAGGAATATAAAACGACGTAGTATGCAAATTAACTCTTACATGAAAAATTCTTCGAACTCAAATGCTGCCAGAGGTCACACTCGTACCAGTTCTTCACTTGATAAACTTAATCCAAAGGAGTTAGATAATTTAATTGCAGAAGTGTCTTTAATGCATTCCAGAGCTGAGCTTTATCTGCGTTTTATTAAGAAAAAAAATTCGGTAAGCTTTGGAAAAAAATGTGTATTGGGTATATATTTCATTAGAATAATTGTTTTACTTTTTAGAATGATATAGAACTGGGAGTAACCGATGAAGATTTGCGCAAGACAAAACTCAATACTTTAAATAATGTTCTTAATTCATGTGAACTCAATATGTGCATGCAAGAATTACTCGGAGTGTATTTGTTACTAGAAAGGTAAATTTTTTTTTCTAGAAAAATGTTGTTACTCATTAACTTCCCGAAGGAGAAGTTTATGTTTTCATCAAAAAATCCGATTCTCTAATTTTATGTTTTCTCGACGTTTCAAGCCATTCTGAATCGAATGAGACCAAATTTGGAAAAAGTGTGTGTGTGTGTGTGTGTGTGTGCATGTATGTGAACGTATTTTTGGCCGTAAATCGACGTTTTCTCGAAAACGGCTAGATCGATTTCAAAAATTTAAAAGCCATTCGATGTATCTCGATGAGGACTATTATTTGTCAGTTTTGTACGGCGATCGGCCAAGCCGTTTCTTTATAAATCGCAGAAAAGTGAAAAATTTTGCGTCTACGTTTTAGCCCGCAATTCTGAATCGATTTTGAAAATTCAAAAACCGTTCGAAAGATATTGGTTGGGAATCGTGCTGATTAGTTTTTGGTAGAGATCGGCCGGGACGTTTTCTTGTAATAAAGTTTAAAAAAAAAAAATTCGACGATTTTTATGATTATTTTTTTGACGGTAGATACCATAGTCTTCTAGATCATACTAAAATATTACGGCCCTACGACAACTGGTTCAGCTTTAAAAATTTGCCAAAGTTTGCAAAAATTGGTATTGTTTTTTTGGCATTTGTCAAAATTAGACTTTTGATCGACGTTTTCTCAAAAACGCCTGAACCGATTTTAGAAATTTAAAAGCCATTTGATGTATTTCGGTGAGGACTATCGTTTATCAGTTTTGTGCGACGATCTGCCAAGCCGTTTCTTTGTAATTTGAAAAAAAGTGTTAAACTTTTCGTCCACATTTAAGCTCATTCTACCGAACTGATTTTAAAAAATCCATAACTGTTCGAAAGATAATAGTTGGGAATGGTACTGATTAATTTTAGGTGAAAATCTACTGAGCCGTTTTCTTGTAATGAACTGTTAAAAAAAAAATTTAAGCCGATTTTCATGGAACTTTTTTTGGCGATATACATCATGGTCTTATAGAACTTACTGTAATGTTACGGCCTTACGACAAGTAGTTTAATTTTAAAAATTCGTCAAACTTTGCTAAAATTATTATCGTTTTTTTTTAAAGTAGGATTAATGAAGTATATTATTTTCACTTTTTTGATTAAGTCGATTATTTACACATATCGGGAAGTTCATGTAACTTGCCTCAAGGCTAAATACCAAACCAACTAGTTGTAATTTTTTTTTAAAGATATTTCATGGAAGAAACTGTTTTGAAAGCCATCAACTTAGATTCTTTAGACGGGACTCAGCACTGTTCAAGCATGATGGATGATGTTTTCTTTATTGTTAAGAAATGTACAAGGCAGGTTAAATAATTTATGAAAATAATAGAATGAGAGTATTTTCTATTATTATTATAATATAATTTTATAGGAGGTCCATTGCTACATCCAGTATCGATGGCATCTGTGCCATATTAAATAATGTGACTGGATGCTTAGAAAGAGATTATAGTGCTGCCTTAAAATCAACATTGCAAAATGGTTATCCATCAGGGTATCTTGATCTTGCATATAGTGCTTTGCAGACATCTATTCAACAAGGAAGACTTCACGGGCAAGGAGATAGTGAGCAACTAAGAAATAGATTTATAGTAAGATTGCTATAATTCACAACAATTTTCTATGTGTTTTTACCTGTTATTGATGTTTGATTAAAATTTTAGGCTCATCTAAATAATGCAGACACAAGCTCAGAGTATGTTGATACTTTAGGATCTACATTATTAAATGACATTTTAACAGCCTATCCTAATATATCTACGAATGATCGGGAAAAAGTGGATAGTTGTTTGGCAAGTCTTTCAAATGTTACAGCAACATTTAAAGCATTGGTCGAGTTTGGTATGCAACAATTGCGAGTCAGCGTTATCAAACCAAGAGTTCATCCTTGGATTGATGTATTTTTAACAATCCACATCACTTTGAAGTAAGTATATATTTTTTAATAATAATAATTAACGAATATAAATCTGAATTTGTTTAATTGAGTTATTAATGATTTATTAAGGTGAATAAACTTTTAATTTCTCTTTACAGGATGAGTTAACAGCATATGAAGCTGGAGAAACCTTTATCCAAACATTGATTGTAAATCTTGATGTTTGTTAAGTTCTTTTAAGCATTGCTTAACAGCAAATAATTATGATTCACTGTTGCTACAGTAACAACGATGTTACAACTAGAATGGAACGTGTTATTTTAAAATCTACCTTTAACAGGGTACGTAATAAAGTTTTTTTTATATCAATACGCAATCCAACAATCATTTTTGCATTTTCTCAATTGTCTTCTATTATTTTTAGCTTGGTGGTTTAGCTCTGGATCGTGAAGTAAGATCTTTAGGGCAGTATCTGACAAGTGCTACAAGCTGGTCAGTTCGTGATAAAAAGGGCGATTAACACAAATAGCAACATTGCTTAATTTAGAGAAAATAACTGAAGTCAATGAGTATTGGGAAGAATCAAATGTTGCTTGGAGAATCACCAAACCGGAGTTGGCAAAGGTGTTAATGTTAAGGTAATAATTTTATATTTTAATTTTATTTAACATGAAATATATATATCACATTTTTTTGAACTTTTAGAACTGATTTCCGGTTAGACGATATAAAAAAGCTGAAACTATAACAGAAAGAGCATTTATTATTATAAATTAATAATATTATTTGTTAATAAATATATTAATATAAAAGCCTAACAGTTTTTTTTCCTGCAATTGTGATCCATTTTTAATATCTCACATTAAAACATAAAAAGAATCATAAAAATATCTTTCAAAACTGCTCTTTAAGGGTCTGAATTAAATCACTTCCCCTTTTCTTGCTCGCCCTAAAAAGTTTCTTAAGTTAAAAATGTTATTTTAAAATTATAAGTTCGTAAAAATGTTGATTTTGAGGATAATAATAAATAATCTGGAGAAAAGAAATACCTTATAAGTAATGGATAAAAACTGTATAAATTAGTAAATAATGTGTGTTTATTTTTTTTAAATTAGTTTTTACGAATGGGAACAGAATTCGATATGAAAGCTTGACGATAATTTTATTTTATAGATTTAAAATTTTTTAAATCAACGGCATTTTTTAAGGACGAGTATGAGGATCATATTTCCTAAATTTAATTAATTTTGATGTTGCCAAATACAATTCAAATCTCTAACGGCGATCACAGAATCGAAAACAAAAATTCAATAATAGAATTATACAATGTATTTTGTAAACATGTCCGTGCATTCCTGTAATTATCCAAGGTTGAAACAATAACGCCATTGAATTTTATTTTTATTTATTCATAGATTGCAATTTAAAATTCGCAATAAGTGAATGTAAGAACTATTCTATGTTTATATTATGATCACCGATTGTTTCATCAATTAATCGCGTGTTGTTGATACAAAGTAATAATTCTTTGTGTGGTATGTGTTTATTAAGAGGAAAAATGCTTACATATATCAATTTATAATTTTTGAATTATTATTTAGTATTTGATATTTAACAGCCAATAATGCGTCGAATAATAAAATAAAAAAAAGAATTACTTATTTGTACTTTTTTCGACACAAGATTTGTGTTATTATTCACTTGAGACAAAAAAAGTGGTTCACATACACACATACACACACATACGTTCTCCAAATTTCGTCTCATTCGATTCAGAATGGCTTGAAACGTCGAGCAAGCATAAAATTAGCGAATCGTAATATTTGATGAAAACATAAACTTTTCCTTCGGAAAATTAATAATGTTAGATGAATTAAATAATAAAATATGTTGTGTTGTTATACAGCTAAAATAAAAATATAATATTGGATGCATTACTTAAATAATAAATAATATATAGAATATTTAAATCCATCTATACCAATCAGGAGAGTTTTGAAAATATAAAATTGAAATAATCTCAAAATTGTGAAATTGGTTTTAAAATGAGTATCATAACCCAGAAAACTTGAAACTTTTAAATTTGAGTTTAATCAATTTTTATATTTTTATCATTTATTATTTTTAATTTACCTGGTTGATGAAACATTTTTTATACATTATTTATATATTGTTTGTTGTTACTGCATTTATTCAATATTTTATATTATTTTATTTTAGCTGAAATAATAACACACATATTGTGTCGAAACTACGATTAATTAATTATTTTTATATTGGTTTCATCGTCAAAATTTTTTTACCCATCTTTAAATTAACTGATATATTTAAATTCAAAATCATAATATTTATGGCATTTCAAAATATATAATATTTACTATAAA
>NW_020539726.1:29260748-29304050 GCF_003426905.1 Ctenocephalides felis
TTGAACTAGATACATTTCTAGAAGCTTTGAGTTTCTTTTCAAGGTGTAAGGAGTATTCAAAATTCGTGCATTGAAACTAAAAATTATTTATAGTGCTTATGTAATTCTCATGCTTGCGAAACTTTCAGAATATTATTTAAGAAAATCATCCAGCTATTGCTATCCGAAACAAACATTCCAAAACTGAAAATTAGAAAAATTCACTCAATTCTTAAATAATTTAATTATGGAAGTTATACGATTTAAATCTGATTAATAAATCAGATTCTAATAAGAACTAATTTTTTCACGAAATGATGACTTAGGACGCTAACGCACTTTTTGGAAGCGAGTTATCTTCATGTTCTTAATCGTAATACATATAATTTGATTTATCAATTAATCTCGTTTCTTGTTTTATTTATTTGAAATAACCAAAAATTTTATAAAATATTTGATATTGGATTTTTTGGCATTTTGTTTTAAAGCAGTGGATCTTTTTTCAATTTTTATTTCCAAATTGTATCACGGATTCTTGGCGTCGAAATTTATTAATTAACCATTCGTGAAAATTATTTAAGAGCATTTCTTTAGGTTTCCTATTGTCAAAATTATGGTTTTCATTCATTTGCAAGCATTAATTTTAAGTATAGAAATAAGCAAAAATCTACGTAAAACGTTAGACTAATATTTGATAAAGGCGATTTGACATCAGCATCAGTATCTTCCATGTAATCCATGATATGTGGAATCGCCTTTTATCCGATTTCAACTTTTGATTTCAATACTTTCTGTAAGTTTGTCGGTTTTAAATTTAACATCATAACAATTGTGTAAGGCGATTTTTGGAAAAAAGTTTTTAATATAAGTCTAGTCAAAAATTAGTTGAAAATAAAGGCTAGTGTAATGTACGCAACGGCATAATATTTTTTTTGTATATATTATTAGTATATTTATTTTTCATAATTTGACTTTCTACAATTATCTTGCACAATTGTTTTGAAATATTGCTCTGTTCATGTACAAAGAGATGTTGGTGACCATCTGTAGAAATCTCGCATTTATTAATAAAAATTGGCTTCATAATTATCAAAATTATATACTTTTTAGAGAGAAAGAATTGTGGTGGATTAGATTATTGATTTCATCATAAATGCCTACCCTATTTTTTTAAGTTCAATGTAATTAACAACACAGTTCAGAATAAAAGATCTACATCGCAAATTTTAGCATTGAATTTTACATGTAGTCAGTTATTTCTTTTAAATTGTTAGATAGATTTACACATGGTCCGATTTATTCAGACGATAGTTGATTCTCTTAAAACGTTTGATCAATAGGGTAAATAGTTTTGCAATGGTCACCCTCATTTATCAAGATTTGAAGCAATATAGAGTGTTTGTTCAGTCAGTGTTGAGTTGAAAATGGATAAATATAAAATTCGTATTCGGTAAAATGTGCAATACTTGTACATAGATATTTATTTGTGTTGTCTTTTGAAGACTGGTCTATCCTATGGTACCGCTAGAAACTCGTATTATTATTATTTATTTATATTTCTCAGGTCACCTAAAACTGAGTTTTAATCCGGGATGGGTGACATGTCGTACAGACTTGATATGAACGACTGTAAAACGAAAACGGTATGTTTGTCAAAATTAATAATACAATATATTCTTATTATATGATATGCCTAGTGTATGTGTAATATCCATGCCTACAAATTAATATCACCATTTGTGTGTTTTGATCAACAACAGTTTAGTAAGCTTCTATCACATTAATTGCTAATTAAATCAGGATGGAGTGTGTTCGAGTAATTATTATTTCTCTTACGAACTAGTTGAGGGTTGATGAACTTGTTACTAGAAAATGATTGATTTGTTGTCGACTTTAAAATTTTGATTTGAAGGACTGTTTATTCAGTCTGAAATTTTACAAAATATTTTATACCAGTAACACCATTTTATATGTTATTCTTATACATCATGTATTCATACTTGGTATCTTCTTTATCTGTGGACCACTTTTTTACACCAATTTACTTCTATCACCTCAACTCTTACTATAATATTTCAGACTACATCCAGATACAAAACAATAATTATTTCCTACAACAAACATTGTCCTAACTAACATCTGTTATACAAGCTATAAATCGGTATAAAATATTTTGATATTCAGTACTATAGACAATTTTGTCTCTCATCATTTTTTCAACACACTTTTGACCTGTTTTATCCAGAATTAATTCGGTTAATCAATCTGGTGATGGACGTTATGTTCAATTTTGCAATGATGATTGTTGAATTCCTTGAATAATGTAGTATATGCTTTTTTGTGGATTTTATGTGCTCTGCAGGTTTGTAAATCTATCGCTTTAGCTATTCTTTTCAATATATCAGATGGAATATTTTTTCTTGGTTTTCAAATACGATATTTCTTCTTAGGCATAACGGGGTGTCCCAGAACTCAACGTCCAGCTGAAATGGAGTGATAGTATTGTTTTGTAACTATCATGAAAAATGTTAGAAGAAATGAATCTTATGCGGTTTAAAGATTGTGGGATTTTAAGTGCAATCTAGAGCTTTGGTCAAACTATGACCATGTTTTTTTGTTATCGTGGTTAGTTTATATTAATTTTGTTTATTTCAGCTTTGGAGTTGTAATCGTAAATAATATTTCCAGGACCACTGTTAAAAATAATTATACAATTGTCCTGAGTTTTCAAGAATTACGACTTTTTGTGAATTTATATATTCAATCAACCTTGAAAAACTCCCTTTTAAAAAAAATGAATTAAAGTATATTGGTGAGTTTCATCAATAGTTTGCGTATTTAATCAGGATTGTAAAATGGTAAAATATTTAATAGTTTTATAATAAAAAAATTAATTACTGATTGTGAATAGAATGAATTTTATTTTTTACTCGAATTTTTATATTATAAAACTTTCAAGGATTTCACTATTTTACAATTCTGATAAAATGCGCAAAAATTTTGATGGAACTTAACAACATGCTTTAGCACATGTTTTTAAGAGGAGGTTCTTTCAAAATCGATCAATTTTGAAAACATTAAATTTAAATTCGTAGTTTAACAAATAGTCTGATTCTAGAAAACGTGCACCAATTGTGTTATTATTTTTGGCTGTTCCTTTTTAAATGTTATTCACGGTTCTGGTTCCAAAGTTGACTAAAAATAACCACAATAACCGAAAAATGGTCACAGATCTAGGTTGTACTTCAAATCTCAGTATGTTTAAACTGCATGAGATTTTTTTTCTATTTTTTTTTCATGATAGTATAATCAATACTGACCTGTTACCTTTGACGTTGAGTTCTAGGATACCCTGTATAAACACGTGTATACTACAATGTCACACAAGTATTTGCATTAAAATACTCATTTAAAATATAATTTAAATTAAGCTCAATAACTTACTATAATCATTTTCTTAATGAAACGCATGTTCAAATGTTGTAGTTAGTCGATATATATTATAATTTTAATACTAGATATTTAATTACAGTTATTTAAAAGATAAGAATAATTACCTTTCGTGCACATATCATTATTAATGAGGAATATTTCTGAAACTAGACTTTTTGGATTCACATAACATAGTAATCTGATTTAGAATATGCTTCGATTGTGTGTTCTGGAGATGGTTTCATGCGGTGCAATCAATGCGTCTTTATTAGACCTTAAGGTCATCTTTTAGATGGATAATAATATCTCTATTAGACCTTTTACATGGTTTGTGATTATCGATTGAAATTATGGTTCTGTGGGTAAAACCTTAATTTCTTCTTAAACATAAACTTTGTGACTGATCATGCCGCATGTAAGAATATACTAATGTTGCTAAATTATCTGTTCACTGGTAGATTTAAGAAGTAATAAATGTTAATTTGTATACAGATCAGAAATCAATATCTACAAAAATGTCCGCTTCCAATTTTGTTAAATTTGAAAGTATAGACAAGGTTAGTGTATCTATAGTTTTTTTTTATACATATATTGTCCAGTATTGAAACTACATCAATCATATATCAAATTGTTCTAAGTTTCATATAACATTGCTGACGTTGCATACTTTGGCATGAAAAGCAACTGTTGGCGTTTTTCTATAATAATCATTTCATCATCCACATAATTAATTATAATTTGATAAAAAAGTGTTGGTATAGATCTTTCCTTTAGCACAAACCATTTGCACAGGAAGGAAAGGATTAAATAATCAGAATCAATATTTATAGTTAGTCAAGATTTTTTTCTTTTGCATAGGGCTTCCCAATAAGATGTATTTATTATTATTATTTTTAGATGTTTTTATTACACTTCAAGTAATAATGTCTATAAAGATCGATAGCTTAATTAATGATCACTATTTCTATCATATTTTTGTGCAAATGGTTTATTACTGTTATCATAATGGTGAAAAACTCTGATTGCATGCAACTGACCAAAAATTGTTTCAATCGAATAAAATTTTGGTCATAATATTATCAAAATAAATTCCAACAAATATTTTCTTAACAAAAAACACTCAATATATTAAGTATATAATATTTTGCAACTTAACTTGTTATTATGACTAAAATTTTCCAGCACGAGTGTGTAAGAACAACATTCATATATAATTCGGATTTTAAAAGTCTGTAATCACAGTTGTAATAGCTGTTGGATATTATCCCTTGCCGAATAGCAAATAGAATATTCTACATTTGTAAGTATGTATTTATTTTACTTGCTATCAGCAGGCGATTACAGATTTATATTATGATTTATATATGACATGCAATTGGATTAAGAAAAGCAATTGTTTTTCAATATTTTATAATTCACAAAGTGAAGTAATCAGTTTGTTTATGAGTATATTTAGTTAAAGATGACATCTATTATTGAAGAGGGTATATTGCGGCTTATATGAAATATTTGAACAGCTATTGAGTTTGATGAAATAAGCTATTGAACCATGAAATACATTTATTGAATAATTATTGATAATCTATTGATGAATATTGTTTATTGCATGTCATTAGCTGTGCAAACGATAATAGCTACAGAGAGCTGATGAAACATTCGATCAAAAAGAACAACTTGATTAAAATAACTTATATTTTATAATACTATATTTCTCATTATTTTTTTTTTTTTAATACACATAAACTTTCATTAAAATTTTTGATCATTATAAAATCAATAACAATTTGTAGTTCTATTAATATTATTAAAATTCTTAGACTGCGCTAACAAAAAATTGTAGTAGCTTAGTAATCAAATTATTAAAAAATTTGAAAGGCGTTTTTGATAAAAGTGTTGTGATATACTGAAGAATACTCTCAAAAATGTTTGTCAGCTTTCGTGTTATGATGATAGCAAGCACTATTCAACAATAGGGTTTTTTATAAGTAAGTCATATGTGGACAGGTGAAAATTCACATATTTCACAGCTCAATTGTTGGACTATTATTAAATTCATAGTTCCTTGCAAGCCATTTTGTAAATCAGCATTCAATATTATTATTCAGTTGAATAAATCTTGAAAGCTGATTGAATTGCTAGCAGGCGACTGCTCTCAGCAGTCACTCTGAGCTGTTGGGCAATTGGAGTCCCCTGTTTGTATTTATATAATTATAATTTAAACTTTATATTTTTTTGCGTAATAACTTAAATACAGCAGGTGATACTTGTCACAACTTGCCTTAAAGTTGTTGGACTCCTCAAAGCCCCCTGTCTATGAAGCAAGGTTTTGTTGGCATTGCATTCTTTAGAATATATTATGTAATATTTAAAATTTAAATTAATTAATTTGACAGGTACAAATTTGTTTATTAAGATTTGTAGATAGGATGTAGCATCCAAATTAATGTAGACTTGTAATCAATAAAATTAATATACATTTATGATATTTGTGTTTTATTAATAGTAATAATAAAAATATTGAAATTGGATTCTGATATATTTTAAATGTAAATGAAATTATTTCCAAAGAAAAAAATCAGGATTTAAAATATGTAATACATAAAGCAGCAAGTCTAATAATTTATATGCAAATCGAATAAGTAAGTCGTCATATCACAAAATTAATAAATATCAATTAAAATTAATATATATAATTTATCACTTTTTCAGTTGTGATATTCCAAAGGATGTAATTCTATTTAGTATATATTCTTCATTAACAAAACTATATATTGTATTTTTAAATAAATAAGTGCAACCATAAATAAATTGCTTTGTACATTTTGTTTGAATTCTATTTTAAAAAGCGCGCCTTTTAAAATCGTATGTGCTGCCAACTACTTCAGACGAATATAACTAATTGTACAAATCTAAACAAGAAATGTCACGTTGACAAACGTCAAATGTAAATATCAAGAAGTATTTATAAAATGTAGTTTTTAATATTTGTTAATGATTGTTTTAAACAAAGTGTTTTTATAAATAATTAGATAATTATATAATTTAAAGAAAAAGTTTAGTAACAATGTCTGTGTATAATATATTAAATGATGAAGACTTATCCACTGATGAAGGCATTGAAAAGGCTTGCCGAAAGATATCATCGGCAGAGGTTAATAAATATATAAAATACTTAAAAAATATTCAAAAGAAATATAATAACTCATATATCTTCCATCTTCATCAGGATCAAATTACAAAACAGCTAGAAAACCTATTATCACGACAAAATCATATAGAATCTAAATTAATGTCCATCAGTAAATCTAAGGCTGGTTTGCAGTTAATTCATCAGGATTCTTTAAATTTACAATCTATGATAACACATACTGCTACGTTAGCTGAAAATGTTAGTGCAAAAGTTAGACGACTTGATGAAGCTCGGGTATGTCCTTTAATTAATGATAATAAAATTTATTTATATGTAGTTTAAAAAAGATCTACAAAAAAACTACAAATCATCATGATATATTCTTTCATATTTCTAATATGATTGATATAATTTAGCTGAAATTTGTGTAACATATAGTGGTGAGGATCACTATGATTAATTAAATATTAAGAGGACTGTAAATTATAAATATTCCATTATTATAATATATGTGAATAAAACCTTTGTTTAGTTCATGATATATATTGATCTTCACTCTACAACCTTCTTCTCTCGTTACTTTTGCTACTCTCTCTTATTATTATAAATTACAGGTATTTATACTCATACAATTGTATCTTCTACTCTTGATAGGGGCTAATAGAAAAAGCCCTGGTCAAATCTTGACCATATAGTATAACGATTTATTTTTCATTATTTCAAAGATCGCAATAAAGTTATATTTTGATATGTTTATATACATAGTTAACTAATCCTATATTTCATTAAGTATTTTAATTTTTTATAAGTATTATAAAATTACACAATTAAGCAGAGTACACTTTGATGCAAGTAAATTAATTATATAATAGGATCTATTACTTAAAGAATGGATTAATATTTAATATAAATACTTTAAATTATAAAACAGGGCAAATAAATTCAGTTGTTATCCTTTTCAATAACCAATCATCCTACTTTTTTATTATTAATTTGCAATAAGTAATTGGTATGATTTATGATTATAGAGTAGAGTATCAGAATGCCAGCAACGAGTTAATGATCTAATTGATTTACAAATATGCAGTGAAGGTGTAAAATCAGCACTAAGAAATGAAGATTATGAGAAAGGTTTGTACTAAAAATTGTTTTTGTTATAACATATTATTTACATTTTTGTTATTATTCTTAGGAGCTGCACACGTTCATAGATTTTTATCCATGGATCAAAGCCTTCTGCAACAAACTGCTACAGATGTAGCAGAAAATACAACGAGTGTTAGTCAAGCATTTATAACATTGCAAGAAGCTGCTGTACAAATAAGGTTATTTATTATTAAAATTATTTAATTTCAATTATATTAAATTATTAACACATCTAAAAAAATATTTTAGGTCGGTTATAACACTAAAATTCAATGAAGCTGTAAAAAAAGATGATTTGGCTTCTGTTGAAAGATTTTTTAAAATATTTCCATTGCTAGGAATGCACAATGAAGGGTTGGAACAATTTGCTTTATATTTATGCACACAGGTATTTGTGAAACTACTCAATACAATAAAAACATGTATTTAAGTTTTGATTAATTATTTCAAGAATAAATAAATTTTCATGCTGATATGTTCTAATATTTCTAATTGTAAGAATATTACAAGTTTTTAATACCAAGTTTTTATATTTTATACAGATTCAAGAAACATCTCGAAATACCCTTAAGAATAGTCTTTGTACAAATTCTAATGATTCAAGATATAATATTCTTTTTGCTGATTGTCTCACTGTTGTCTTGGAATCAATAGCTCGTGTAATTGAAACACAATCAGTTCTTGTTGAAACATACTATGGACCAGGTTTACTTATTCAACTTTTCACTGTTGTACAAAAAGAATGTGATCGACAGGTGAGATCATTAAACAAATTCAAATGGTAAAAACACAAGTATCTGAATCAAAATTTTCTTTGAAATAAAAATACATAAATGATGAATTTTTTTATTGTCTTTACACTAGTTTTTCTGGTTTATAGGTAAAAAAAATAATAGAGGAATTTGTTAAACTTAGAAATATAAAACGACGTAGTATGCAAATTAACTCTTACATGAAAAATTCTTTGAACTCAAATGCTGCCAGAGGTCACACTCGTACCAGTTCTTCACTTGATAAACTTAATCCAAAGGAGTTAGATAATTTAATTGCAGAAGTGTCTTTAATGCATTCCAGAGCTGAGCTTTATCTGCGTTTTATTAAGAAAAAACTCTCGGTAAGCTTTGAAAAAAATGTGTATTGGGTATATATTTCATTAGAATAATTATTTTACTTTTTAGAATGATATAGAACTGGGAGTAACCGATGAAGATTTGCGCAAGACAAAACTCAATACTTTAAATAATGTTCTTAATTCATGTGAACTCAATATGTGCATGCAAGAATTACTCGGAGTGTATTTGTTACTAGAAAGGTAAATTTTACATAAGACTGAAGAAAAATGTTGTTACTCATTGTAATTTTTTTTTTAAAGATATTTCATGGAAGAAACTGTTTTGAAAGCCATCAACTTAGATTCTTTAGATGGGACTCAGCATTGTTCAAGCATGATGGATGATGTTTTCTTTATTGTTAAGAAATGTACAAGGCAGGTTAAATAATTTTATGAAAATAATAAAATGAGAGTATTTTCTATTATTATTATAATATAATTTTTATAGGAGGTCCATTGCTACATCCAGTATCGATGGCATCTGTGCCATATTAAATAATGTGACTGGATGCTTAGAAAGAGATTATAGTGCTGCCTTAAAATCAACATTGCAAAATGGTTATCCATCAGGGTATCTCGATCTTGCATATAGTGCTTTGCAGACATCTATTCAACAAGGAAGACTACACGGGCAAGGAGATAGTGAGCAACTAAGAAATAGATTTATAGTAAGTTTGCAATAATGTACTACAATTTTTTATATATTTTTATCTAATATTATTGATGTTTGATAAAAATTTTAGGCTCATCTAAATAATGCAGACACAAGCTCAGAGTATGTCGATACTTTAGGTTCTACATTATTAAATGACATTTTAACAGCCTATCCTAATATATCTACGAATGATCGGGAAAAAGTGGATAGTTGTTTGGCAAGTCTTTCAAATGTTACAGCAACATTTAAAGCATTGGTCGAGTTTGGTATGCAACAATTGCGAGTCAGCGTTATCAAACCACGAGTTCATCCTTGGATTGATGTATTTTTAACAAACCCACATCACTTTACTGAAGTAAGTATATTATCCTTTAAAATAATAATAATTAATAAATATAAATCTGAATTTATTCAATATAGTAAATTTATTATGGTGAATAACTTTTAATTTCTTGTTATAGGATGAGTTAACAGCATATGAAGCTGGAGAAACTTTTATCCAAACATTGATTGTAAATCTTGATGGTTTGTTAAGTTCTTTTAAGCATTGCTTAACAGCAAATAATTATGATTCACTTGTTGCTACAGTAACAAACGATGTTACAACTAGAATGGAACGTGTTATTTTAAAATCTACCTTTAACAGGGTACGTAATGAAGTTTTTTTTTATATTAATACGACAATCCAACAATCATTTTTGCATTTTCTCAATTGTTTTCTATTATTTTTAGCTTGGTGGTTTAGCTTTGGATCGTGAAGTAAGATCTTTAGGGCAGTATCTGACGAGTGCTACAAGCTGGTCAGTTCGTGATAAAATGGCACGATTAACACAAATAGCAACATTGCTTAATTTAGAGAAAATAACTGAAGTCAATGAATATTGGGAAGAATCAAATGTTGCTTGGAGAATCACCAAACCGGAGTTGGCAAAGGTGTTAATGTTAAGGTAATTATTTTATATTTTAATTTTTTTCAACATGAAATATATGTATCACGTTTTTCTTAAATTTTAGAACTGATTTCCGGTTAGATGATATAAAAAAGCTGAAACTATAACAGAAAGAGCATTTATTATTATAAATTAATACTATTATTTGTTAATAAATATATTAATATAAAAACCTAACTGTTTTCTTCCCTACGGCAATTTTGATTCATTTTTAATATCTCACATTAAAATATAAAAGGAACCATAAAAATATTTTCCAAAACTGCTCTTTAAGGGTCTAAATTAAATAACTGCCCTTTTTCTCATTCGACTATGATTAAAAAGTTTCTTAAGTTAAAAATATCATTTTAAATTTTAAGTTCGTAAAAATATTGATTTTAAAATTACTAACAACCCATACAGCACGGGTCAAACAATGGTCGACCTGCTTGGTTCCATGTACAGCCTACCGGGTTATTATAGCCCGGTATATATAGTAAGCCTATGATGGGCCAATTTATAACCCAGTGGGTTTAGACCCATACGTAACTAAAACTAACTAAAACGTAAATAATCTAATTTGAGGAAAAAAATACCTTTTAGATAATGGATCAAACATTTTATAAATAATAAAATTATTAAATAATGTGTGTTTTTTTTTTTTTAATTATTTTCCACGAATGGGAACAGATTCTAATATAATAGTTTTACAATAATTTTATTTCAAATTTTTAAAAAATTAACGGGGTATTTGAATCAACGGATTTTTTTCTTTCTATAAGGATGAGGATCATACTTCGTATCATTAATTAATTTTGATGTTGCCAAATACAATTTTAATCTCTAACGGCGATCACAGAATCGAAAACTCGAAAACAAAAATTCAATAATAGAATTATACAATGTATTTTGTAAACATGTCCGTGCATTCCTGTAATTATCCAAGGTTGAAACAATAACGCCATTGAATTTTATTTATATTTATTCATTGATTGCAATTTAAAATTCGCAATAAGTGAATGTAAGAACTATTCTATGTTTATATTATGATCACCGATTGTTTCATCAATTAATCGCGTGTTGTTGATATAAAGTAATAATTCTTTGTGTGGTATGTGTTTATTAAGAGGAAAAATGCTTACATATATCAATTTATAATTTTGTAATTATTATTTAGTATTTGATATTTTAACAGCCAATAATGCGTCGAATAATAAAATAAAAAGAAGAATTACTTATTTGTACTATTTTCGACACAAGATTTGTGTTATTATTCAGTTGAGACAAAAAAAGTGGTTCACATACACACATACACACACACATACGTTCTCCAAATTTCGTCTCATTCGATTCAGAATGGCTTGAAACGTCGAGCAAGCATAAAATTAGCAAATCGTAATATTTGATGAAAACATAAACTTTTCCTTCGGAAAATGAATAATGTTAGATGAATTAAATAATAAAATATGTTGTGTTGTTATACAGCTAAAATAAAAATATAATATTGAATGCATTACTTAAATAATAAATAATATATAGAATATTTAAATCCGGAGAGTCTTGAAAACATAAAATTGAAATAATCTCAAAATTGTAAAATTGGTTTTAAAATGAGTATCATAAACCAGAAAACTTGAAACTTTTAATTTTGAGTTTAATCAATTTTTATATTTTTATCATTTATTATTTTTAATTTTACCTGGTTGATGAACATTACTTTTATACATTTTATATATTGTTTGTTGTTACTGCATTTATTCAATGTTTAATATTATTTTATTTTAGCTGAATAATAACAAAAATATTGTGTCGAAACTACGATTAATTAATATTTTTTTATATTGGTTTCATCGTCAAAAAATCTTCACTTATCTTTAAATTAACTGGTATATTTAAATTCAAGATCATAATATTTATTTCCATTTCAAAATAATGATTTTTCTACAACTAATACGTCGTCATCTCATAATGAGCTATGATTATTCAATAAACTGAAATAATCTGATAACATAGTAATTAAATGTTGTTATTAAATTCAGTTGAATAATTAGTTTATATATATATATATATATATTATTATGATTTCAATTATTTTTTAATTATATATGATATCGGTTTTCTTTAGGAACTACTAAAATAAACACAACATTTTTTATGTATCCACTTTTTTACCCTATGAAACTAAAAAATTCTTCAGTACATATGAATATAAATTTAGATTTGTCTTTTTCTTGTGGTAAAATTCCTGTGAGTAATACAATTTAAAAATGTGGAATTCCGGGAACTATTTTGTTTTGTCATGGGTTTATCCGGGAATCTAAAAGTGAATGTCCTTTCTTCTGGATATAATATTCTTACCAAAACATTTCATAGGCCAGTTTAAAAATAATTCATAAATTCAATATAAATCAAGGATACTTTTATTATTAATATAAACATTAACGGTACAAATCAAAAACTAGATTTTTTTTTAAATATTTTTTATTTCATAATAAATAAAGAATTTGGATCATTTACCCAAGGCCCAAAGAAATAGAATAAATTCATTCAAATTTAAAATTGCAATAGCCATTAAATAATTACTTTATTATTATCAATATGCAATTTTTTTTTATAAAATTATGTACCGTGCTGAATGTCCTTTCTTCTGGATATAATCTTACTAAAATATTTCATGAGCCAGTTTGAAAATAATTCTTATTTTCAGTATAAATCAAGGATCTTATTTAATAAAAAACTGGCTTATTTTAAAATAATTTTTATTTTGTAATAAATAGAGAATTTTAATCATTTACTCAAGGCCCAAGAGAAAAAGAATAAGTTCATTCAAATTTAAAACTGTATTAGCCATTGCAATAACTTCAATTACTTTATTAATATCAAATTGCAATTCTTCTATAAAATTATGTAAATAACGTGCTGAACTCATTGTTTCAAATATTTGTTATTAACTTCAAATATTTGTTATTAACTGCGGCAGATTAGAAAACATTATTACATATCTTTTATCAAGTATTTTCATCATACTTCTGATATTACTTCTTATAATGTTATCATTCATTTTAATTAGCTGCTTACAATTATGTATACAAATAACAATATTGTTTATGTAAAATTAATCCAAGCATGTAATATAATTAACAGTTCTTAAATTCAAATTATGGACTTTATGACTAAAATAATAAAATTATGTGAAATATTTAAATAATTTAATTTTATTCTATTATGAACGTGTAACGTGGAAGACTGTGCCATATTTGGTATTTGTACGAAAAACTTGTATTATGCAAATCGAAGTCATAAGTAAATTATCAAAATACAAATTATAAAATTATCTTCGGTTGCGTTGATTGTAATATTATTGACCAATATTGTAATAATATGTATACATTATACATATTATGTAAAACTCAGTACAGAGTTTTAAGAATTTTAATTCTACTATCATTGTTAGTCATTGTTAGTCATATCAGCTTCAAAAATTTTGCAAATTAAATATTTCTGCTTCCTGGATTAAAGATACCAATTTTATTTTTTATCACCGGTTTCCTAAAATCTGTGGGTAGTTGACAACATGTATAACAGGAAAGACCGTTGTAAAACGGTCATCGTTCGTTTTTTTCCTATGACTAAACCGGAATTATCCCTTATTTTCGCTTTCAAGGTTGGGCACTGGATGGGAAATCCAGTTGATCCCTATACAGAAATAACAATCAAGTTGTTATTGACTTGTTTACTGTTACTAAATACTATCAGACACATTAGAAACTTATTGGAATATCATTGGTATCATATGAGAATTCACTTATTATGGAATAGTCGTTAATTTTTTATGCGATTATTAAATTTTATGATTTATCATTTTTGAAACTAAAAGAAATATTATTTACAAGTGCAACACATTTTTATTTTGCTGTGAAGATTTTTTCTAATATAAGCACCTATTCAATTATGGAACATCAGCAAATTTTTCGTAGCTTTTTCATTGCTTAAATCGAAGATATTTTATGAAAAATATTAATCAAAATAATAAAATTCCATATTAATCAAATGATTTATGCCTTCGGTCATATTAGAAACTCATAGGAAAAACATATCAAAGTAATTAAATCATCTAAGAGTTTGGTAATAGTTTGAAACGGAATTACTATTAATTAATTAATTGTTAATTGTTTATACGACAATTAAATTTTATTATTTTTATTTTAGATAAATTTAAGATATAATTAATTTATTTAAGATAAAAATTAAACTAAAAACGGCTTAAATTCAATGAAAATATATATGTAAATGTAAGAAAGTAAAATTAGTTTCTCATGAAAAGCTTAAAATATTTCTGAAACAAACAGTTAAAAATGTTTTTTAAATAGCTAAATCCTAATTTTTATTACGTACATTATTTCCACATTCCGAGAAGTAATTGCAACTTATCAAGTAAAGGGCCATTTACAACTATTTATTTCATGCAGTCATGACTTCAAATTTTCTAAATAACTTTGCATTTCAAAATATACTTTGTTTTTCTCAAAAATCGCCATTTAAATAGCCAATGATCATCGATTTATACGCATGACGAGTATACACGTCAATACACAAAATTCTGTCATGACGTGTATATTTGTCATTCGTAAATAAATGTTTAAATTAATAAGCAACAAAAATTAATAACTTCACTTTAAAAACTCATCAGTGTCTCTCATCAAACACTTAATTCTGCTATGATGTGTATATTTATCAATCGTAGTACACTGTTTAAACAAATCCAACTGTATCCAATTAGTGGCTTTGTTTTAAAAACCCATTCTGTTATTTACACGTCGTGTGTATATTTGTCATCACACAAAATTCTGCTACGACGTGGATATTCGTTAATTGGAATTAATTATTTAAACAACAACAATTCGTAACTTCACACTAAAAATTCAGTGTCCAATATTCTCTTATTTAAACGCACGACGTGCATACCCGTCAACACAGAAAATTCTGCCATGACGTGTATATTTGTCAATCGTAATTAATTGTTAACTTCCCGTAGGGCAAGTTATAGTAACCGCAAAAAAATCGAGAATGAAAATTTTTATATATCTTTACGTTTCAAAATCCTCTGAACATGTTGGCATACCTTAGAAAAAATGTATGTATGTGTGTGTACGAGGTGTGTTCAAAAAGTACCCGGAATTACTAATAATTAAATTTCGCGGGTCTGGAGTGTCTGATTGTCAAAAATTTTTTTTTATTGTGTTGGTATACATGCCCCTAAAGTATGATGAAATTTTCAGCTATATTCACTGTTTACTTTGTCTGTGGTAGTCGCTAAGGTTCGACGTGTTTTTCTGAGCTCGGCGATTTTTACAATGGAAGAATTGAAAAGTCAAAGAATTTGTATTAAATTTTGCGTAAAAAATGAAATAAAGTGTTGCAAAGTGCAAAAATTCACCAGATATGGCTCCGTGTGACTTTTTCCTATTCCCAAAGTTGAAGAGACCCATGAAAGGACGGCGGTTTTCCTCGATTGAAGAAAATCGCTGAGAGTGCTCAAGGACATATCAAAAAGTGAATATCAAGGGTGCTTCGAAAATTGGAAAAAACGCTGGCATAAGTGTATTATATCTGGGGGGGGACTACTTTGAAGGGGACCACATTAATGTAGACGAATAAATAAATATTTTTTTGAAAAAACGAAAATTCCGGGTACTTTTTGAACAGACCTCGTATATGTGTGTGCGGATACATATTTTCGTCGACGATTTCGGGAATACGGATGAAGCGATTTGAATAATTCAAAAAACATTCGATTCGTATTGATAAGGAGACGTGCTGATAAGTTTTTGGCGATGGCAAGTCTAGCCGTTCCGAAGATATGGGGCAAAAAGTGCCAAAAACGGTAACTCAGTTTTTAAGAGAACGGAGCGTCTGATTTGAATAATTCAAAAAACATTTTACTTGTAATAACAAGATGAATCAAATGAACTGATCAAATTTTCAAGAAGGCAGGTCTAGCAGTTTCGGAGATCTAGTAAAAGAAAGTAAAATAAATGCCATTTGGCGGTCAAAAATGATCATTAGACATATGCACATCAAATTATCAGTTATTTTATAGAGATTCAAACAATAAGTATACATTTTGTTTACATTCCTATGGGTTCCGTACCAATGTTTATGCGTTATACGGCGACGCGGCGCTTACGCGCTTTGATATTTCGTCTTCATGCAGTAAAAGCAGTACGATTGCTTTGAAAAAAAGTTCAGAATTTCCAAAATATTTTCAATTATCTTCAAAAAGTCTTTTTTTTTTTTCAAAAAAGTGAATATTTGTCAAAAAGATAAAGTTTCTCAAAAATCTATTTTTTTCAGAGTAAATTTTTTTCAAGAATGTTAATCTTTTTTAAAAAAAATAATTTTTGGTACGGAAAGTTTCAGCAATTTGCCTTAAGGCACGATGCCATGCGCCCCACTAGTTTAAACAACAATTAGTGACTTCACTATAAAATGTCAGTGTCCAATATTCTCCGATTTATACCTATGACGTGTATACTCGTCAACATACAAAATTCTGGCATGACGTCTATATTCGCCATTCACATTTAAACAACAAATCCAAATCTATTGACTGAGTGACTTCACTCTAAAAACCCAGTATCTAACATCACACTTCCATTGATCGATTCTGCGAACAATCCATCCATCGGCCATCCGCCGATGCCATCTAGTCCTAGTCGGAAAGCAAAAGCACGTCACACGTTGCGTCGAGTTCGTAGTCGACTTCGGTCACTTGAGTCAGTAGTGATTGGTCTGCGTGAGAGGTAACATACATATCATTCCAACAGAATAAAAACAACTACATACCTACCAGCATTTATAACACATATCAGGTGGGACATGGTCCGGTGAAGAAATTGTTGTGTGTCTGTCGACTTATGTGTGTCACTGGAAAACGAAATAATAAATGAAATACTAGGTATAACTATAAGTGCAGTGTTATACAACAAATGGTAATAAGGCAGTCAGTGGTACACGTGAGGGATACATGATGATATCAAAAAAATGTTATTGGTAACATAATTATTAACTATAAAGAAAGTGTTCAAAAAGTTGTACAATTGTGTCTAAAACTATCACGTGTTTTCTATTTTTTTTTTTTTTTTTGAGTCGCTTGTAACGACTGAGTACTGATACTCCCGGTATTCCCCAAAAAAACAATTACCAATACTTTGACTTACTAAAGTTTCAATTACCAATTACCAATTACCAATTACCAGTGTCCTCTGTCCTTCATCCTTTACCCTTTTGTTTACAAAATGTCACTGACCGGGTCGTCATTAGTCGTTATCTTGTTTGTGGTGGCAGCTTCCTGCATGGACAATTTACAAGTTGCTTATCAATGGAAACAGCTGGATTTTGATTATTCGAACGAAAGTGATAGACAAGCTGCGATCGATTCGAAAGAATTCATACCAGAAAATAATATACCTGTCGGTTTGGAAGTGTTCGGTGATAGGTTATTCATCACGGTGCCGAGATGGAAGCCTGGAGTTCCGGCATCTCTCAACTACGTCAAACTATCAGGTGGGTGGTAATTGATTGATTTTTATTTATTTATTTATTTATTTTATTTATTTATTTTATTTATTTATTTATTCATAAGCAGGCCGTAATCAATATTAATAGACATTATTTCTGATTTATTTTATATATAGTTGTTTTTGCTATTTTTACGATTTACTTGGTATAACGATAGAGTACTTGGTCTTAATGAGCATACTAAACCATTAAAATCTTACGGAATTGATAAAAATCATTGATTTTTGAAAATTTTCTTTTAGAAAATACTCCGAATTAACGTGTTCGTTCGTTTTCAATTATGTGTAACAAATCCACAATAAGTTATTGGGGTACAGTTTGTTATAGATAAGATGTATTCTATTTATCTTCTAGTAGTTATTAGTTGTTTTTTTTCAAAGATCGACATATATTAGGTCCTTGTGTCATAATTTTTGTCCAATATAAAGTGAATCTCGTTAAACATTTTGAATGCAAATACACAATCGATTGTTGATATATGTCGCATTTCAATTCAATTATAAAAATAAATTGCAAAAAATAATTTAAATTATATGAAACAATGCGTATGATGATGAATGGACTTATATAGTTGAAAAAAATCTGAATTAAATTTTTGTATTTTTAGTCGTTTCAAGGATTTTAGTTCTAACTCATGCATTATTAGAGCATGGAATATACATAATTTATTATAAAATAATCTGTATAATTTCTTATAATTTGTAATTTTATATTTAAATGCTTGATCTTGCGGATAACCGATTTTTTTCAAAAATCATGTTTTGTAAATATATTTTTATCATAATTTTACATAACTTGATATAAATAGAATAATAGGATGTTAATTTCATAATAAAATCATTTGTTTATTTTTTAACAACAGAGCCCATGTATATTCTGGGCTTTGTTGTTTTTAATACATAGCTGGATTTAGCAAAAACCATAGAAATAAAGTGGCATTTTGCCTTAAGGCAAGAAGCAATAATTTCTCGATTTGTAATGAATGAAAATATTTAACTGAATCAATACAAAATAAATTTAGCACTTTTCAAAATTGCGATGATGAAAATTTGAATTTTTATTCAAAACCTGGTTTTGATTTTCAATAACGGTCTTGAGAAACATTCTAAAATATTGTAGGCCTACGAAAATTGGTTCATTTATGAAAACTCATCCAAATTTGCAATATTTGGCTTCGTCAAAATTCCGAAATTTTATCGTCACAATTTACAAATTATGTAATATTATGGATATTTTTTCATGATTAAGTCAAGTATTTTAATTGATCATATTTTGTAAAAATTTTGCAACTTGGCTTAAGGCAAAATATGCTTACATCTAACTTATTTCTTTTATTTGTGTTAAAATTCTACTATTTAATAAAAATTTCAGTCTTGCATTCGAATTGCTTGTATTATTCAAATAATAAATTATTTTTGTATTTTAATTATCCGTATTAGTTTTGTAATTTAATATTTTATTTTTATATAAACCAAGATCTGCAAAAATGATGATGAAAATATATTCATAATATCAAACACGATTTTTGGCAAAAAAATCGGTGTGTCGCGAGTTCAAGCAATTAATTAACGATATTTCGTAAGAAACGATATAGATTATTTTATAATAAAATATATAGGTTCCATACACTAAACAAGCATATAAATTCGAGCAAAATTTATTGAAACGACCAAAAACACAGAAATTTTTATTCAGAATAATTTTTTTTTGCAAAAACATTTGTTACGACTTGTTGTATACATAATCAAGTTCTTTTACCATTTTGATTTTTGTTTCATGTATATTATTATCATTTTCTGTAATTTATTTTTATGATTGAATTTTATTTTTCATTATATTCAACAGCTTGTTTTGATAATATAATATTTTTTTCTCAATTATAATTGCTAATTACTGGTTATAAGCATAATTTAAAATTACATATGTGAGTCTAAAGATCATGGAATAAGAATTTCTATGTTAATGAAGAAAAATCGTGTGCTCAGAAACCATATAAACATTTAATTATGCTTATTAGTGTTTATTCTAACCTGAAGCTAATAACACAAAAAGATCTTATGGTAAATGGTAAATGCATTATTGTGTTTGAGAAACAGGTGTTAATTTTTCTGATTGTTTTTGTCAGACATAAACGGTGTATTTATATAAACCGCTTGGTGACCTTTCATTGTTTTACTATTTTAACTTTTTGGGCCAAAAAAAAATTATCATACATCTTTTGTTTGAAGAACTCATCTAACATACAAAGTGATAAAAATTCAATCGAATTTACAGATTCAAACATGAAAAAAATCCATAAATTCGTCAATTTTATTTACATTACTTCATCTACTAAATATGAATTTATTTTATCATGCAAGCATATCTATCATGAAGATACAAGAAATAAATAAAAGAAGTCCTCACATGTTTTTGTCATTTTTATTTATATTACGCATACAAAATTAACTTCATTTTTTAATTTTTTTGTTTAATCATATGTTTTACAATTATCCTTAGTGGATATCTAACAAATATAAAAAATAGATGTCAATGTGTAGAAGTTGCCAGTAAATAAAAAATAAAATTATTTTTATACAAATGTTTCTAAAAAAAATTGATTGAAATGGATGAAATTAATTTTTTCTATTTAGCAGATTTTTTCTATCTGGAGGATTTTTTTTAAAAGTCTTTTACAACGGCCAAAAAGTTTTTGAGCTTCTTGATTTAGATGGGATTTCAGTATTTCTGTTTTATTTTATTAATTTCGGTGTAAGGGATAGTTTGAGATAAATCTTGCCATAAATCCTATATATTTTTTGCAAATTTTAAAATAATAAACATTATTATGCAACTTTTTGTTTCCAAGTACCATATTTAGAAAATACACTATTTTTTTTACCAAAAGTGCGATTTTTTGGAAACACTGACAATGAATTAGTTTTTGTAAAGATCAGTCAACAATTGCAAGAAATACATTGTTTCTCTGAAGTTATTATTTATTACTACTACCATTTTTATTATTTTGTATATTATTTATAATATTTATAACATCTTCTATTTGTATTTTGCACATCTCAGCATAAAAACTGATGGAATATAATCGGATGGAATCTAATTAGATAAAATGTTAAGTTGTTAAAAATTGATAGTTTATTTGGTACTTGTTTGTTGTTCATATCATAAAAATGTTACTTGTTTGAATGTTAAGTTAATAATTCTAATTGAATTGAATATTGAATTAAAATTCAAGGAATCTAATTTCTTAGAAAAAAGGATTAATTATTTACATTATAGAATCCGAAATATATAAAGAAGTATATATATTTATTCCATGATTTTTTTCGGTCGATGAATAATATTAAAATTCTTCAAAGAGTGACGATAGTCATCTGATATTTAAAACAAATACTTCCCGCAAATATTTATTTCTAAGCAAAAATTTATGTTCATTATTTAAAAATTTTCGCGGAAAACATAAATTGTGCCTTCAATTTTTAGCTAATAAGATGAAATTTTAGTCTAATTTGTATATAATATATGCTTAGGTTCAAGAAGTAAAATATAGTTGGAACATTTTTCAATTTTGCTAAATAACCCATATCTTGTATCCGGATATCTTTCCACTCTGTAATTGACGAATATAATCGTCATGATCTCGATTCGGACGACACAGTTAAGTGGTTAATCAAGAACAAGGAAGAATCATTAATATATAATTTCAATTACATAAATATGAGCACTGTTTCAGAAAATTAAAAATTGCACAACCTAATAGGTAATTATTACATTGCCTCGGCGGCTGTTGAATATTGCAAACATTTCGTGCCAAAAAGACGCAATGATCCGGTAATTCGCCGACTGGCCAATATAAAATAAATAATAATATATGCTAATCACAGTAGATGCAACAGACCGTTATGGATACGATATATATATATATATATATATATATATATATCTGCTTCAAATACTTCGACTTCGACTTGGACTTAGAAATTTAATCCGAACGAGAATATTAATTAGTACATCTGATATTATGTCACGCATCAAAAGTTCGATGATCGTATGTGGAATCGTGTACACTTTAATGATTGCATCAATTTGTATTTAAATTCTATTAGATATTTCGATATTTTATGTAATATTAGCATTTGCAAGCGAATGAGATGTGAATAAAAATTTAATGCGAGAATATATTGTATAATGCACTTTGGTATGGTTATCAAATCGACTTTCGAATGTAAATATTGTAATAGCTCAATAATTAATTAAAAACATATTAAAGGGCACAACTAGTGTGAATTTTTCAAAAAATCGAATTTTCAATTTTTCCATATTTCGATAGGTTATACCTTTAAAAAATAACATACAAAAATTTTAAATCGGTATCTTAAATAGTTTTTGAGTTACAGCCATTTAAAGAGTATATATCAATATAGTATATATAGTATAATGATCATTTTATCTTTAAACGCGTTTTTCTCGAAACAGCATTTTCCGAATTTGCTGCAGCGATTACTCAAAAACAAATGATCCGATAACTATCAAATTTTTTTTACATGTTCTATATATAGTTCTCCGTAAAATGAACTATCGATTTTTTGATCGGATCAAAAATCTAATTTTGGCAGTCCAAAGACGACCAAAATTTTGGGTAAAATTCGACTTTTTTTAAAAAGACGCTGCAATTTAATAAATTTTTGATTTTTTTATGGTAGTTCATTTTACAGGCAATGTTACATAGTTTAACGAGAATTTTTATTTAAAATTTCATCGACGATAACTTAAAAAATATTTAATTTTTTTCTTCAAAAATTTGACTATGTATTCTTAAAACATGTATAAATATATTCCTAAAATTGAATTGATTGATAAAGTAGTTTTTTTTAACATTAATTCCCGAAAATCACCTTTTTTTAGGCGGTTACACTAGTTGTGCCTCTTAAGAAAATTAACTGCTTTATCATCCTCAGTTGAACCTTATATTCACTGCATAACAAGGAAATTGTTCTTGCTTTTATAGGAACTATAAGAACACTAAAAGTATAAACAACAATAATATATTTCCGCGAATATTCCAATCTCAGAGCATTATGAAATTGTAAACAAAAATTTCCTGAAATATCATCTTCATAGTCAAAAATTTATAACACTGTTTACGTTTTTCGCGAAAAATGTTTATTATCTAACATTAAAAAATTTTGCTTACTAATAAATATATTGCAAGAAGTATTTGTTTTGAATAGCAGATGACTATCGTCATTGTTTGAAGAATTTTAATATTATTCATAGAATATATATATATATATATATATATATATATATATATGTATGTGTATATGTATATGTATATGTTTACATATATGCTGTTTCTTAAATATTTTTCTATGACAAGCGTTCATATTTTATTTATTTCACCAACTTTCTTTCATCAATAAATTAGTTACTTCCTTTATAATGTATTAATTTATGAAATATTCACTTTTCTTAATTTAGTCTTTTATATTATAATTCTTATTAGTCTATATCAAGATTTGTAAATGATTGATAAATACGACCAGGCATAATATTTTTAATGTAAATGTGGCCCATAAGTTAAAAAGATAGTATAATAAGACAGTGTTCTCTTTTCAAAATTTACTATATGTAATTACCCCTTTTTATTACATTTTTTTCTTGAATGACTAACCAATCGTCAAGCAAAATTTGTATATGAAAAACAGAAAAATACAAAAAAGATATATTACACTGCTCTGTGGCATCATACAAAAACTGTCACGATAATTATTTATATTTAGACTTTTAACCTAACCATATTGCAGAAAATAAAGTTAGATACTATTTTAAAATTTTAAATGTATGTTTTTCAGCAAATTCACTTAAAAGTCCTAAAACACATGCACAACAATATTATTTTTACAACAGGCACGTTTTCGTCAAAATGTGGCACCGAACTGTTTGTAGATTGTTTTTAAATCAGTACCTAATGGTATGAGTTAAATGTATAAGATTCAATTCTCATTAAGTATATTATATCCACATTCTTGGAAATTCATGCAACTTGCCTTAAGGTAAAAGGCCACTTACAACTGCTGTATTCTATAGTCATGGCCTCAAAATATTCTAAATTACACATTTCAGGACATTATTTTTTCAAAATGTTTAAATGAAATAGCAAATAGTCACTGTTTTATACGAGACACTCACCAATACAGAAATTTCTGCTATTTCTGCATGACGAGTATATTCGTTAATCACAGTTAAGTAGTTAAGGGGGTGTCCATTAATCACAGAGGCCTTTTCGGGGTTAACAAAAAAGCACGAAATATCACGAATATTTGAATTTTTAGAAACAATCCAAACAGTTAAAAAAAAATTAAAGTTCACGATTTTTTCTCCTAACTAAAAATGCACGTGATTTTGTTTTGGGTAAGGAGGTATTCAAAAATGTCTACAAAAATGGTCACGTAATTAATGCCCCCCCCCCCCTAAATTGCAGTCTGTCTATACAAAAATGAAACATTAAGTAGTTTTAAAGTTCTCCAAGGAGTGAGTCTTTTTTTCTATTGATTACAAATTTATTTCAAAAACGTTTAGCAAACTCTGCAAAGCCCATACAAATTTCTAATTCTGTATTTCACAATAGATCTAAGCTAGCAGCGACATAAATATAAATATTTTACAATCTTAACAGTATACACCATATGCAAGTCTTTCGCATGTGTCGTCGTCTTGTCCATCAGAATGAGAAGTTTACAATTTGTGTTCCGCACAAACGTTACATAACAAACGAGTTTTATAATTGTATATTATTGTATAAGAACATCTATTATGTACACGAATACGGTTGCTAATACGCAAATCCGACACTGATAAGAAGATATGTCAATTTGCACGATTTACCATTTGAATGGAGATGTTATTGGAAATGAGATAATATATAGTGTGGCATTTGAAAATTTTAATGAAGAATAAAAAATAGAATTTATTTTAATTTACACTCATAGGGTCAGAATTTTCTGTGGGTTAGTGGTTAGAGCTATGGGCTTGTATTCAAGGTTTAATATCCGCCTCGGACAGCCTGATGTCAAGCAGTAGTGAAGTCGGTACTTGGGAATATAGATAGTACTATACTTCTAGGTGAAAATAGCTCTTACCGGTTATTGCTCCACCACTAAAAAGCTCATTAGTATTACTGAAATTTTACTTATGACTTCATCACTTAATAGGACAACCGTTTGGGTTGCAACCTATAAGAGATATACGTCGTTTAAGAAGTTAGTACTATAGATTATAGGATTTGTAACAGAAATGTATTTGATGTGAAATACAAATTTTATTTTTGTGATTGTAAACAATTGAGAAAACAATATTTATCTTTTATAGTATAAGTGATAAGAGCATTGTCCATGCAACCACAAGCTTCCAAGTTCAATTGGCCTTCTGGATAACCCGATATCAAGCTGCTTTTCTTTGAAAATATAGATCACATTGCTGCAACGAATTAAAAATATGATTACAAATAACAATACATATTTTGCAACAAATAAAAATGACAATTATTAGATTGTCTTCTGTAACAGAGATTTTAAATTTAACTTAATTACAACTGCATATAAACATATAGTTACTTCTGACTACTGTTTCTATATATAAATATTTAGTTGATAAAAAAAATGTATTTAGTATAAACATAGATTTTCTTCCAGAAATTGAAAATTAATTAAATTTTAAATTTAATATTCATTAACTGTTTGAATCATTAATTTGTCATTACACATAAATGTAATACAGAATGCAATTTACCAAAAATTCTTAGAAATTACATATTTACGGTATTTGTAATCATAAAATTGCAAAATAATTGGCGAGTTTTTATACGAATTTTGGAATGTAATGACACGTATGAATAAAAATTTATACATTTTGATTACTAATATATTGCTATTTCGAGTATTTCAACTGCTTTAAAAACAATTTTACATCAAATACAAATATAGATAATATGTAAGTATATATATATATATATATATATATATATATATACATATACACATATCAAATCATAGTCATATAAAGTTAGTGTCGCGATGTTAGACCTGAATCTTCTCCTAAACTACTGAACCGATTTTAAATTTTATTGGCTCACCGTGTGCATTTATATCCAACTCTAGGTTATAGATATAGTTAAAAATCTCAGTTTATATTCAAAATATTAAAATTTTAGAAATTTTAATTAAATTTGACAATTATGAATTTTAAGAAAACCATATACTGTGTAATGATAGTTGTCAATGTTTTGGGAAACTTTAAGATAAATCGATTCAGTTTTCGGTTTGAATTGTAATTACTATTATTTTTATATTATTTTAATTATATTTTTCTTGATGTATATTAGTCATAGTCATTTGACTCTGATAAATAAAATGTAATAAAAGGGCAACCAATGGGTTACCTTGAAATACTACAGATAGATATGTATACAATTAGACTTTCATATGAATATTGTATAAATATTTATTTTATTTCATACGAAATAATGATGGTTATACAAACGATAGGTCAAAAGCAAGTAATTAAAATTTGTATGCATTAATTGTACAAAAGCTTCTCATTATCATTATGTACTTAAAATGAAGAACAGTAATTAGTCACTGATAATTAACGTCATTTCAGAAATGCAATTAGTTAAGTGCCATTCAAGGTCTATATGAAAATAAATTAACCGGGTCAATACTTACTTTGTTTTCAAAGGAATTGTACGTCAAAAGGTGTTAATCGGTTTTAACTCATTTTAGAACAATAGTGGGTCAACAATAATAGTTGCTATAACGCTACCAAATCCTATAAAATGAGTTTATTTATTTAATTCCTTCTCAAAAATCTTGTACTGTTATACAATAGGTACTAATGAAGACACTTATATGCAAATGCAAATTCTTGATATCAATTCTTAACTACAATGGTTCGCATGTGTTCAAGTTCAGTTAGATTAAATCCGATAGATAAAGTGAGTAATCGCTCACATTATATCAAATCGTCATTTAAATACAAAGCTATCTCGGATCTTCTCCTCTATAATACTATCTCAGAGTTAGAGTTGAGACTTTAGACCCAACAACATGTGTGCAAAAGTTAGTATTCGCATATGCGAAAAACCATTCCGAACGAGAAACATCTGCCAGAAGGAATAATAGGAATATAAAATTTAATTAAAGGAAATTTATTTTCAACATGTGGGAAATGGTAATAGTTGCTTGTTTTACAAAACTGAGGAATTTGAAAATCAATTTTTTTGCACTTTGATATATAATACATAATAATAAATGGTAGTCTGCCCGAAGGCAGGTCCATGGTGTGAGAGCCACCCTTCATCGTCTATAATTATTATTATTATTATTATACTTACTATTTTGCCCCTTACCATTTTTACACTTTTTTATGTATTTTTAACTTTCCGTAGGGTTAGTTATAGTAATCGCAAAAAAATCGAAAATGAAAATATTTATATATCTTTACGTTTCAAAACCTTCTGAACATTTTGGCATACCTTAGAAAAAATTGATGTATGTGTGTGTGTTCGTCGACGATTTCGGGAACGCCGATCAACCGATTTGAATAATTCAAAAGAAATTCGATTTGTATTCGTAACACTCGTGATGTACACATTTATTAGTGTCAATTATTATATAATTATATATTTATAACAGCATTAAAAATATGTATAATATTCAAAAACAATAATGTAATTAAAGTCATACTTCAAATATGAAATGATCGGTTTGTCATTGTAATTATCATTTAGAAATAAACCTTCATTAGAGAAATGAAGTAATTGCTGATTAATAAATCCTATAATATTTGTTCACACAGTGTATTATGTTAAACAACTCCTAAACAAATATTGTTTCTGCAACTTCACTCAACATGCAATTGCGTTTGAAGAACTTCATGTAATTAAAATTAACATACATTCATTGACTGCTTGTATTTTTTTTAATTTTTCGCTGGCGATATAATATCATTCTTTGAACAGCTGTAATATCTGTCTTGCCTAAAAATATTCTCCATTTCAATAACTTCAAATATTTATAGAAACTACGAATAATATAAAAATAATTCCTAATCAATATAGTTACGTTTAATTGTTTAATTAATTTTTTTGTTATTAATTTGTTTTATTATTTTCAAGAAACAGGGTCAAACCCCCCTCCCCCATGTGATTTTTCGTGATTTTTATTTAAACTTTAACCTTAAAATAAAAAGTAAAAAACAAAACCTCGAAATGTTCTGAAGATAATACTAAAAAAATTCATTTGTGTCGTCTAAGATGGAAGTATTGACTTATATATATATATATTAATTTACGAGTATAACGGAACATGTCGGTTGTAACTATTGTCTTTTTTACAATAAACTATTCTCGTAAAATACAATTTTATTGTCTTGATTGAATTACTATATAATTTGAAGTAATTCATCTTTGATTTTGAAGAGTAGTTTAAGCAAAATATGCTCAAAAGATAATTGGCATTAAAAACAATTAAATTTTTAATTTGGAACTTCTTAGTTGCAAAACCAGTAGCTCACCCAAATCTAAATTTGTATAAAATCAATGTACGTATTCAAAAATACATTTCCTAAATATTTACCTTACCACCTGGACCTTGCTCTCCTGAATTCAAAACTTTGTTTAGATTTCGAATTCCTATTTGATTTACATAACTTGCTACGATCAAATAAGTATGTTTATATTATATAATTAATATTAATATTCAAAATATTCTAATCATAAATTATGGCACTTAATTATTCAAAATAAACGAACATTAGTGTAACAGTAAATCAAGATATATTTTTGCATAACAACTGCGTAATGGCGAATAAGGTGTTATTAATATTGAATTTATCCATCTGGGATAAATATTTAACGAAATGGAATTTGCATGATTTGCAAGAACTTTTTATGAATAAAATATAGATTTAAGCATCTGACGTGTAAGGTGGATAATTTTATAAATTCGATATTTTAAAATATAGTGCCCGATTGATTTCATATTTAATATATCTAGAGTTCCATCAAATTTAGTTGAAAATTAATTAAAATATATTTAGTTTCTGCTGTTACAAATGGTTCTACAGGCCTCCACATAAATACAAAAACCAAAAAAAAAATGTTAATTTAGAAATTTAGTCCTTATGATTCTAGAGACTTTCAGAGCCTGGAATAATAAGGTCATATAATAATTCAAAAATTTGGGATTTGGTTTTGATTTTGTACTTGAATTACTATTCATCTGGTGCTAAGAATTTTTTTTATCATCTATAATTTGCAAGAAAAAATGCATCTATAAAATGCTAAGAAAAAATGCAAGAAAAATTTGTTTTTTATTATAGTGAATGTCACAAGTAGATAGAAAAAACTGATTTTGCCTCGAAGCTATTTAATAAATAATGTTACGTTACGGCACTTGTATTAATAACACGTCGTTATATCAAATGATATGATATTTAATTATATAGTCTAACAATCTTATATGAAACTTGTGAAATTAATCTCAATTTAATCGATATTGATTGATACCAAGAGGTAATTCAGTTCAAGGCATTGGTCGTTAATTCATAATATTTTTTATTGAAGCTATTTTTTGCTTGTACTCTATATTGTTGTACAAGGATCTATAACATCTATAAAATGTAATGATGCAAAATACAAAATGTAACCTTGTCTTAAATCTTAAATATCTTATTTTCAATATTTTTCAAACAGAAGTGAAGTGTGAAACAATCGCCCTTAACTGTATTATATTTTTTATATTGTGCTTTCGTGATTAATTTTTCTAAAAAAATTCAATAGCAAGTTGCATGCACGTACAAACTATACAACATACTCGTATATATATCATTTTATTTCTACATAATGTAGGTCTTCAATTCAATTATGGTCTCGTGTCCATATAATGGATGGCAATACATAAATTATAAGTCATTAGCTCACAGATAATTGCAGATAACATGAAATTGAAGGAAAGTAGACCAAATCGGTAAATTGCGATAAATGTAAAGTACAATACCTACGTACAACGCTCGTGTTGGAAATAAATTAATTTTTAATGGTACATACCATTTATCAGCTGACATGCATCTAATTTGTACATAATTTTATTATCGCATAAATGCTTTAACTTTTAGTAAAAGAAAGTGAATAGGTAACTATTTAAACAAAATAAGATAGGTAGGTAAAAAGTGGAAAAATAGAAAATTGGATAAGTAAGCAGGTTGGCAGTTATAACTGATAGGCGGGTAGCTAGGTAGGCAGGTAGTTAGTTAGACAGGTAATTAGGTAAAAAGGTAGAAAATGAAACAGGTAAACTGATAGAATGATAGACAGAAAGACGGGTAGGTGGATTAACAGGTAAACAGGTAGGCTAGTAAACAAATAGACTGGTTTGCAAGTAAACAGTTGGACAGGTAGATAGGTACAGAAGTAGAAATCAAACATGTAGGCAGCTGGACAGGTTGACAGGTAGTCGGGAAAATAATATATAAATTATTTGTTAAATCGTCTATTTATACACACCGGAAGGTTCATGCAACTTACCATAAAGCAAAATGTTGCTCACAATTAGTTTTAATTTTACTTACACAATTTCACAATTTAACTACTAAGTTTTATCCTTTACAATGTTTTTTTTTGGGGACTTTGTAATTAATAAAAAAAAATAACAAGATATTATTTATTTAAATTTTTATATATCTATACGTTTCAAAACCTTCTGAACATTTTGACATACCTTAGAAAAAATGAATGTATGAGTGTGTGTATGTGTGTGTGTGCGTGTGTGTGTGTGTGTGTGTGTTCGGCTACATATTTTCGTCGACGATTTCGGAAACACGGATGAAGCGATTTGAATAATTTAAAAAACTTTCGATTCATATTGTGAAGGAGACGTGCTGATTAGTTTTTGGCGAAGGTAGGTTTAGCCGTTCCGAAGATACGGGGCAAAAAGTGCCGAAAACGGTAACTAAGTTTTTAAGAGAACGGATCGTCCGATTTGAATAATTCAAAAAACATTTTACTTGTATTAACAAGATGAAGAACTGACGAAATTTCATGAAGGCAGATCTAGCGGTTTCGGAGATATAGTAAAAAAAGTTAAAAAGAAAATGCCGCGGTCAAAAATGATAATTAGACATTTGCACATTAAATTATCAGATATTTTATAGAGATTTTAACAATAAGTGTAAATTTTGTTTACATTCCTATCGGTTCCGTACCAATGTTTATTCGTTAGACGGCGACGCATCGCTTACGCGCTTCAATATTTTGTGTCTATGCAGTTAAAGCTTTGAAAGAAAGTTCAGGATTTCCAAAATATATTAAAATAAAGAAAACATTTTTTTTCAAAAAGTCTTTTTTTTCACAAAAAGTAATTTTTTTTCAAAAATTTATAGTTTCTCAAAAATCTAATTTTTTTAAAGTATTTTTTTTTTAAATGTTAATCTTTTTAAAAAAAAATAATTTTTGGTACGGTAAGTTCCAGCAATTTGCCTTAAGGCACGATGCCATACACCATTAGTTTAATTTTATAATAATCGTGACCTATAACATTATTAATTATTATTTTTGTGAGTTACAAATATTTATATTTTTTGAATGCGAAAAACTAAATCGTGAGAGAAGCTCATGATTCAGATTCAAATATAATAAATAACTGTACTTGATTTATGTTAGAATTTGATATGATTAATTATATTAGGCTTCCAGAATTTATTTCACATACGGTTTAATGAGTTTATTGTTCGTGTGTGTATCATAAAACAAATCATAATTAATATCAGAATAATTAAACGGAACTGGTTGTAGCAGTACAAATGTACCGAATTAAAATACCCACGGTTTGGGAATAAATACAAAAAATATTTAAAATAAAAAATATATATAAATGATTATTGAAACAACTCGTGTTTGATATTCTTAATTTCAGTTTAATATCATTTTTAAATTTTCATATAAATATTCAATACATTAACATGAAAATGCCTTCTGGGGGCTTGTAAAGGCTTTGTTTTTATGAATATTAACTTCAACTTTTTCAAATTTTTGGAATGTATATAACTATATGTATCCTATGGATAATAATATAAATTTTTACATTTTCATTATACTAATAATACTAATTACATGTATTTAGTCTGTTGCATTTTGCTAGTATAAACTGTACAATGATTAAACATCTAGTTCATACAAAATGCAGGAACAAGTAACGTTTATATGGTCTAGTTACTAATTTAACTTCTTTATATCGTTTAACACGTTAACTGCCACGATAATATCAGAAAAAATTCATATGTGCTGTGGTATATTTAATAGATAATTTAGTTGAAAATGTTAAATCAAAGGAACTTATGGATTGATTCTGCCGCATAACAGACAAATATTATGGCAAGGCTATGTTATGAAGAACTTTCCATAATAATTCGTTCTACATATTGACAAAAGCCATTTGTTGCTGTACAGTCAGGCGTTCTTCTCAGGTTGTCAGATAGTAAACCTAACCTAGAAACCTCACAAACGTAAAAAAAAACATCTTGGATAACAGGGTCTTTCTGACTCAGCTTCATAACATACGAGTGATGTTGCAGTTTATATGTAAAACGCGTGAATGCTCAGCAAATACATGACATTTTGACAGTATTTAGTTTCATATAGTAACATTCAGTATGATACAGTAACATTTCATATTTATCATATGAAAGTTGGAGCGTAGCATTGCCTTGCCATAACATTGGTCTTATGTGCGGCAGAATCGGCTTATTAATGTACAAAAAAACACTTTATGTCACACATATATGACTAACATGGCCCTATATTGAAACTTTTTTTCTACTATATATAACATTGTTTATGTAGCATAGCAAATAACGTGTTAAAATTTGTTTTATGGTCTTCTTTATATTGATCGATTTTCTTAGTAAATTTGTAATCAATAATTGTATTATAAATCACATTAGATAAAACATTCAGATTTTCAAAAAAAAACGTGGAAATGGTAGTGATTTATTATATGATTGGAATTTTAAAATTATTAAATTATGTTCTGAGAATATTATTTTATTCATCGTATTGTTTCCAAAAATATATCAATCTCAAAAATAAATGTGATATCAAGAATTTTCTTAAGTATTTTTAAAACATCATCAGTGCATTATCACAAGTATTATTTATCATCGAGTTAGCAATGAAATAAAAATAACTTATATAACTACTTTATCGGACAAGAAAATCACAAGTTATGGAAAACCCGATTTATTATAGCAAAAATAATGGATAAATACATTGAGCGGACAGATTACATTTTTCAAGGATTTTTCAAACATTTATTGGATGTTACGTAATTTATTCCTTGCAAATAACATCATCAGAGGTCATTTTTTAAATTATTCTTGCACGATTGGTAGTATAGTTAACGGTTTAATAAATGGTAACTAGATTAATATTGTAATGATGTCACTTCATCAATTTATCTAATTTTGGAGCCATACGAAACTGAATTCATCAGCAAATATTAATTTGTCCAACAGTCATTTTTGTCTTTCAGTTATTTTTATTTTATACATGGTTGTGTGAAATCGTAATTAATGTACTCAATATAATAGAATTTTAAAAATCTGGTGCAATTTTGATTCATTCAATTCACGAATTTTAAAAGTACAAATTTAAAATTAGTTCAACTGAATAACCTCCTACGGAGATGTTTATATTTTTACGAGATTGTTGTTATAGTTTTGTACATTATTTCTTTCAAGCTACTATTCTATTTCGTTTGACGCTAAGTTATAAAATTCTAAAAAACAAATGGAATTTTATCTATATTAAATAATTATTTATTATTTCCATAAGAAACTTTGTTTGGAGTGCGGACTATCTTAAAGTTAATATTAAGAGCCAAAACTTTCAGAGAATTGTTTTTTACCTATTTGGAAGCATTTGAGCCCCTGAGAGCAAAGAAATTCGAAAAAATTCATATCAAGGTCAATCACCTTAATATACATGTAAACCAAAAGTTGAACTTTGTTCTACGTTTTTTCAAATAATTTGCAATATTTGAAAACTGAAGCAACAAACCATCATAATCACACCTTTGTAATTTTTTAAAATGTACCTGTATTTTTTTCAATATTAACCAATTCTGAAATACTATACTATAAAATAATACATCAGTACCTATATTTATTATATCTATTTAATTTCTGCTTTTTTTCTAGTTAATAATTTTGCAAGTTTCTCTTCTTGGTTTATAACGGCTAAGGTTACTCGGGTTAGTTTTGCTATAGAAAACAAAAGTTATGAGAAATCATGCTTACTTTCTTACAACGGGACAAAGATATTATTCATCAGACTTTTATATCCATAATAAAATAAAATAATATATTTGTACTATAAGTTGTTTCCTTTTGAATGGATCTCTATATATACTTTGACATAAATTATGGTTTCTTTAAATTTCTTTGCTAGAGAATATATACATGTGCTTATATTTACTCATATTTTTATAACTTTTGACAAAGGTCAACATTACAAAATTATATTAATTGTTTTTTATATTTTTCATTATTGCTTTTTTGCAATTTGCAGTTACAAATATATACATGTGTTTGTAATAAATAAGTTTTCATAACTTTTAACAACATTCAAAACCTGCTAAATTATTTTAACTATTTTGCTTGAAAGGAAGAATTTTGTCAAAGACAAAGTCAAAGACAAAAAATCATGTCAAACTTATATTTGTGTAGTTACAATCTGGTTGTCTACTTACTACTAACTCTACTTCCTTATTTAATTTCATATTTGTTTATTTCAAATTTAGTATGTTTAACAGTTCAAGTCTTTACGACTTGTCAACTTTAAATATATTAAACAAGTTACATCTACTTTTGTTTAAGGTTGTACTTACAAATTAAAAAAAAAAAACAAGGACACAAATGTTGACAATTCACGGTTTTAGCATTAATTTTTAAATGTTAATTATGTTTGAAATATTTAATTTTCATACAAAACAAGTAGTGGCAAGTTGTACGAACTTCGCGAAATATGAAAATAATATACTAATGATTGATTTAAAATTTAACCTTATAATCAATATGTTTTTCTGTCTAATGGTAAACAGTTTCTGTTTGTTTTAAAAAACAATACTTACTTTGTTGCTTTAACAATTTTTAAATATTTTGAAATTTTTTGAAAATTTTGGATTTAATTACCAAGTTTTATTAACAGTAGATTTGCAGATGTTAGTTATATATCTATTTCTACAAAAGCGAGCTAATTTGACTAATGCAAGAAGATGTAATTTTTGGAAAATATGAATAATTTAAATAAAATGTTTAATAAACAAAAAAATATGAAAAACATTTTTTACCATTTGGTCAAGTACATCAACGCCGTACTTGATGCTAGAAAAGATATGCGTGAAAAATGGTTAATTAAACTTTTTTTTAAGTATGAAACTGTATTAAAATTGGAAACAATAAAGTTAAAAATTTTTGAATAAAAGTAAATACTACGTATATTGATATAATCAATTACAAAATTAAGCCAATAAACTAACTAAATTAGTGAAAATCATTGATAAATTATATATTTAATTATATATTTAATTATATATTTATCCTATACAAAATTAAATATAATACGCCAAACGTCAAAGTAAATCACAAAATTGAAGTGTCATTTTAATGACAAATTAGTGTCACCCTTCGGGGGATACGATGGACGGTTTTGCAGATATCCCCATCGTAAATGTGAATAGAATACTCTATGATGATTCACAAACATGTTCTCAATACATCACGGAACAAATTAAACTTAATAAAACGAATAACCATCAAACTGAAACCACAGATGCAAGTAAAATGAAACCGTCTATTCTATTGGATAGTAATTATCAAATTCCATCGACAAGCAATGAGCCTATGATCATGGATAATATAGATTCTCAAACTGCGTCTACTTCTTGGAATTCTGCTCCTTGGCAAGTTGTTACTAGCCCGAAAAGAAAACGACCAAAGCGCCAAAATGACGAACCGATTAAATTAAATAACAGATTTGAAGTATTAACAAATGAGGAACCGAAGGCTCAGCCAGAATGTCCTACACCAATCAAAAAAATTATTCCGCCTCCTATTATTATATACGGAGTTACAGATTATAAAGGTATGACTAGTACTATCGATAATTTCTTAGGCAATAAAAATTATACAACAAAAACTTTATCAAACAATAACATAAAATGTAATGTTTCAAATATTGAAGACTACAGAAAGCTAGTAAAATTCCTACCTAGTACGAAAGCAGTTTTCCATACATACCAGGTCAGTACTGAAAGGGCATATAGAGTTGTGTTGAAGTATATCCACCATTCAACAGATATTTCTGAATTGAAAAATGAAATTGAAACCAAAGGGCATAAGGTCAGGAACATTACAAATATATTACGCTATAGGCAAAAGACCCCTCTTAATATGTTTTACATTGATCTTGAACCAAATAAAAACAATTCAGAAATCTTTAAGATAAATAAGATACTTAACCAAATTATACATTTTGAGACTCCGTTTAAACCATCAGTGATATCACAGTGCACAAAATGCCAAATGTACGGTCATACAAAAACGTATTGCAATCGTCCATTTATTTGTGTAAAATGTGGACTGCCACATGACAGTAAACGATGTACGAAATCAAAAGAATCCCCAGCTTTTTGTGTGAACTGTGAAGAAGCTCACACAGCAAACTACAAAGGTTGTTCTGCCTATAAGAATTTATTACAAACTAAATCTAAAAATGATTTCAACAACAAAAACGGGTCAAAACAATCACACAATTCTCCTATAAACATCAAAACTGCTGCCACTCCTCAACGATTTGGTAGACTAACAAACACGGAGCACATGTCATACTCTCAAGCCATCAAATCCAATAGAAGCGAAAACTCAAATATACAAAATAGTAACTATGCAAATAATGAATTTTCTCAATTCTTCACTGAATTTAAAAATATGTTTCAACAACTTATGCAACATAATACTATGATTATTAATATGTTATCTACCCTCATCAATATCAACAAAACTAAATAGCTGTATGGTTAAATTTTTACGAGTAGGACTATGGAACTCCAACGGGCTTATGCAGCATAAACACGAAATAGTATTATACCTCAATGAAAACAAAATAGATGTTTTTCTGGTAAGTGAAACTCATTTCACTAATTATTCAAACTTATTCATTCCTAATTATCGTGTATATCATACTAATCATCCAGATGGCACAGCTCACGGGGGTACAGCTGTATTAATAAAATCTAATATATCTCACTATGAACTTGAAAAATATAATAAAGATTACTTGCAAGCAACATCCATCAAAGTACAAACGTCATCTTTTGCAATAACAATTTCTGCCGTATATTGTCCTCCACGTCATACAATCAGTAATATACAATTTTCTGAATTCTTTGAATCTCTTGGAAATAAGTTTATAGTTGGTGGAGATTTTAACAGTAAACACACATTTTGGGGATCAAGACTGATTAATCCAAAAGGAAGAAAACTGTATGAAGTTATTGTGCAACAAAACTATGGTACTCTTTCCACGGGCACTCCGACTTACTGGCCAACTGACCCAATGAAGAAGCCCGATTTATTGGATTTCTTCATAATGAAAGGCTTAAACTCTAGGTACACAGAAGTTCATTCAAGCTACGATCTCTCTTCAGATCACTCACCTATAACTGCTACTATCTGTTCTTCAGTTATCAATGTTTGTAAACCTTATAGACTTCATTCGAGAAAAACAAACTGGGAACTATACCGCTGCAAAATAGAAAACAATACTGATCTCAAAATTAGTCTTAAGAACTCATCGGAAGTTGACTCAGCTATTGACAAATTTAATAAAACACTTCATGATGCTGCTTTACTTGCTACTCCAGAAACAATAGTTCAACAGGATCAACCTCTATCTTTTGAAATTAAAAATTTAATCTCAGAGAAAAGGAAAGCAAGACGAAAATGGCAGTCAACTCACTTTCCATCAGATAAGAACATATACAATAACTTAAGCAATAAACTAAAATCCAGATTGAAAGAAATTTCTAACCAAAACTTCAACAATTACGTATCAAACCTAAATAGATTTGATAACTCAATCTGGAAACCAATTAAAAACAAATTAAAACCACGTATTCAAAATCCGCCTGTTAGATGGGATGACAGCAATCACCTATCTTGGGCTAGGAGTGATGCAGAAAAAGCTAATTTATTTGCTCATTATTTAAGTACAGTTTTCAAACCGAACCCAGATTACTCTAACGCAGCGGACCTTAACTCAAATATGATTCCTTCTCACAACTCAATGAACAGTATAAAGTTCTTTTCATTAAAGATTATAATTGAAGAGATTAGTAAACTAAAAAATAATAAATCTCCAGGTTACGATTTAGTTACGGCAAAAATGTTGAAAGAACTGCCAAAGAAGGGATTCATCCTTCTAACGTATATATTCAACTCAATAATTAGATTAAATTATTGGCCAACTCTCTACAAAACATCTGTAGTAAAAATGATCCATAAAAGCGGAAAAGATCCTTATATGGTTACCTCATATAGACCAATCAGCCTTCTACCAATTGTTTCAAAAGTGCTCGAAAAACTCCTGCTTCAACATATCTTAACTAGCGCGAATATATTTCCAGAACATCAGTTTGGCTTTCGGAGTCAACACTCCACAATTCAACAGTGCCACAGAATCGTAAGAGTCATCAGCAATACTTTCGAGGCCAAACAATTCTGTTCTGCAGTCTTTCTAGATGTGAGCCAGGCTTTCGATAAGGTGTGGCACAAGGGACTTTTATTGAAGATTAGATCGCTACTTCCATGTGGTTATTATAATATTCTAGAATCTTATCTCGCCAATAGGAAATTCAAAGTACGGGTCAACACTGAAACCTCAATATCTCATCAGATTGAGGCAGGAGTTCCACAAGGCAGTGTTTTAGCGCCATTTTTATATATCCTCTTCACTAGTGATTTTCCAACTTTACAATCAACCACAACAGCTACATTTGCTGACGACATAGCAATTCTTTCGACACATGCTGATGCATCTAAGGCTACGCTAATTTTACAAAGGCATCTAAATGTTATAGAGGAGTGGACAAAAAAATGGAGAATAAAAATAAATGAGAGCAAGTCTAGTCATATAACATTTACACTGAACAAGACAACATGCCCAGGAGTACATTTTTATGGCCAAGCAATTCCAAGCACCGAATGCGTCAAATACTTAGGTATGCATTTAGATCGTAGGCTCACGTGGAAGGACCATATTCGCGCCAAATTGAATACTATAAAAATTAGAATCGCTGAACTATACTGGCTACTGGGACGCAAGTCAATTTTATCCATTGACAATAAACTTCTAATTTACAAGGCAATAATAAAACCCATATGGACTTATGGCATTGAATTGTGGAGCTGTGCAAGCAAATCCAATATAGCGTTAATGCAACGTGCCCAATCGAAAATATTGAGGCAGATTACTGATGCTCCGTGGTTTGTTAGTAACAAAACTTTACACGACGATCTTCATATTGATTTTATAAACAAAATAATACAAATCAACAGTATAAAACACTTTCAAAAACTACAACATCATTCAAACAATATAGTCACTCAGCTTCTTGAGACATCAACTTCAAGAAGACTGAAGAAGAAGCTGCCCGAAGATAATATGGAGGAACCATAGAACTACCACAACCTTATATAAACAGAATAATTGAATCATTTATTGAAGTGATTCTCTGAATATGATTGTAATATTGATCCGATAAATTTATATGTGTGTTTGCAAGTGTGTGTGTATGTGTGTGAGTGAATGACATAAGCCAAATAGCTCATAGAATAGTTATGTATTCTGATTGCTATTGAAAATAAAAATTAAAAAAAAAAAAAAAAAAAAAAAAGTTTTGTAGAGAACATTCACTTATAGTACAATTTTTTTATTGCTCTTAATTTATAGTTACCAATATATATTATTTTAATAATGATTTAGTAATATTTTCATAAATTATTAGAACATATTATATTTTTTTAATTTTTTTATAAATAATTTAAATTTTATAAATACTGTATATCAGTCAGGAAAACTTTCTAGTGTAAGAGATAATAGAAAATATTTTTACAAGTAGTTAATAGTAGTTCATTCTCCAATTATTTAAGAATTATTTTGAATGAATAATAAACACATACACATATTAAATTATATTAATTTATTTACATATGTAAACGCATATACATACTCTACTACCTTATGGGCATTCAGACTTAAAAAGAATAATAACGATATCAAATTTACCTGTATAAAATGAAGTTGAGTCTATTAGAAAAAAATTATTAATACATTTAGATGTATTTTTACTGTCTGTCTAAGCAAGTTAAAATATGGCTAACTCTTACTTATATGACTTTAAATTTCACTTTCGCTTTTCACTTTCACTTGCCATATTTTTAATATAATGAAAAACTATAAAAATAACAATTACCATGCTTATTGTTCAAATACTAAATTATAAATATTTGTATTCTTCAAAAAAAAATATTCAAGGCGATTTTCAATCTATAGCCTCAAGCTCAAATATATCACAGTGTATAAATTCTTATGGCTTTATATGTGAAAATCAATTTTTTCTTAAAGTGATCTTAACTTTAAGTTAACTTACCTTGAGTTAAATTTTCATTTTTAAATAATTTTAATAACTAAAAAGTTGATTATGTGATATATTATGTGAAATATCAAAACTTCAATAAATATTTAAGAAACATAAACCTATAATATTGACCTATGTTTTAGTTACTCGATCATTCTAACTAAGCAATCTTTGAGCTTCTAAGCTTTCCAAATTCGGGACGTTTAATAATCACGTCATCAATTTTTCAAGAATTTTTGGAACTTTCTAACACCTTGGTGATATTCAAAATTACCCCTCTCCCTTGCTACTGTAGAAGATGGTATTTAAGTAAAAATAAATACATTATATAACAACTTTGAATAATGTTTATTAATAATATGGTAACACTCGTGATGCACAAATTTATCAGTGTCAATCATTATACACATTTAAATAATGATAAATTATAAATATATATTTATAATAGCATTAAAAATATGTATAATATTTTTAAACACATAATGTAATTAAAGTCATACTTGAAATATATCATGATCGGTTTGTCATTGTAATTAGCATTTAGGACTTGAACCTTCATTAGAGAAATGAAGTAATTGCTGATTAATAAATTCTATAATATTCGTTGACACAGGGATTATGTTAAACAATGCCTAAATAAATATTGTTTTAAGCAAACGTCACTCATCATGTAATTGTGTTTGAAGAACTTTATGTAATTAAATTAACATACATTCATGACTGATGGTATTTTTACCCGTATAGAAATGATATCATCAAGAGCGAATGACGAATCATTGGCTCTCGATTCTTATCTTATCTGTCGTAACGCACTTCCGTTGCTTGTATGGATTTACATCCTAGTCGCGCCTGAAGAAGTTACACTTTCAAAAAAATCAGTAACATATTAGAATTTTAGGTTCACTTTGTCGAGTAACATATTAGAATTTTAGATTTACGTTTGGCTACAAATGGACGTCTGAAAATATGTGGGTTCGAAAAACGAATTGGAGTAGTACTGTCTAATTAATATACCATGTAGTTCCCAGTTTTGTTTGCCAGAGCATTCTCAAAAAACAGTATTCTGGTTCAAATAATCTCGAGAACAAATATCCCATGATTAGCATCGAAGTTGATAATTCTCTCACTGGGTCAATATGAAGGGACTTGGTAACTGTCGTGGTATGTGCGAGTGCGTGCAATATTCTCGCTCTCGAGCCATGCTAACAAAAGTGCTAAGCGTGCCGCATGACTCAACCTTGGCCTAAAGAACCTGTTTCAATAGTCGTATATATTGTCCCTTCATGCACGATTTATGGCACACGACATTTCAATAATCATAAACGACCAATGATAAGGAAAATACTAATTATTTAGATTTACGTGATACAGAACATTTCATATGAGTTCCTGTAAAAGTCTCGGTCTTGCATCCAAAAGAGTTTGAGTTCAATTCTTGCGCTAGATATAGTTTATTTTTTGACTTAATGCACGTACATTAGTCATTATACATTTATAATTGATTTTTACACTTTTATTTCAGTTGCTAGTATATGATTGTATGGTGCATCATATATCCTTTTCTTTGTCAATAATTTTATAAAATTGGTTCGGAGGAGATTCTTTGTTTTACTATCTTCCTACATAGTTCTTGCCTACTCTTCATCCATTTTTTGCACTCCATAATGGCGTGATCAGCATCCGCTCTAGTCGCTTCACCAAGCAATAGCATTTAGTTATATCTATGTTGAAAATATGGACTCAAGTATGTAATGTGTATCAAGAAATATTAGCTTTTCATGTGGTTTTCGGGTCTCACTATTGAAAAATAGGCAGGATACTTAGTAGTTCATTAGCATGATATTCAATCTTTAAGAGGTGTTTATGGCATCTGTTCTTGGTAAATCTTTTACGAATGCAATGTCCAAATTATTATGATTCATGTAACTAGAAATATACCAGAGAGCATCAATAATGGTTCTGAGAGTTTTGAGTACGATATTGGACTTACTGGTACATACCCAAAGTTCAATTCCATAGAGCCATATGGGTTTAAGGATAATTTTATACTGAAGGACTGTATTGTCGAAAGATAGTTGGAACTACTATCAAAAAACCAATAAAGTTTAGACATTTTGATTTTGACAAGTTTGGTTTGCTGCATATTTGATGTGAGAGAAAAGTGCAAATGAGAATATAGTTTATTCAACGAATACCCAAAATGCATTACTGTTATCTATTTTAATCAAATTTGATTAATTTAATTGTTTAACACACAGAAAACTCAGCATGCTAACCCAGCAGTAAGTCTGTAAATAAAAGTATATTGACACCCTAAAGTTGTCTCAAAACCTACATGTGGCAGGGTGTCAATACAATACCATACCATATATAGGTTTTGAGACTACTTTAGGTTGTCAATATATTTACAGACTTACAGCTGGGTATCTCGAATTCAGAGATTCTTACCTAATTAATTTTCCGTAGGGTAGTTTAGTAATGGGCCAAAAATCGAAAATGAAAATGTTTGCATTTCTCGGCGTTTTGTTGGTTTCAGAATATTTTGGCATACCTCAGAAAAATGGATGTTAGTGTATGTTTGTGTGTGT